>NW_020290300.1:0-515540 GCF_003184535.1 Aspergillus eucalypticola CBS 122712 | reverse complement strand
AAACCCTAATAAAACCCTAATAAAACCCTAATAAAACCCTAAAACCCTAATAAAACCCTAATAAAACCCTAATAAAACCCTAATAAACCCTAAAACCCTAATAAAACCCTAAAACCCTAAAACCCTAATAAAACCCTAATAATAATAAAAAATTATTAAAATTAATAAACAGAATTTATCTAGTATTTTATATTTTATTATTGGAACCTGCACCAAGGAACGCTAGAATCACAGAAAATATAGAAATTAACAATAACACTAAACAAGAATATGAAATTGAAAGGATTCTAGACTATAAGAAAATTAATAATAAGTTATATTATTTAATAAAATAAGAAGATTATAATACCTCAAAAAATATATAAAAATTTATTAAGAATTTAACAGGCTGTTACTAGCTTATAGAATAGTACTACCAGCAGCAAGGTCAAAGTTCACCCAGAAAAAAAAGAAACTAATTAACTAAGTTAAACTAGAATTATCTGATATAATAATAAGTTAAATAATATTATATTTATTAACTAGATATTCCAGCTTCTGAAGATTTTTAATACTTAGAGAATCCTCTTTATCTAATCACTTTAATATATTTAAATTATAATCTAATATCCGCTTACCATGATTCTTTAAAAATTATTATTATTTAAATAAATAAGTTATTTTAACAGAAATACAAGCCTGCTCAGCTAAAATCTCAGTAAGCTCATTTTATACTTTTAATTAATTTTATTTTAAGTTATTCTATTTCTTATTATTATGAAACTGCTTCTCATATTTCTGATAATAATAAATATAAGCAGTACAATTTTAGCTCTTTGAATTTATAATATAAGAAATATCTTTTAGAAAGTAATATTTACAGGAATTTTTAATAATATAACTATTCTTATAAATCTTATTAGACTGACAAATGCGCTCTTTTACTCAATCATAGTTAGTATAACGGCGAGACATGTTAATCCATTCTAAAAAAAAAAAAGAAATTAAAAGATCTAGATAACTTATAAAAAAAAATATATATCTTTATATTTCTTGAGAACAAGAAATCTTAAAGAAAAAAAAGTAATATTATAGATCTCTATTAATTAATCTACTAGTAAGGCGGACTTGTCAGATAAAAAGTATTAATAAGAATAGCACTCAGACAAAGCCAAGTTATTATTTAGTATAATTATGAATTACTAATATAACACCTGAAACAGCCACGCATCACATAACCATCTACTATCAAGTCTACCATTAAGAATATACTTAAGGTATACTGGGACCCTGAACTATGATTAGATTAACCATCAATCTACCCAGAATGGTATATAATATAATATACAAAGAACAGGATATATAAAAATACTCTTTTATATACTTAGTTAATTCTATTCTTTATGCTCAATAACACTGTCTTTAAGTAATCATACATTTGGAAACTTAGTAATAGAATACTCGTCCGTACTTACTTATAGATAGCTATACAGTATTATCTGGCCTTACTTCTCTTCTCGTGTCCAAGACCAGTTATCCTTAGATAATCATCAGCCTTATACCTCCTCGATCTAGTTCGACGGTACGTATACCAGTGAAGCTAAGCTAACAGGGACAGGGAAGCGATCCTAGGATTTGACAATAATATTTATTATAATATTTATAAGACTAAATTGGGCTTAGTATTCCTAAAAAAAGATATTAATCTGATTTAGATTTTTATTACATATATTAACCTGATTAAATTTCTATTATTTATATTAACTATATTTAGAAGTAGATACTATTATCTTTAAAAACTTGTAATTTCACAGAATAATTAATTAAAAGACTGAAAATTATATTATTATATTCTCTGTTTCCAGTGTTATTGAATCATACTAATCTTAAACTGGTCAGACATCGTTTCACTATTGTCCTGTTGTGAAAATTTGCCTACTAGAATATATCTTTAAATACTGCTTTATATAGTCTTCAAAGCTTATTATAATTTAATTATACTTTCTTATAAGTCTCGAGAACTTCTAAGTTTTTATTATATATTAATAAAATCTTAATTCTCAGTTTTAACTTGTTAGAATAGATCTACTGGTTTATTATAATCCAGCAGGTAATGTAAGTAACATATAATTATAAATTTTATTTTTATATTATATCTTGCTGGCCTCTCCAACACTGTAGAAGACTAGTGATTAGTTTAAAGTAGAATAGTAGCTAGTATTTATATATATAATTAAATTTATTATAAATTTTATATCACCTCTAACATAACTCCTATAAGAGAGTAACTACTATTTAAACAGTACTAAGTATAAAATTATCAGATTTATTTTAATCTAATTATTAATAAATTTATAGTTTCTTTACTCATTACTTAGGATCTTCTGTAAAAGCCTAATATAGAATCTATTTAACTATCTATATTAGTATTCTAGGGTGGTATGGTAGGGATGGCCGGCACAGGTGGGTAGCTAGTATAGCTGGAAGTTATATTAAAAGCTTTCTGATAGCATGGGGAGAAATATGCCGTCAGATATACATATCTTGTAAGAGCCTGGGAACTACAACTGTGACAGTGAGTGACATCTTTAGCCCCTCAAGGAGAATAAGCTTAATGGATATTTGAATGCAATGTTCTAAACATGAGAATGCTCTTCCCATGAAAAACGGGGAAATAAAGTACAAAGAGATGTCAAATTTCACCTGGGCATCGTGAATATGGATCTACAAGGTTCACAAACAATGGCCACTGCTAAAATTCAAATTCTCTTTATTTCTGAAAATATAACAACCTGAAGTCGCTTTTACCATCCTCGTTATTACTCCCACCATTCAAGAGGGAAAGGGCACAATTGCTTACTATAAGAGATAATCCATTTAACTCCGCGAACGGAGCGAACATGCCATGCTTAAGAGAAGGTATCGTGGTTTGTTCTTTAAGCTCCTTCTGAACATTACCAGGTGTTATTTTTTAGGATATCCTTAGTATAGTTTGGGCTCTTTTTATGATTATAGTATTTTGATGCTAGCATCTCTACAGACTAAAGTCTTCTACTAATCTGAATGGTACAGAAACATATCCTGTAACGATCTAGAAAAGCACATTAATATGCCTTGTAGAGGTGCTGAAGACATCCTTCGTGTCTTGATAAAGAAGATGACACCTCGTCTCAGGTTTGGCGGCTCAGTATCCTTCTCCCCATATACATAGTTCTGGCGTGGCTGGTTTTCATTGCATTCAATTTTTCTACTCTGGTACACCGAACGCATTACTGTACGAGTCCAGTCGCCACGAAACGAGCTAGTACGCTTCTAGCAAATTATATGCATACTTGAGGAAGATAGTATATTGGTCCTTAGCAGAGTCTTCAAGTCTACTCAAGTATAATAAGATCAGTTGTCTCTTCTCCCAATGGCCGGCTACAGTACTCGGAATCTGCATGAATTAAGCCCTCCACTGAATCTAACTACAAGCATATTGTAGCAGGCTCCTCACGAAATCAAAGGGGTGACAGAAGTATACGTTTAGACTGACAGGTACGGCTCGACAACTCGCGTTAATCCACACTAGATACGTTTCAAGGGTAGGACTTTAGGTTGAATCGTCGAAGCTCGACGCCATTATACCGGCGAATCTTGCGTCGCGTGCAAAGCACCACAATACTGCTGCACAGGATCCGTTGTAGATACCTTATCTGGATTGCACCACCTTATCAGAGGACTAGGAATATTGTTACGTCATACCTTTGTAGAAGCATTGAATAGGAGTCTGAAGACTAGGAGACACAGAATTATTGATCAAAAAGCGTTCGGTTTGCTGGATATAATTTACTAGCAGAATTTAACATCTTATCTGTGCTAGATCATGGCTTCAGCGCCCATGAATGTGGCATTATGGCGCGTGTGCCTTGACGGCTACATAGGATTTCCCTCTAATGGCGGCAGACGAAGATTCTTACCATCGCCCTTCGTCAGTTCTATAGCCTCCAAGTCAATCCCATGCAACAGGCGTATCTGATTGGGATCCCGGTATCTGTGTTAGCTCATATGCAATCCTCCAATGTGTTCGTTACGCGGGGGCCAAAGATGATAGTGATGGGCTATAAACTCATTGGATAACTGACTCACATTTATAGCACATTTACCGTATTGCCACTTTGGATTGACAGATTTGTTGTAAACATTGGCCCCGCAGCTTCTACAAAAAAAGATCTGTATAGTGTGCGTGGCGAACCGATATTCCTGTATCATATGAACCATTTATCTCAGTAATTGATAATATCTTAGGTATAACCAAGCATTAATCGAATGGGCTGCTATGAAAGCTGATTCATACCGTAAGCGATTCTCTTCCTTGAATTTCCATATCATCCGCGAAAGCCAGCAAGCTGCCTGCAATGTGACAATAGCTGCCTATATACATTTTTGGTTTAGCAGCTGATTTTGTTCGAGACATATCCTTATTCCGCAGAGATGGACAGTCATAGGCTCGCTGGGTTCGCCTTGTACCAATATACATACAAGTGCAAGAGATTACAGTCAATTGCGACAGCGGGGACTGAAACCTTGCGGAGAGGCGTACAGCCCCGCAATGACAGCTTCCATGGTGGCAAAGGTCTGTAGAAGTCGCTGTAGAGCTCTGTTTCTCTGGTTCCTTGGCTGATGCCATTGCTCAAGTATCAAACTTGGAGTTACGTGTTTCTCTGTTTTTGCTTCGCCGACTCAATGCTGGCACAACATTTGCATGTGGTCCGACAAGAGAGCTGGACGCCGGGGTGGTTATGAATTAAATAAGTATTGAAGCCCAAGAGAGGAAAGTTATAATGGTTGAGAAAAAGGTCTGAGGAAGCAATGTCTGAACTTTGGCAGCTGTTGAGAATCTCGATTACTATGAAGAGTGGGGCTTACATTGTTGGGATTCTGGAGTGCTATGCACCAACCCCTTCTGCCCAATCAAACGTTCCCCAACGATAGGCTTCAGTTCATGTATCACCGGTTGGGTGTAATTAATGCAATTGGTGAGGGCTGATCCCTTTGTTGCCACCATATCTTAAGAAATACTTGTGTTCAATGGAAGATTGTCGCACACAATTGTCCTGGGTATGACAACAGGACATATTTCATGAATGTGAACAGGCAGCTATACAGCACTTACCATCTTCCCGCTTAATCAGTAGTCTCATCACAAAAATGCCCCCTGCCGCTTCTCAGCCGTCCTTAGCCAGTTACACACTAATAGTTACCGTTTTATAGTTTGATTATTAAACATTCCCGGCTCTACGTTAAGAACAAAATGTTCAATTTGATTACTGAACATGACAAAGCATCCGTGTACGGTGGCTGATTGGCCACCCCCCATGAACTTTATAATGAGATTCCACGGATCGGATACAAACCTTGGTTTCATGGTTGGCAATACACAGTGCTGGTTCAAACGTTTCTGTACCTGGAATTAGCGTATTTCGACCATAATAGAAAGCCATCCTACAAAGCAAAAGCCCAGACTCATCTTTCTTATTACTATTTTCCCATCGTAATAAGATGAGGAATTAGTCTGGCAGAGCTCATATCAATCTCAAGCCGTGCTTCTAGCCATATCAATCCCTTTTACCTTACTTTCGTTCCACCACTATCCCTGGTTAGGCAGTTGCTATGGTGAGAAGCGAATAACGGCCAATGGAGATACACTACGATGGACATTTACCAAGCAGCGAGCCAGGAAATATTCAACATCCCAAAGGCTGCGGCTGAGCAAGCCTACGATATCAATGCCCTTTACCAAAACAAGCGGACTCCCCTCTGGTCAGCACCGAACAGCGGTCAGGGGCCTGCGTGCAGCTTCCTGTCTGTTTAGGGCGTTGACATTAGCTTGCGCGGTGTTAGTGTCCTTGAGATCACATTGTGTTATCCTATTTCTCTCTCTATTTACCTGTAAGAGCAACTGCTAGTATTATGTAGTCTTTCCAAAGCTATCGGGGTTCCAAGAGCACAGAAAGCATTACAGATCATGTATATATCTCAATCTAAATAGTTCCTTCATTATCCCATACTGAAAATTCGAGTAAAGCAATGGATCACTATCACACCTGCATCCAGAACCTTCCAATATAATCAAAGCCAATGAACGAAGAATTAGAGCCAGGCAATGTACAGCAAATAGTAGGATATAATATGCAATGTATATTGATTCACTGGATAGCACTCAGCTTTTAGGAACCCAATACTAAATAATTCTAATGTAATTATATATACAGATATACCGATACCTTCTAAAATGTGGGTTTATATACAAATCAACTTTCAATTAGAGAATTTTCACTGGCAGGCACTGGCGCTCCTCAATAATGATATCTGACATGGTTTAAAAGCAACTAGAAGCTGCCCTAATTTACTTACATATATAGTACTACAGATGCCGAGATTAGATGTGGTAGGGAAGAAGAATGATTCCGATAAAGACAGAAAATCTGTAGAGATAGTATAATTAAACCCTCTAATATTAGTGATTACCTTACCATTGAAGATAGACTTAGGAGCCTGAGACAAGCCAAACAATATCTATTACTGCTACATTTCTGTGGCTAATGGAAATGGTGGTAAGCTTGATCAGTACTTTCAGAGAGCGCTTACACCACACAAGGGGAGCTCTACTAATACTAAAGTATCTCACCATAACATAAAGGCACTTGTCTTAATTGATAAAGAGATTATTCCTTAAAAACTCTGTTACTTCTCTCTTAGAATCCCAAATATTGATAGCTGCGGACAGTCATACCGGGCCAGATCAAGGTATTGCTTTCCGAAAAACCCAACCGTCAAGACATTTATTTATGTCCAATAACTGGCTACAGAGCATATTTATTTTAATCCCACTAGTAGTTCACTCACTCTGCTGAACAATACAGAGCTCAGTTATCTTATACCATGAGAGCTGTATAATTATTCATGATATAATAATATAGAATGGAAAATGCAGAATTGTATAACTCGGTGTTATAGACTAGAATACTACGAGGAATGATAATATATAGCGCCCTCATAGCAATGAAATATATTTAATATTCCTTCTCATGAGTCATGATAGTCTGCTTCTGTTTATTATTATTTTAGAAAAAACTATCCAGTCCGTCTAAATCCTCTAGATTCAAATAAGACAAGCCCGGCATTAGTTATTACCAGAGTAGATAGAATATCCTTCTCCTCAGATTAATCAATCCCCCACTGAAGCAATTTCTTTCTAATCTTTTATCCCTGGGCTGTTGTCCCGACGGCTAAGAGACTCAGATACTATGTCTTAGTTCGTTAGCTAGTTTTAGCTGCATCAAGCTCATGTCTAAAGTATTTTAGCTTTAACCAGGATAAGGATCTTCATGGTATATCCAGAAAAAATATATAAGTAGAGTGGTTATACCTGACCGTTATACCTGATCAGGCAGAAATCAGGCAGAAACTTTCTGCTATTCTTTACCGGCTTCCTAGATAGGAAGAATAAGCGAAATCAGGTTAACCGCGGTTAACCTAGGTTAGGTATCTATATATTTTATACCTAACCGTTAACCGGACGGCAGATATAAATTTTTCTATTAACCTAACCTACCCTGGCCGTTAACCACTCTACACCTAATCTACAGGCCATCACGAAACAACACCAGATTATTCATGACTGAGATTAGGAGGATTAGCAATAATATCATAAAACAATCAACCCCTATCTTTCACGTTCGCGAACCAAAGATATATTTTTCACACTATCTCAGACTACCATCCTTATAAATAGCATGAACAGAAATGACTGTGTTAGACTGTTTAAATATAAGATGTAGTGGTTGCAAGTATATATTACATGTACCTACGGGCTCGCTTTGGCGTTTGATTTATCTGATTTATATGCATTCATGGTTCTTTTGTCTCTATCCCCAAGTAAGATCACTGGCATAAACAGTGTTGATTACTCTGATCTATTCTAAACTATAGGTACCTCAGGATTGACGAATACCAGGGAGTATGGGAGTTCCCGTCCTCATACTTTACTCCGCCCGTCAGCACTAAAACAGCGCTAGACCATGCGACGGCACTTGTATGGTTCGGCAGCCGCCGTCGGGTGAGCCCACCATATGGGGCTTTTAATCCTTCAACTATCCGTCAGCAAGCCACAGGGTCAATGCGACCCTGCCATATATATAAGGTCTATGCCCCCATTTACGACAATCTAAAATCTCAACACTATCGTACTGTGTACATATTTAAGCCTGTTCCATGGACCATCCAGACGCTTTCTCCTACTCACCTCTCAACCCCGAGGCGGTGGAGATCCGCCTCCTCACCATCCTACCGGATAGAAATGAAAAGAGCTCAGTGAAGTGCACCTTGCAGACCGTCTCACTGAACAACGCACCGGAGTTTGAGGCCCTCTCCTATGTCTGGGGGAGCGTGACGGAAAAGGTCGGAATCACCCTGGACGACATCCCCTTCCAGGTGACGACGAACCTCGAAGCGGCGCTCAAATGCCTCCGACACGCCCGGAAGAAACGCTTCATCTGGATCGACTTCATCTGCATCGACCAAAACAACCTCAAAGAAAAGAACACCCAGCTGCCGCTCATGGGCCGCATCTACAAAGACGCCACCGCGGTCGTCGCCTGGCTCGGGCCCATAACTTCTAACACGGAACAGACCATGGCGATGATAAAGCGCCGCGAGAGCAGCCTGGCGGGGCTCTTTCACGACGTACGGCTGGCCGTCCGCCCGTGGAGCCAGAAGGCCCGCCGCGACGACATCGGCTCGATTCTCGACGCCGTGCAGGGCTTCCTGGACATCGTCTCCGCGCCGTACTGGGGCCGCATCTGGACCTTCCAGGAGTACTACCTCCCCGCAAAGCTGCCCGTGTGCATGGTCGGGCGCGTGCCGTTCACGCTGCCCGCGCTTGTTGACCTAGGCCTGCACTTTGCGGAGATCCTGCGCCCGTTCATGGACGATCTCGACAAGGTGGCCCCGCGCGCGGGCGACGCCGCCGACATCGAGAACCACCGCAAGCTGCAGGGCCGGCTCAAGGAGGCGACCCAGCGCCTCACGCAGTCGAACCCCATGCAGGACTTTGCGCACGACATCGCCGCCAGCCGGAAGGGCTTGGCGTCGTTTGCGGAGGTGCTCGATCTGACTGTCCAGCGCCAGTGCTTCAACCCCCTCGACCGCTTCTACGCGCTATACTCGATGGTTGACGGCGTCCAGAATAAGTACCCCGTCGACTATGAGTACACGGCGGACGAGGTCGCAATGCAGATCACGCTGTGGATTCTGATCTACGAGGGGATTGATTTCGTGTTCAACCTGTTCCATTTCTACGACGAGCCTCATGGGAACGTTGCGGGGTATCGCAGCCCGTCGTGGGTGCCGAACTATCGTGACGCGACGTCGAGGACCAGTTTCAGATTCAAGGACCTTGACAAGTCGCTCCAGGACTGGGAGCAGGAGCAGAAGGAGCAGATGACGAACTTGTCGGTGCTGCTGGGCAAGTACGTGCTGCGGTTCTGGGCCCGGAGGGTGGGAACGACTCGAGTCGTGTTCAAGTTTCCGAGCGAGACGGCGGAAATCGCCCGGCAGGTTTTACATGCTGTCAAAGAGCCGCCCGCGGAATGGGGCAACGGTGTCGACGAGGCGAACATGGCAGAACGGCTCATCTGGGCCTTTCTTGCGCATGGCAGCATGCAACAGATGTTCCCCGTCAACGACATCCTCAACGCGCTGGAAGAGCTGTCCAGTTCTGAGGGCCCGTCTGACTCGGCCCTATCGTCGGCGGTTGGGAAACTGCTGCTGCGGGATTTGCCGCTCCTCGCGGGGAGGACGGTCTTTCAGCTGGCAGATTGTACGACAGGTGGGTTCGGCGTGGGCATTGGGAACATCCAGGATGGGGACCTGTTGATTCTATCAGGTAAGATGACGAATCCAATTGCTTTGCGGGACTCGGGGTTCCGGGACATCGACACCGACTCAGATGTGGTGCATTATAGGATGGTTGGGAATGCGTTTGTCGAAGGCATTGCAGAGGACCAGAAGGATCTGCCTACTCCACTGGTTGGTGAGCTCAAGGGAGCGAAGTTTGAGGAGTTCTTGATTTGGTAATTGTTACAGACCCCTACTAGTTAAGCTACGAGCAAAGCAGACTTATTAGGCAGAAAGTACTGAAAAGGGTGGCGCTTTGACAATTAATACCTCTTTTTAAATAAAATCTTAGATTAAATAAATAACACCAGAAATAACTTTATAATATGTAATTATCTACTATCAAGTCTATCATCAGGGGGATGTTTAGAATATATAAAGATCTCAAACTATAATTAAATTGACTATTAATCTACCTTCGATGGTATATAATATATTATGTCAGCTGGAATTCATCTTTCTTCCCTAACTTTATTAGTTTAAAAAACCCTAATAAAGCCTTGCCGTTTCCACGTTTGCTGACTCGCTGATGTAGATGTTCTCTTGTTGCATTTTTGAATAAACTGGAAACTGAATAGACGGGACCAAGACTCTCTCTTCACTGCCTATGAGCAGAGGAATAGCAGGAGGCTGTCTTTGGTCATGATGGCTTCTAGTTACCGAGTTCAGTACAGACATTATGTTGAATAAAGAGAGATGGAAAGCAACCAACTCCGGGCTAGAATTTCAGGTATCTAAGAGCCGTGGAACTGGCAACAAGCAATTCAGTGTGTTAGCATTGTGGAGTGATGGTCTCATCGATCACATCCTTCCGAGCTTCTCGCAAGTCTCGCCTACAAGTATGACTCCAAATACGGTTAGCAGCGGGGCATCGGTCTTATCGGTCACCGAGCAGGCTGTGGATCCCCATGAAGCGAGATGAGGATTTGTCCCAGCAACAGATCAACTCGAACCAGATCAAGCTCAGCCTGGCCAAGTTTCAGATGGTGTAAGAGCATATCTTGATTTTCATTAGGAGACTAGATTGGTGCCCGCAGTTTCTGAATCGGGCATCCCATATTCATCTTCTAAATAAGAAAGATGCTTGCCTCAGTTTGCGGCCCGCCATTGGTTTGAGGTTCCGGATGCAATTGTTAGATGGTCAACCAAGTAGACTTGGTCAAGTCAGGTATACATTCTTGTAAGAGGCATGTCCTAGGTACTTCTTGATATCTGTTCGTTATGTCTCAGCTCTTTAATCTCAATTGCCTGTCTGACTCCATTGGTTGTCAGTCTCACCGGTCGGCCGACTTCCGATGCGTTGAAATCCAGTAAATTATGGACACGGGTCCACTAGGAACATGGGTCAAGATGTGGGAGCAAAGATGTGGGAGCAAAGATGTGGAGAATGTGCTTATATTCGTCGGTCGCTGGGCCCCAGCCCACATAACTCTTCCCGCTCACACCCGGCTTCAATGGTAATGAAGTCGTCCAGACAATTTTCGATGCTGTGAATCTTGTGCATTCGGCCACTAACTACCTACTGAATTCGTTTACATAAGAGCATACACTCCATGAATATGAAGATCGACCGTAATAAGAGTCTGTAGGATGAACGCTTGAAACTTGGCAAACCTGAAGCCAGGTTGATGAGAGGAAGATTGAAGTTTGGGAGTTCAATGAAGGTTTGGCCAGCTGCACTCGCTTTTAGACACTATGTACAAGCTATGGAAACATAAAATACAGACCAATCAGTGTTTCAGATAGTCAAAACGGCGAGGGATTTAACTAGTCCAAGGAAGAGCGCAGCAAGATCTACGGGCATGCAGGGCGGTAAAGAAAAAAAACCTCTCCATTTCTCTCAGTTGAATACTCTAGTTTGTAGGGGTTATGGTCATGGTATGGTATATATTACCTAAAATATATTACAGCCCACCTGATCAAGAGTAGTGGGTCACATGATTGGTTAGGCCTCAAAGAGTCAAAAGAGCCTTCAGAAGTGGACTATTTGTAAAGCGCCGTCCAGTTGTGACAGGATCGACAATTTCCCCGCAGCGTTAACCGGGGCGTAAAGAGGAGGGCTCCACCCACCCATCCATTGTTTCTTCTTTCTTTCATCATTCCGTGCTTTGCCCAACTTCCACACCTTTTCTGTCCCTCGTGTGTCCCAACCCCGCAGAAACTTTTCGCCATTCATCTCTGAATTATAACCGATTTTCTAATGTTATATCTGTCTATCGGATGTGTCCCTATCTTACCCACAGCTTAAGCTTGACTTGTCTTTACAACAAATCTCCTCATGGACCCCTTGCAAAGGGGCAATCTCAAGCGCATTCGCCAAGCGTGCGCAAATTGCCGGTAGGTCATCTAGCGATCTGTTGGCCGGAGTTTCGCTGAGCGATTGGACCTCTGTGTCTATGTAGGCGCAGGAAAACCAAATGCTCGGGGGAGCGTCCGATCTGTTTCCACTGTCGCCGGAATAAGCACTCCTGCATCTATGAACCTTACTCCGTCACCATCAACGACAACCCTCCCAATATTTCAACCGCGCCAACATCTGAGAACGTACGGTTGCAGCTCCATTGATTGATTGCCCTTTCAACTTGTTTCACTTTATCTGATTAACTCATAGACCCAACTATTACAGCGCATCTCGTTGATCGAGTCACGCTTGGCGGAGTTAAGTGGGCAGGCGGCACAACAACCCCGGTTTGTTTTCATTCTCCGCTTGGGTTATTTATTTGGCTATGCTGATCGATCTCGAAAGACCATCCGTAGATCTTGGACTTCCCACACAGCAGATACCGTTGACACAGCCTGCTGTCTCGGGCATTCACGCCCTTGTCACCCCCACGCAATCCGTCCTGAACTCCATCATCGACACCTATTTTCTCCATGTGCACAACCAGCCTTACAGTAATTTCCAGGAGACCAGCTTCCGACAGGAGCTACAGAATGGGACCTTGCCTCGGTGCTTGATACAAGCCGTGCTGGCTTCCGCCGTCCGCTTCACCACACACGAGTTCTACGCAGGCAGGGCGCTGGAGACATCAGAGGTTTATGCTCGGGAGGCTTGGCTGTCCGTCCTGACAGATCACTTGACGGCAGAAGATAATATAGGGGTGCATGTCGTGCAAACTGTGAATATGCTGGCAGTAATTGACTATACTGGTAGGTTAGCGTGAGCGACCGTGTGAAGGTCCGTTGGCCTGAGCTGACAAAATACTAGCTGGGCGCGTCAATTCAGGGTGGTTAAAAATCGGTTTGGCAGCGCGCATCTCACAAGGACTCGGCTTGATGGGCGAGCCTGAGGCTTGGCTGCCTGCTGCGGAGCAGGAGGAACGTCGACGAGCGTTCTGGTCAGTCTACCTACTCGACAAACTCATCTCATGTGGACGATCGCGCCCGATCATCATTCTCGACCAAGACTGCCACGTCCAGCTTCCGTGCGACGAGAATGCCATCCGACTAGGCGAGAAGAAGAAGACGTACACCCTGCATCAGCTTCTTGACTGGAACACCGAGATCGCCGAAAGCCCCAGCCCGTTTGCTCTGGTCATTCTTCTGGCGTCCATCTTCGGGCGCTGCACGCGATGCGTGTATGCCAACCGGCAGACGGACGATATCCCGCCTTGGGACACCAAGTCAGAATACACCGCGATCAATTCGTCCTTGCTGCTGTTCGAATCCTATACGAAGTCGGGAATTGCGTCAGTAATTGATACACTAAGGGACAGTGCTGAAGCAATGGGGAGACCGAACCATCAAGAACTGGGGCACCAGATTTTCGCGCACATCCTGTTTCATTTGTGCCACTGTTTGTTGAATCATCCTTTTGTCCTTAACCTTTGTCTACAGCCCTTTGGCTCCAAGGTTCCGTATAGCTTTGTCACCCGCGCCCTACAGAATGGACTAGACCATGCCACGCAGCTAGTGCGTATTCTCCGGGATGTGTTCGAGGCGGGCGGACTCGTTGAGTCTTCGTTCTATGCGTACTGTCTAGCGATCGCGGGAGGGATTTTATCGATCGCGTCACAGGGAGAACATCGGAGTTTTTCTTGTCAGCCTTCAGAGATGTCGGAGTGTTTCCAGCATGCTGTTGATCTACTCGATCGATTAGCCCAAGTCTGGACCCATGCCGCTAACATGGTATGTCAACTTTACCCACTATAAGATAATCACCACTAAAGCTTTAATGGAATTAGTCCATCCGCCTGCGTGATTTCCACGCCCAGCGCCACGACTTGAGTAGCGTTCTCAACGTAACCACCCCACTGAGCGATCTGGATCCTATGTCCGACGAGACCCTGTGGTCCATGCTCGACTATTCTATACTGGGCAGTAATCCGCGCAAATCATCGAGTGCATCCAGCTCCGATGCCCCCAGTATCCCCTTGTCTACATCCTGGGCTCTGGGGTCGAATATGCCGATCTCGACATCATCTCCGAGGATAGACCTGAACCACGAGGATATGTTTCGGGGTCTGTCACCGGCTCTACGACTTAATGAAGTGGAGTTGATGTTGAATTATAGTACGCCGAGGGCCGAACTTATTCAATGAGGATTTGTCGGTGCATCGGAATGCTCTCAATCCGGCCGGACCGGGTTGCTTTCCCCGGCCCGCTTGGGTCCTTGTACCACCATTTTTGCTAGAGGTAAGGAGGACCAAATGCTAAATCTCTAGGGGTTCTTCTTTTTTTCCTATTTTTCCCTTCTTTTTTCCTTCTCTTTTCCTTTTTTTTCTTTTCTTCTTTTCATTTCTTTCTTCTCCGGATGAAGGGGTAATACACTTATCAAAATGACAACCAAGAACCAACTCTCACCATGGGAGACCGTGGCCTCAGGCACCACGGCCTCCATCTTAGCAAATGTGATTGTATATCCACTGGACAAGTGAGTTTCTATGCCCTCTTTCACTGTCCCCGAATTGGTCGCGTCTAAAATACCCCGACGACTATTGTTAACATCTTTCTAGCATAAAAACAAAGCTACAAGTCCATGTCCAACGCCGTCAGAGAACCACTCAAAGCGAGGAAAAGGGGGAACTGGGCAGTCCACCCCCCTCCCCACCAAGCTATGACTCTCTTATTTCAGTCGTAACCCATATTATCCAGGAAGAGGGCCTTCCCGGCCTCTACCGCGGCCTGGGCAGCTCCATCCTCAACACTGCCTCCATGAACTTCGCCTACTTCTACTGGTCGAGCCATGCGCGGACTGCATACCAGAAGTTCTTTCGAGGATCGCACAACCCTGTGGAGACCAATATTGTAACGGAACTGCTTCTTGGAGCGGTAGGGGGCGCAATGGCGCAACTGTGTACAAATCCCATCGCCGTCATTGTGACCAGACAACAGACCTGCCGCGCGAGCGACGATGCCAAGTCGATGATCGCGGTGCTGCGCGAGATTGTTTGCAGCGAGGACGGCTGGACGGGATTGTGACGCGGGATGAAGGTTAATCTGATTCTCGTGGTCAACCCGATGATCACGTATGGGCTTTACCAGTGGTTACGCGGCGAACTGCTCCGGGTGAGGGCACCGCTGAGCTCGATGGATGCATTTTGTATGTTTAATCTTTTCCCGTGTGCTACGACAATGAGTGGCTAAGAGAGGGTAGTGCTTGGGGCGCTGTCGAAAGTTGCCGCAACGGTTGTCACGCACCCTTTGATTGTCGCGAAGACAATGCTGCAGTCTAAGACACGCGAGTGTCATGGTGAAAGGCCCTTCCAGGGGTTTACGGAGGTGTTAAGATTTATTGTACGGCACGAGGGGATGAGGAGGTTGTATAAGGGGTTGGGGCCGCAGATCGTCAAGGGGTTTTTGGTGCAGGGATTGATGATGATGCTTAAGGAACGGTGGGTTTTCTTGCAGTGTGCTTGGCTATGCTGAATGAGTTTACTGATATGACTATAGGGCGGAGTTACTTTTCAGACTTGTTATGCTGTCCTGTAGGAAGCGGTTTCTGCGCGCGTCATTCTGAGATATAAGGCGGAATGTTATGCTAAATGGTTTACATTTACCCTGTGTGCTGAATATAGTACAATTGTAGATATTCTATTGTGTAGATATACCTAGCGTCGTGCCTCAGTAAATCCGTATAATCAAGGTGCCCCCTATACAAGTCGCCGCATCAGCCAACTCCCCGTTCTCATCCCCAGACTTCATGCGAATTGCGGAGTGGTGGGCCACCCCGGAAATCCACACGGGATCGGACCGAGCAGCGGACCGATGATAGTAGACCAGACAACCAATTAGGCTTAATCGGACCGAGACGGCATTCCATTGTGAGTGAGCATCCACTCGCAAGACCCCGGAAACACCAGCTGGATTGAGCCAAAACCTGACGATTCAAAGCATACAATTTCATTCCCTCATTGCATCCTACAAAGCCCACTATGACCCACCCAAACGACAAAACGTACCCTCCGTATCCGGCCCGCACCGGACTACCACTCCTGCAAAAATCGCACACATAAGTCTAAGGAAAGTATACAGCGCACCAAGAGTCCCATATAGTACCTCCCCTTGCGCCATCTCAGCAGTCCGAGCGCACACCCACCTGCACCAAGTAGCGATCTCTTAAAGCCCAACTACAACACACAATGTCCCCAACCGGCACCCCCTTTGCGGATCCCCTCTGGCTCACTCGCCCCCTCACCATCAGTCCCTACTACACCCTCTCTCACCACCGCCTCCAGCGCGAAGTCAGAGACTATGTAGACACGCACATCGCCCCGTTCTGCGACGAATGGGAGTCGCAGGGCTTCGTTCCGCCCGAGGTGCGTCCCTGTCCCACACGCACTCCAATCCAGCCATCCATCACAGCTACAACACTAACCCAGAGAGCAGGCCCAACAATACCACGCGAGAAAAGGATACACCGCCGCGGGAGTCTACCCCCTCGCGACCGCCCACATCCAGCAATCCAACCAACGCCTCCCCGCCGACATCCCCGCCTCCCAATGGGACGCCTTCCACGACCTGATCGTGATCGACGAGCTCGCGCGCTGCGGATACCTAGGCGTAGTATGGGCGCTTGGGTGCGGGAACGCGATTGGGGCGCCGCCAGTCGTGCAGTTCGGGAATGCCGAGCAGAAAGAACGGTTTCTGGGACCGCTGGTCCGAGGGGAGGTGCGGTTTTGCCTTGGGGTTACGGAGCCGGATGGTATGTGTTTCTTTCCCCCGTGTCCTGCCTTTTCTCTGTGGTACCTTGGGGAGTAGAGAGATGCTGACTTTGGCGGGATGGATGGGCAGCGGGTTCTGATGTCGCGGGAATCACAACGACGGCGGAGCGACGGGGTAACGTGTATGTGGTGAATGGAGCGAAGAAGTGGATCACGAATGGAATCTTTGCAGATTATTGTACGGCGGCGGTGCGGACGGGGGGCCCGGGGATTGCGGGCATTTCGGCGTTGGTCATTCCGTTGAAGGGCACGCCCGGGGTTACATGTCGGAAGATACGCAATTCGGGGGTGGAGGCTAGTGGTATGTTTTCTCACAAATGGGGGGTTGGCTAACAAAGGGGGGGGACTGACTGCTTGTTTAACAGGTTCCACGTATATTGAGTTCGATCAGGTTGAGGTCCCCGTGGCGAATCTGCTCGGGGAGGAGAATAAGGGGTTCCCTATTATTATGAATAGTGAGTTAGGTCCTTGTTTTCATAATTCCTTTTTTCCCTTTTTTTTTTCCTGTTGGCCTAAGTGTAGGGCACTTATTGAATAATAGACTTCAATCATGAACGGTTGTGGTTGGCGTGTACTTCGCTGCGCATGGCACGGGTCTGTGCGGAGGATGCGTACAAGCATGCGATTACGCGGGAGACCTTTGGGAAGACCCTCATTGAAAACCAGGTTATTCGCGCCAAGTTCAGTGTTATGGGTCGGAGTCTGGATTCGGCCTATGCCTGGATGGAGCAGTTGGTCTACATGGCGGATGTGGCGCGCAAGGAAGGCAGGGATCTGGCCATGGGAGGATTGTTTGCTAACCTGAAGGTGTTGGCGGGCAGAACCCTAGAGATGGTCAATCGAGAGGCACAGCAGGTTATGGGGGGGTTGGGGTACTCGAAGAATGGTCGGGGATCACGGATTGAGCAGATCAGTCGGGATGTTCGTGTCATGGTGGTCGGCGGTGGCAGTGAGGAGATTCTGTCCGATTTGGCGATTAACCAGGAAATTAAGGCTATGGCCAGGATGGGACAGAGTAAGTTGTGATGTACATAGTTTGTCAATGAGTGTACATATATCGTGCGCTTCTGCTGGTCGGCAAGTCTTGTGTTATTCAAGTCTAAGTTCTCCAAATTGCAACGCCATTGAATAGGCCTTTGGGAGGCAATCTGAAAGACAATACATAATGCTAACATCGCCTCTATTCTCGGCTGGTCTGTCTTCCCTCCTAGATTGTTGCCCTACACCTTACCTATGAAATTTCAAAGGGCCGCTACTAGAACGCAGATCTAGAAATGCGAAGTCAGAATATGTATCATATTTCAACATCAAATCAGCTAGAAGCCTACAGAAGACTACAAAACCGAACAAAGTACCTTCCCCTCCTCCACCGCATCTCCCTTCCGCCACTCCGTCTGGAAAGCCCCCTCCACCGCCACAGAGATACTCAACTCCATCTTCATACTCTCAATCACCATGACTACCTGCCCCGCCTGCACCGGATCTCCGTTGTTCTTCTCAATAGATAGAATCTTACACGGCATCGGCGCAGTGACCGTACGTTTTCCCGCCTCTTCCGCTGTTGCATCCCTCCTATGACTCTCCGCAAACGAGAGCAGACTGTCCCGCTGGAATTCCACGTATGTCCCAAAAGATGGGAAGTGGCAGTATATTCTTTGAGAACGGTCGACCATTCCTGTGGCTGTTCCAGGTGCAGGAATAGCGACGTGGGCAACGATTCCGCGCCCGTCAATGGATACTTCAATGGTGAAGGTGGTGGATGGACCTGATGGGTCTGAAGCGTTCTCCGTGGGTCGCCAGGAATCAAGAGAAATGACTTTCGGGGTGAGAGCTTTGGTGGAACCGCGACGGAGAGCGTTACTGATGGTATTGTATTGGGCTGCGGCAGAGCTGGGTCCCTCCGGGGCTGGCACAGCTAAGAGTCGCGCATATTTCAGGTGGGGGGATTGTCCTGCTGCCGGTGGATCCCAGAAACAGATGCTCGATGTCTCAGTTTGGGGACCGGTGATGGTCGTGACTACGTCACAGTGGATATTGACTGGATCGCAGTGCTGGTTCCGGAACTGCCTGCGGATATGCTGGAATGGCCGCGCACGAGGATTTCCCTGGTCCGCCAAACTCCGAATAACCAGACTAGGGATCAGGGGCAGACAGTCCTGCAGCGGCACCTCGGGGAACTGCAGCAACTGCTCCAAGTTTGATGGGATAAAAGCAGTCGTATATGTCGGATTCCGGAACTCGGGACTCAGCAGACAGCGCTGTAGGAAGAGCTGATTCGTCTTGACCCCAACACAAGCCGTCTGGGCCAACACGCGACACATTTTCTCAATTGCCAGCGCACGCGTCGGCGCCCAGACAACAATCTTCGCGATCATCGAGTCGAAGTAAATTGAAACCTCGGCCCCGGTCCGGATCGCCGTCTCATACCGCACATCCCGTCCCGGTCCGAGAACCCCGTCCGCCGGCCGCCACAGCTGAACCCTCCCATGCTCCGGAAAGAAATGATTCTGCGGGTCTTCCGCACAAACACGACACTCAATCGCATGACCTTGCGCGTGGGTGATCAAAGTTCCCCCCTCCAACCCCGGCAAATCCTTCAACTTGCCCCCGGCCGCGACATAAACCTGCAACGCCACCAAATCCCACCCCATCACCTCCTCCGTGATCGGATGCTCCACCTGCAACCTTGCATTGACCTCAAGAAAGTAGAACCGGCGCGTCTGCACATCAACCACAAACTCTACTGTTCCCGCCCCGGCATACTCAATCAACTCCCCAATTTGTACCGCCGTATCACACATCTCCCGCCGCATATCATCCGTCAGAAACCCACACGGTGTCTCCTCCACGACCTTCTGATGCCGTCTTTGCACCGAACAATCCCGCTCTCCAAAGGCAATGACCGTCCCGTCCGTGTCCCCGACAATCTGGATCTCAACATGTTTGGCGGCCGATATATATTTCTCGAGAATACAGTCACTTTGCCCGAACGCGCGTTCCGCTTCCGATTGCGCTCTCTTCAACTCTGCTTCCAATTGTGAGGGCTCCTGAACAATCCGCATCCCCTTTCCCCCGCCGCCGGCCGACGCTTTCAGGATCACGGGGTAGCCGATGTCCGTTGCGGCGGTGATCAGGTCCGCTGGGGTCTGGCTAGTGCCGGCGAAGCCGGGGATCAGTGGGACAGAGGGCGCGTGTGCGCGAAGGTAGGTCTTGGCTGCGCGTTTGACCCCGAGGGAGGTTATAGCGGTGGTGCTTGGGCCAAGGAAGAGGAGGCCGGCGTCGCGCACGGCGGTCGCGAAGGCTGCGTTCTCGCTGAGGTAGCCGTAGCCTGGGTGGATGGCATCGGACTGGGTTGCCAGGGCGGTGCGGATGAGGAGGGGGATGTTGAGGAAGGGATTACTAATGTTTTTGTTTGGTTCTTGTTGTTCTTGTCGTTGTTGCTCGGGGGGATCGTTGCTTGTGGGATTCAGGGAGCCCAGGCAGATGGCTGTATCTGCTTCGCGGATGTGACGGGATGTGGAGTCTCTGTTGTGGATATGGTTAGGTGGTACCCGAGAGAGGAGATTGGGGGAAAGGGGCTTACTCTGTAACGTAGACGGCGACGGTGCTGATGTTGAGTTTCCGACAGGTCTGGATGATGCGTACGGCGATTTCTCCGCGGTTGGCGATTAGAACGCGTTGGATGACGGGGCGGCCGGTTGTCGGGTCAAGGGGGGGTGAGGCCACGTAGAGTGGGGGTCGCGAGGGGGAGGCATGTTGCGAGAATGAGCTTTGGGACACGGTCATTTTGCTGGCGACCGTTGTGTTGGGGGAGTCTGTAACTGGTTTATCATGAGGTAGGTGCAGGCTGAGGGAAAAAGAAGATGGTGGTTTACATTGCAGATAAGGGATACAGGGCAGCGTTCCGTGTTCCGCTCGGTGAGGTTATCCGATGGGATTAAGTTAGGGTTTAATCAGATGTGTGTATGGCTTTGCTTTCTCCGCATCGGACCGCTTGTCCGCTCCCGCAGTGCGGATCTCAAGTCGGTCCGTCGGGTACATTAGGGCGCATAAGTTTAAAGTTTAGTGGGTAGCCTTTTCATCAACCTCAGACGGTAGTAGCACGAATCCTGGCAAGTTGTATGTTATGTAAATACTATTAATGCAGGGGTCTGTATACATGAAAGAATAGCCTTGGAACGGACACATCTTAAAACCACTCTTTTCTTCCTGGCACATTATACTTAGCAATGCAGATATTACGTGTATGATGGTAAAGAGCTCCGCCATGGCATACTTCTCTCACTCAATATCAAATGCACAATCGAATTGTAGGTAGAATAACTAGAGAGGTGCTCCCCCGCTTTGACTCAAGAATCTTCATTCACATACACCCTTAAATAATGGCAAAACTGAGAAGAACTGTGACCGACACACTCCCCTCCCCCGTAAAACTAAATCCTCGCCAATAACCGATGCCCCCCCGCCCCTTTAATCCCCGCGCCACTTACTACAACCTCCAAACACATCCCCACCACATCCCTTGTATCCCGAGGATCAATCACCCCATCATCCACCAAACTCCCACTCGTTGCATAACAGTCCGCATCGGTTTGCACTCCCACCCGAAACCGCTCCACCCGCGCCCGCAACTCCTCCGGCTCCAGCACCTTCCCCTTGGCTGCTGCGCTGCTCCGCTGCACGCTCTCCATCACGCCGGACAGCTGATCTGGCCCCATCACGCTACACCGGCCACTAGGCCAGGTGAACAGGAACCGGGGTCCGTAGGCCCGGCCGCACATGGCGTAGTTTCCGGCGCCGTAGGAGGCGCCCAGGATGATGGAGATGTGCGGGACAGTCGAGGTGGAGACGGCGGCCACGAGTTGCGCGCCGGTGCGGATGATGCCAGCGTGTTCGGCTTTGGCGCCAACCATGAAGCCGGTTACGTTGTGAAGGAAGAGCAGGGGGGTGTCTCTTTTCGAATATCCAGTTGTCAGTAGGAAGGTTGGGGGGGAATGTTAGGGCCGGGGTGGGTGCCTACAGTTGGTTGCACATGCGGATGAACTGCGCGCCTTTGGCGGCTTCGGTTGGGTTTATTACTGAGATTTGGTTGGCGATGATGCCAACTTGGATTCCTGGGTTGGGAGCCGGGTTAGTGCTGCTTCTCTGCTGGGGGGATGCTGGAGGGTGGAAATCGGGAGGGAATAGATATGCTTACCGTAGAAGTGCGCCCAGCCCGTAATCAGATTGCGTCCGTATTCCGGCTTGAATTCCGACAGTCGCGAGTCATCGATCAACCGTAGGAGGACCTCACGCATATCGAAGGGCTTTCGAATATCGGGGTTCACCAGACTCAGCAGGTCGTCAACGGGGTATCTTGGGGGTCGGGGCTCGATGGTGTCGACGAGTGTCTTAGGTGATGGGGTGTGCAGGGTAGCTACCCACTCTCGGGCTTTACGGATTGCATCCAGCCTGCAAAAGGGGGTTATTAACTCATATTTTCTCCTCGATGCAGAGGGAACGTCGCACATACTCATCTGACGCAATCTGATCTGCAAGCCCAGTCGTCGTGGCATGTACCCTCGCCCCGCCCAGCGCCTCCGCTTCGATCACCTCCCCGGTCGCCATTTTCACCAGCGGCGGTCCCGCCAGAAACGCCTGCCCTTGGTTCTCGACAAAAATGGTGTAATCGGAGAGGGCGGGGTGATAGGCTCCTCCGGCAGTCGAGGAGCCAAAGACGATCGCGCAGGAGGGTTTGCCATGTTGGGTACGCACGGCGAGATCCCGAAAGAGTTGGCCTCCTTTGTGGAAGACTCGAAATTGCTGCGGGAGGAAGACACCGGCCTGGGATCGAGCGATCAGCAATCTGAAGTGGCTGCGAGAAAGGTCATAGGGGTTGTACCGATTGTACTAGTGAAATGAGCGGCAAATCGTTCTGAAAGGCAATCTCCATGATTCGATTCGTTTTGAGTACTGAATGAGATGGTTAGTGTTGTTTCTTGAGGGTTGGATGCATTACCAAACCTGTCATCTCGTTCCAGGCCCCGCCGCTCTGGGTCGGGATATGTGACATGAGCATACATGGTTGGCCACTTTAGAAGTGAGTATCCGTGCTGACGGGGATGGCGAAGTTGGAAGGCATACCTGACATTCCCAATCCCCGCAATCAAATTCGCACACGGCGTTGAATCGGGGTTCCTATACCCGGCGAAGGCACCGATCTCCAGAAAGGGCGAGTCCTGGTCCAACAAGAGGGAAATGCGATCGCGGGCTGCCAAGTTGTCAGCTTGATATCACTGCAAGGAGGATTCATACCTACGTAGTAATTGCCCCCGTTTCTGATGTCGTGCCAGAGACGCATCGTTGCCCTCGGCACAGACCTGTTCCAAAGCCTCTTCAAATTTGTCGAGGACGGTTTTCCATGTTTCCCGGTTGGCCCGATATTGCGGATTGTTGAGGTCAAGTGTGGATTGGAGAGGTGGGAAGGAGGATTGAGTTGCCATGATGATTTCCCGATGGAACTTTGATTCTTTGTGAAGTAGTCTAAGTGAAATTGTCAACTTGCGGGGAAGGAAATGAAATACTAGAGGATGGCCATGCTGTTTGGGGATTAATCTGCCTTTCGGACCGATGCCTTCGGCTGGTCCCGCTCGCAGGTCCGCAACCCGTCATGTCAATGTAGAAGCAGAGTGCGGGTATCGTGGACATGCATTGGACAAGGCGACGGGTTTATATAATGTCGCGCTGGATTGGATGATTCTTTGTTCGATGGAACTTTTCTCTTCTGCAGCTGTTTACACCCTCGAGATACACATACATACCCATACACAACGATGACTCCCCCTCCCGCTATAGTCCACGGCCCGACCGAGCCTGCCCTCTGGCACAAGACGCTTGGCGATCTCATCGACGAGCAAGAAGCTCATTACCGTTCCAAAGAGGCGGTAGTTGTGCCGTGGCAGTCTGTGCGGCTCAGCTACAGTCAACTGGCGGAGAGAAGCCGTGTGCTCGCCCAGGCCATGCTCGACATGGGGTTGCGTCCGGGTGACTGCGTCGGCATCATGGCGGGCAACTGTTACCAATACATCGAAGTCTTTCTTGGTGGTGGTCGCATTGGGTGTCCCGTGGTGGTCTTGAACAATACGTATACCCCAAGTGAATTGACCAGAGCTGTTCACCAGAGCTGTACGGCTCCCTCTCCCACCCTCCCCCCAACACTCCCAAACAACGATCTCGCCCAGTGCGAGAAGCTATGATTAACACATCTCAGCATGCAAACTCGTCTTCATCAGCTCGGTCATCAGCACCAGAAGCCTATCAGACCACATTCACGCTCTTCAAGGCGAACAATCACCGAATCCAAAGCTCCCTCAGCTCCGACGGATCGTGCTCATCGGAGACGGCACCCCCAGCAGCCAAACAGGCATCAACCTTCAACCCTACGACGTCTTCACTAGTACCGCCCATCCCAATCCAGCTGAACAAGCTGCCATCGCGCGCACCACCTCCCCCGAAGACGTCCTCAACCTCCAATTCACCTCCGGTAAGTCCTTGGTTGTCTCCCATCACACAAGTTGGTTCAACTCACAGATATCAAAGGCACAACCGGCTCCCCCAAAGCTGCCATGTTAACGCACAAGTAAATCGCCCTCCCTAAACACTCCCTCTCCCCCCCACTCTGGAGACCAACTAACCCTCTACAAATAAAAAGTAACCTCATCAACAACGCCCGCTTCTTCGGCCAAGGCCTGGCCCTCACCCCCCAGGATATAATTCTCACACCTCCCCCCCTTTTCCACTGCTTCGGTCTAGTCCTCGGCTTTTTGTCCTCCTTCATCCACGGCAGCACCATCATCTTCCCATCCGCCAGCTTCTCCGCTCCTAGATGTGTGGACGCCCTCCTCACCGAACACGCAACTGTGGTCCTCGGGGTGCCAACCATGTACCTGGCCATCCTTGAGGCACTCGCCCACACCGGCACCAAACCATCATCCCTACGAGTCGCGCTCGCCTCGGGCTCCCCCGTCTCCCCAACGCTCATGACCCGCCTCCAGACGGAGATGGGGATCCCGAATGTGCTGATCGCGTACGGGATGACGGAGACGAGCCCGGTCACGTTTATGACCGGTCTTGGTGATGATGCTGAGAAAGGGCTGAGTACGGTCGGGCGAGTGGTGCCGCATACGTGGGCGAAGGTAGTAGATCGGGAAGGTTCCGTTGTTGCGCGGGGGGTGAGGGGGGAATTGTGTACGGCGGGATTTGCGTTGCAGAAAGGATATTGGCGAAACGTCAAGAAGACAGCAGAGGTGATGCGGAGGGATGAGCAGGGGGTGCTGTGGATGTTTACGGGGGATGAAGTGGTGATGGATGCCGAGGGGTTTGTGGCGGTGACGGGACGGATTAAGGATGTGATTATTCGGGGTACGTACATTTCTTTTTTCTGTGTTATTTTTGCTTTTTATGTGATTTCTATCTTTTTGAGGATGCTGATCACCAGACACCACATATGTAGGAGGAGAGAATATCTTCCCGCGTGAGATCGAGGAGCGGTTGACGACGCATCCTTCCATCAGTGAGGCCAGTGTGGTCGGGATCAAGAATGAGCGGTACGGGGAAGTGGTGGGGGCGTTCCTGAAGGCCAGTGAGAAAGTCAGTCCCGATGAACTCCGACACTATGTCAGTCAGACGCTGGGGCGGCATAAGGCGCCCCAGCATATCTTCTGGATCGGCGATGCTGGTGTCGGCACAGATTTCCCCAAGACCGGCAGTGGGAAACACCAGAAACATCTCCTGCGTGACCTGGGGAATCGCTTGGTACGAGCGAGGGAGGTAAACCGGGCGAGGCTGTAAATTTTCTATTGAGTAAAAAAAATACAATATTATACTCAAACAAGCGTAGTCACTCACTCTTTCATGGTGGAAAAGCAGTCAGCCGGAGGTTCCGATTAAGAAATGTAGAATTCGTGAAAGCAATGTCTTACCCCAACACCGTCGGTCCGCCAGTCCGTGTGGGACAGGAAGCACCCGGCGGTCCGTGGGAACCACCAGTTCCCCACATACTTCACCACCTACAATCTATAGCTAGCGTAGATATGTATATATGAGATAATGCACAAACCCTCGCGGACTGAAAACTAGTGCCGGAAATATATTCACCAAAGAACATGTCCTCCCCAACAGTCCGTATTGTGGAAGTTGGCCCTCGCGACGGCCTCCAAAACATCGCCACGCAGATCCCCACCCCAATCAAACTCGACTTAATCCACCGGCTTCATCAAACCGGTCTGAAGACGATTGAGCTGACCTCCATCGTTTCCCCACGCCACATTCCCCAGCTCGCTGACTGCAAGGATCTCCTTCAACAACCCTCCATCCGGGCATTAGGCCACGACAACAACCCTGACCTTCGGCTCCCGGTACTAGTCCCCAATCTCAAGGGTTTGAAAATCGCACAAACCCTCAATGTGAAAGAGATCGCTGTTTTCGTCAGCGCGACGGAAGGGTTCAGCCGGGCGAATATCAATTGTTCCGTGGAGGTGGGACTTGCGAGGGCGCGGGAGGTGGTCGAGCGGGCAGTGCAGGATGGGTTGGTTGTGCGAGGGTATTGTTATTCTTCAACCCCTGATTTACCTCACCTCCATTATATTATACCCAATCAATCAAAGGCTGATAAAGGTTGCCAGATACGTCTCCTGCATCTTCTGCGATCCCTACGACGGACCCACCTCACCCGACGCGGTGCTCCGCTGCGTGCAAGCCCTCCTTCAAGCGGGATGCTACGAGGTCAGCCTAGGCGACACCTTAGGCGTCGGCACGCCCGCGAAGGTCCACCGTCTCCTTCACTATCTCACCGACACCGGCGGTATCCCCGTCGGTGCCTTGGCCGGCCACTTCCACGATACCTACGGCCAGGCGGTGGCCAACGTATGGGAGGCGTATACCTGTGGCGTGCGCGTCTTCGATAGCAGTGTCGCGGGGCTGGGCGGGTGTCCGTTTGCGCCCGGAGCCAAGGGCAACGTCGCCACCGAGGACGTGGTGTATATGTTCCAGGAGGCCGGGGTCGAGACGGGGGTCGATCTGGCGCGGTTGGTGGAGACAGGGGTCTGGATCGCGAAGCAGCTCCCCGGCGTAGAAAATGGGAGTCGGGCTGGAGCTGCGCTGGCGGCTAAGACTGCTGCGAAGTTGCCGGCAGCTTCTCTGCCGTCACCGAAGGCACAGCAGGCGCAGAAAGAGGTACTGTTGCCAGCTTTGCAGTGGGCTTTGACTATTGACACCGAGGGGATGCGGCTGTTTCGCTGCGGGGTTAACCTGAAGGTCGTGCTGAATCGTCCACGAAATGGGAATGCGTTGACCGCTGCGATGATCGCGGAGTTACAGTCGGTTATGGATACCGCCAAGTCGGATCCAGCGGTGTCTAGGGTTGTTATTACCGGTACGGGGAAGTTCTTCTGTACGGGGATGGATTTGGGGAAGAAGAGTACCCCAGTCGCGCAGGGGGCAGAGAGCAGCGAGGCGCAGTTCGCAAGGCTGACGGAGCTGTTCGAGGTGATTGACCAGTGTCCAAAGGTGACGATTGCGTGCTTGAATGGGCCGGCGTTTGGCGGCGGTGTTGGACTGGCGTTCGCGTGTGAT
The DNA here is from genome assembly GCF_003184535.1 of Aspergillus eucalypticola CBS 122712. Classification (NCBI taxonomy): domain Eukaryota; kingdom Fungi; phylum Ascomycota; class Eurotiomycetes; order Eurotiales; family Aspergillaceae; genus Aspergillus; species Aspergillus eucalypticola. The sequence continues at coordinate 487,848 of NW_020290300.1, read as the reverse complement.
ATTCGTCTCTGCACCAAGGCCGCTACAGTCACGCTGAGCGAGGGCAAGCTGGGTCTTTGTCCTGCGACCATCTCCAAGTATGTCATCCGGGAATGGGGGTTGGCGTTTGCGCGTGAGGCGATGCTCTCCGCTCGTCCGGTCAAGTCTGAGCAGCTGTATTCGCTGGGCCTCGTGGCTGAGGTCGCGGAGAATCCCCAAGATCTAGACAAGCGGCTGGATGCCTTGTTGGTGCGCCTGCGGCAGGTCTCGCCCAATGCGTCTCGCATGTCGAAGGAGTTGGTCAATACCGCTTGGAAGCACGCTGGCAAGGACGAACAGGCGTCGGGGATTAAGGCGCTCTTCCATGAAATGATGCGACCCGATGGCGATGGCGCCCATGGAGTGCGTGAGTTTCAGTCCGGTCGGCCGGTGGACTGGGACGCGTACATTCAGCAGACAAAGACAACTCCGAAGGCCAGACTGTGAGGTGCAATTACTGATTTCATTTCTGTTTTGAACACGATAGTCCCTTTGGTTGTGATGAGACTCGATACACAGTACTGATAGTGTATAGCCCCAGTCCCCAAGCCACCCTGCACTTCCATCCTGACGGTGGACTTCGGGCATTATATACATGCATGATTATAAATGAAATGATGGCTGATATTATCCATGCCGCACTGTAAATAATCCCGGTTCATGAAGAATTCACGGGAAGACCCAGGAAGACGGAGAGCCCAAGTAAGGTGTGCCCAGAGCCTAAAAGTGGCCATTTAGGATGCTGCTGCAATGCCTTTCGCGGTATTAACAGCTGTTTCTGCGTTGCACTTGCATCTGGGTATGAGTAAACCAGGAACATATATCAACAGGAAAGCACTTATCTGAAGTAGCAGTGGATCTGTGGACCTATGCTGTTCAATATTCCATCAGTGTGAGTACTATCAGCTCAATGGTGTTATTCGGGGGACAGCTAACATGAGTTTATAGGTCAGTTGCGCAAGTCATAGAAATCACTTTTCAGTCATAGAAATCACTTTTCCGCGGAAATCCGACTATATTCGTGGCCGTCGAGCCTCTACTGTTCTTGAATATATGAATAATAAAATTATAACAAAGCTAAAGAATCTGAGTCTTATGATTATATCATGACATTTTTGGATATCGCAAAAGGTGCAAGTGCTATTAGTGAGATCTTGTAACTAAAGGATAGAATATATACCTCCATCCGCGCGCAAAGCAATGAATCTGGCTAAAATTATTTGTTTAGCTTATATCTTCTTTAACATGACTACCCAGAAGCCGGAAAATGGTAATTTCACGGAATACTGGTATTATGACTACCTCCCTAGCGCTTGGGCGGTAAGGGGTCCCCCACACCCTTGGAAAAGTGATCTGGTGGGTTCAGCAGCATTCAGGAGGCTTTTTTTTACGTTTTGGAAGGACGCAGCCCGAAGAAGCTGGTTCTAAACCCCCAGGATCCCGATAATTGAGCTGTAATATTGAATTCGACAATCATATCACTGGCCGCCTTGATTATCCTAGTATCTCTTCATATTTTACTGCAGTAGTCGCCTGTCCACGGAATTTACTACTTTATCGGAAAGCCAGAGGTAAGACTAAAATCTGCGTAATTCTCTGCTCCATGCGAGAGCGTAAAAACACAGTGGTAATATAGCTTACTCCAGTGCAATTAATTAAAGCATCCGCTATCCACGTGTAAACCCATTTCTTTGGAATATTATTAACCCGGCAATATATCGCCGCTGCATACTAGCATATGCTTCATATATCACTTAGGAAATATATAAGGAAAATACTTCCTGAGAAAATACTGCTTTTGCAACCAATACACACCTGCTATAGCCATGTTTATACCCAATCCAGCTGGTCGGAGGATCTGGTACACCATCTTTATATAGGCCAGATAATAAATATATTAGCTTCACTAAACCTAAATCTAGCACATATGACCATAGGGTATGGAAAACAGGGTTTCCCATCCACTCAGCCGTACTTCAGCCACATATTAAACACGGATGACTGAAAAGTAAGCCTGTTGTGCGTTACTACTGTATATGTGAGCAACGTCAGGTCATAGGGTGTGTGGGTGATTCTGGTGATGTTGTTAAGTACATAGATGAGTCAGGTGAGCAGGGTGAGCAGAGTGAGCGAGTGTGTCAAGTCCCGGATTAATAAGTTGTTTTCCACTAATTATATTACTCGTATATTTTATAGTTTCTATAAAATAGATATATACAATAAATTTTATTAACTTCTATAATTTTAGTAGTTTGCTGCTATTCTGGTAGAACCATTACGATATAACTTAATTATTATTTAATCTATTGATACTGTAATCTATTGATTATAAATCAGATCTTGAATTACTGGATCTTAAATTATTATTCTATAATCTAACGTTTTAAATTAAGACTGATAGCTCAGATAATCTTATATTTACTTGAAATTATCAGACCACCTTCTAACGGACTTCAAAGGCCGATATAAAATTAAATAAAGAAGATGAAAATTTTTAAGAGTTAGTACTAAGATCCTGAGCGCTAGGCCTATATTAGCCTAAAAATTCAAAGTTTGGAACCAGTTTTTGAAGTGTAAACAATAACTGTATTTTCCCTAATAGATTATTCAATTATACTTGTAAACTCCATTTTACGCCGTCACTTTATCTCTTTCGTATCCTAATTCGTTAGAGGTTATATTTGCTTCGATGAACAGACAAATGATACTCATTATATTCTATGTTTCAACTCAATCACCGGCCCATCAACGGCTGTTGTTACCCCAGCCTTAAAGTTATAATGACATCGGGTACCCGTATTGCAACAACGTGAGTTTTTTGCGAGACGCAGGTCATATCTCCACAGGACCCTTGCTACTGCTAGATTCAATTCTGCCCAGGCTAGTCTCCATGCAACACATTTCCTTGGCCCAACACTAAATGGAACGAATGCCATTTGCATCTTCTGTTGACTTATCTCATCGCCATCAAGCCATCTTTCAGGCTCGAATCTATCTGCATTGTCGAAGTATGTTTCATTACGATTCACGGTATAAGCAGCGCTACACCGACAGTTGTTCCTGCCGGTACATAAATGCCGTCGACTTCCATGCCACCGGAGAGGACTGTTCGAGGAAGCAAATTAGGTGCAGGGGGCGTAAGTCTCATTGCTTCATTGATACAAGCACGCAAGGCAGAGCAGTTCGGAGATGCAAGGACGGAAGATGCTGTTATTGAGGACTCCGCAGGGAACGTCGTTCGGATGACTCTTGTCAGATGCGCCAACATATTTGAATCATGAGCAATGTAATATATTGTAGCAGAAAGAGCAGTAGCGGTTGTATCCGAACCTAGAACATCTCAGCATAATGAAATAAGTGGAAGGTGAAGGCTAGCTGTTTCTAGTAGGCGCAGCTTCTCTGCAGATTTTTCTTCAACATACCTGCGACGAGCAAGAGCATTGACTCAAGACCTAGGTCTTTTCGAGTAAACTGCAATCCAGTCTTCTTATCTCTTGCATTCAGCATTGCGTTGAAGATGTCTTTCTGTGTACTATTGTTGCCGACCTGCATTCGTGCAGCTGACTGGGAGCGTGTCCACCTTGCCGCAGCCAAAATCTCCTTGTATTTTTGCCTTAGAAGAAGAGAATCAAGCCTAAACTTTATGAAATATGGTTGAAATAGCCCCTACAGCGCATGTTAGGTCTATCATGGTCTCTGAGAGATCAATGGATGAAGGGACATACTATTAGGCTCCGTTGGGATATTTTCCGAATCACTGAGGGGAACCAGCGCATTTCAGGAGAGTTCAACATGCCAAGATCATTGCCGTAGCTCAGATCAGTGATTATGTCAAAAGCTAGCCAGTCGCACATTTGCGAGATATTCTTAGGAGAGCTCCACCCTGATTCAGAATTGGTATCCGTAAGAAGGTTGTCGACAAAGCTGGATATTTTTTCTTGGATCCTGTCCTCCATATCTTTGATACTCTGGTCTGAAAATGCCTGCGCCAATATGCGACGCTTGAAGGTGTGGATGTTCCTAGAAATTGCGGTGAGGGTATTTGGGGTATATCGACTTGGGCTAATTGATGCGTAACCTTCTGACTTCTGGACGTTGGCCCTGACTGCATAGATGTCGCTTACAGCCTTGGAGGAGTTGAAGGAGAGGGAATTCGGCCCAAAGCGCACGATTTCACCTAATTAAGTCCGCGAGCCGGTTACTCTGGGGTTCATTTCAATATGTCATATCACTTACCATATTTCTCATGCCATTTAAGGTCCATCATGTGTAGGTCACCTCGCCATGCATAGAATGCTGCGTACCAATCGGTCAAAGCTCCCAGGCAAGGTCCTGGGAACCTCGCTAGCGGATGGAAACAGATTCGGTATGTGGCAAGTGATAACGCCTACTTTGTTAGAAAATGTTGCATAGCCGGGTGGTTATGACCTACGTAGCAAACGAGTGCTATCACGCCGATTAATATGAGATAGAGACCCATGATCATTGGTCAGGGGGCGATTCTTTAGGATGCAAGCTAGGTGAATTCTCAAAAGTAGACCTCATGACAGGAGTAAGACAGAACAGGTGGAAGTGACCTTTTAAAGGACGGAATGTCTTCGATGTGATAAACCATGACTCGGGTAGCGATTTATTCATACGCACGGAGCTGAAGATTCTGCAGGGTATAAACGAAGTAGCAGTTCAGTGGTTCAAACCTACACAAGTCATGAGCCACGAGAGTGAATTATGAAAGATCCGCCTACCGCCCACCGCCCACTCTAAGTTGACGAGCTGAGTCCGTGGTGGAGCATTGATGGATGCAGCACATCATTCTACTCTGCCATATTGAGAAAGCAATCGGACAGATCATTCACTTTTATATACCCCATAGCTGAACAGTGGAGTCTTAGCTGAGATGTGGAGTGGAGAAGAGTGGATCGCGCTAAAGAACAGCGGGAAGAGTCGTCGGAATGGCCGGCACAGGACATCTCACTGTGGGAGATCCATAATGACAGCATTGGCAGGGGTAAAGTGCATCAGGACTTATGCCATCTTTCAATTACCACCTGCTTATGCCATGGGTGTTTTGGATGCTAGGGATCCAATCCTGCACAGGACGTCGAACTCGCTTGTTTGATTCGGATGTTTGCGCGGACCATAACTTCGGTAACCATTGGTCCCAATGGTTCGGCACAGCCCATGTGGATCCGATCTAAAGTAGATCTTGTCTGGCGAAGATGGAATATTCCCGACAACGAGTCAGAATTCAAAACCGTGCTGATAGATTGTAGTGGGGGAGTGATGAAAACCAAATTTTACAGGATCGGCCCTCCAACTCATTGTCCGATCAGGGGGCCAAAGGGGGGAGGGGGTTTATTCTCCCATAAAGGCGTCTTATAGTACGGGCACCCAAATACCGTACAGATCCTAGCAGTTCACACACTTGACAATCAGACACTTGCATAGCAGCAGGAACATATGCTGGGTTGTTTAGTAAGATGTCATACCCTTATCTTATCACGGACCATGTTATAGACGCACAATACATGAGAGAATATCCTCGAGCCACAGCCAGCCAAGATACTCCGTTAAAACTCTGCATCAAGCAATATACCCCCATAGATAATCCAGATCCCAAGAATGGCGACCTGACAATTGTTGCTGCCCACGGGACGGGTTTTCCTAAGGTAAGGGACCGGACATGGCAATGAGAATAAGTACTGAGACGTGTACAGGAACTCTACGAGCCCCTCTGGGAAGACCTTTATGGCAGGAGCAGAAAAGAAGGATTTAACATCGCCTCTATCTGGATTGCTGATGCTACAAATCAAGGTGTCAGCGGTATTGCTAATGAAGCTGTTTTGGGCAACGACCGTCAGTGGTAGCATCAGACCAAATTTCTTGTACGCGTTTATGGCTAAAATGAAGCAGCATCGGCGTTCGATCACAGTCGGGACCTACTTCTCATGATGAATCATTTCCGTCACAAGATGACCCGACCCATAATGGGGGTTGGGCACAGTCTTGGTGCAACGCAGCTGTGAGTTTACCTATCCCAAAGGTGCAATTCCTTCTGATTAGTGTCCTACCAGGGTTTTTCTTTCTCTGATGCATCCCCGCATATTCCAATCTCTCATTCTCATCGAACCATACATTATCGAGAAGAATACTGATGCAGATGCTCCGCTTCTCGTTCACCTCACCATGCACAAGCGCGATGTTTGGCCTTCACGGGCCCAAGCGGAAGAGAAGGCTCGGCAATACCTGCGGTCCTGGGATTCCCGGGTCCTCGAACGCTGGTTCCAGTGGGGCTATCGGGAACTTCCCACCGCCATTTATCCCAACAACGGTGCGCTTGGCTCTGAGGCGCCAGTTACTTTGACAACAACAAAATTCCAGGAGGCACTTACCTATGCGCGTGCGAATCCACACCGGCATAAGGAGCTGAGTATACGAACTACAAACGACCGCCTTACAGAGCCCCCTCATGATTCCCTGTTCTTCCCTGATGTGATGGCCGGCTTGCCACCTGGTCAACAAGCATATCGGCCTGAACCTATTGTGGCTGGGAAATTGCTACCACACCTTCGTCCTTCTGCTCTATTTCTGAGTGGGGCATCGAGCCCGTTATTCAGAGCCGGGCTTCATACTACCATGGCAAAAAGAACAGGAAGTAGTATTGGAGGTAGTGGAGGTGTGTTGTACGATCGCGTCCGACATTTGTGGGTTGAGGGTGCTGGTCATGCTTTGCCTTTGGAGAAGGTTGATATGACAGCTAGCACCTTGGGAGAATGGATTCAGACAGAAATGGAACGATGGAGGACTGATGAGCATCGCATTACGGCAGGATGGCAAGATTTGTCGCCGGCAGAGAGGCCCCGGCCCACCAGAGAATGGGATAAAGTGATGGCGGAGTCATTGGCCTTCCTACGCATTACAAAAGGTGCTAAGTTGTAGTAGTCCTTTCATTTTCCAGACCATGATGGTCGATAAATTATGCTACTCTACATTCTGGCCCAGTCAGTCCAAGTCTTATGGGCGTTTTAGTCAGCATTTCTACCTACTTAACTGACATAACGAGTCAAATTTTCAATTTGATCAAAATTTTGATTTAGTATAACACATAAATTCGTCACCTATACGGTGCAGCTCATAAAATATATAGTATCGTTGGATGGTAGCCCATGTTACGCAATGGTGGTCTTCATGCAAATTTTGACTTTCCAGATGCCCTAATCAAGATTGACTTCAATTTTCATAATAGATTACCCGATTTGATGTCCTCGGCCTTAAAGGCACCATGCAAGGAACTTTGGGCGATACACACTTCTCGTAGAAGGCCAAGCAAGTCTGCCACCGTAGGTCTATCGTAGTTTCACTTTGAATATCCGTATATTAGACTTGAACAAGGTCCCCAGCGGTTCCATATAATCATGATCTCATCGTCGCATTACATGTGAAGGCAATATTCAGGTGTGTAGCATTTATATCTCTACCAGTCACTGAATGGTGACTTTGAGGTCGATGCAAGCGATGTCAGCAGACTTGACACTAGGACCAAAGTAAGGGGCTCTGACAATTCAGAGCCAGCTATAATATCTTCCAGTTAGACTATGCTAACATTCCAGAGGCACAATCGGTACGTGAATGTTGGAATCTATTTCCTACGAGTGGGGCATTGTCTATTTGGCTAGTTGATGAATATCGTAAGACTATGCCGCGATTGCAAGAAGACACCTCACCCTTTACTTGTCAAGAACACAGTTCGAAAGAAATGATACCATACTGTTGCGGATTAGAGATGAACAGGCGACACCACTTTCCAGATGAAAATAAGGCACTGCTATCTGAATTCACACGAAAAGTCCATAGGCATGGTTTTTGGCTATTGGATAACCGCACACAGTATTATTTGCGGTCATGGTCATGGCGATGCTCTTGGAAATCCGGCCTCCCATTGATCCAATCCGAGTGCAGTGCCACCCCAGCCCCCGTGGTGACCTCGTCCAGGCCTTCTTCCTCTTTTATTAAAGCCTTCAAGCAGTGCTCAATATGTCCCACATTGTCATATCTCCTCTCAATTGTTGTTCCGAGCCCTCGTGACAGGAACATTTTCTTCCAATAATACATACAATTGCACTAAATGCCACCTGTGGGTCGTGAAAAAGACGTTTCTTGCCTCTCCACCCCCTGTTCTAGTATCAGGAAGCATAGACACCTCTTCCAGGGACAGCGGTCGCGTCATGTTCACTTCTGCAAAGTAAGGCCAGCTTCCATCGTGATTGGACCCCGCCTTTTCAAAAGCGGTGGTGAGGTCGTCGTTCCGACAAGCTGGCGGTAGCCACGCCGCAGCTAGAGAGTCGTATCTGCAGTTGTTCGAAAGGGCTTCGGTAATAGTGTCTCCGCAATTACAAGATATATCAGGCTCGCGCTGTGTAGTTGCGTGAAGATGGTTGTGGTCCATTGTGCGAATGCTACTGTATGCTTGGTAGCAGAGATCAATGATCCCAAAGGTGGCAACCAGAAGTAGAACAACGGCTGAAATTTCTTCTACTTTGAGATACCAAAACCTCCGCTTTGGCATATCTTTCACATTAGGCAGTGATTCAAAGCTGGAGCGCTGAGTAATCTGCTCGTACATAGTGTGACTATTCGGTATATCGCAGGAAAATGAAGGCGTTCGGACAAGCTGGAGAAGGAGATGTGGGATGATTAGATAACGAGCTTAGTTCTCTGATATACTTATCTTTTCACGGAGTATATATAGTAGATGAAGAAACCCAACCGTATGTATTTTGTAGATCTCGCACCTTCTATGACACATGACGACTTGTACATGCATTCACGCTATTGGAGGCGACTCATGGCTATAGGCAACTGACGACTCAATTTGCTGATAATCTAGTGTTTGGATGCCGTGCCTGAGCCCAGTCTGTGCTTGTCGATTACTATTAATTGGCCCCCTCCCAGACCGCAGAACTGACCATCATCCGCAGCTCGCAAGAGAGATTCATAACTCTAATTTATTGCCACTACTCGGTGATATTCGGGCGAAGAAAACTGATTTTGCCGGTAACCTAGACATTTACTTTTGCTGTGTAGGTGCCACACCGATGATCCCGTCTAGGTGGGAAGAAGGCCAATCACCAGTATAGATAAATAAAACAAGCCAGTATACTGATATATAATGTCACATTTTCTAGCATTCACTGAAACAGATACAAGCAGTGATACTGTTAAGAAAATCCTCTGTATTAGTAGTTCTGCTTTACCAACCATCTAACTGCCCTCGTTGCTATTGTTATCCAGGATATTAAAGGTTCCAGCTGCTCGAGACATGATCATACAGTTCACCCTAATAGAAAGAAATATATATTAATAAAACTTTAATATCTTCATTTGAATTAGGCCCGTATCATATTTAGACTTCCTGATTTCTGAGTAGTTCTATATTAGACAAGATATAAGCCAGATGATCCATGGACAGATAAGCAGCTTTATCTTTTGATAATAAGATGAAATAAGAATATATATTATCTTTAATAGGCATGCATGAGCTATCATTCACTTAGAGCCTAAGCAAATAAATTATTTATATAGTAAAAAACCGGGATCTGAGTGGCCTGTAGATCTTTCCTAATTAATGATTCTGTGGTAGGTAGGTCGGCATCTGGACTTCCGTAATACCAATTATACATGTTAGCACATTCATGTTCCAGAGGCACAGATTGAAGACCATGTCAGTTTCCAATAACCCTATTTATGAAAGCTGTACTAGTCGAGCTTATTATGATAACTGATAGCTAGCATATCTTTGAGCTGATCTGAGGCTGTTAACTGCTTATTCCAAGGTCCAATCTCGCGTTTTAGCCAGGGATGAACATGGGGACAAAAAGGGCAAGAAGGAACACCAAAACAGTTCAAGTGCATATACAATATACAGCTATTTACATGTCTTTCACGAGAGTAACTGCCGTCTCTGGTCATCAACAAGATATTTTTGGATAAGGAACCCGGATTCAGTTTATAACACCACAGTACTGTCAATTATGTAATCTGGTTAATTTCTCCTTGTTAAATGATGTGGTGGATTATTATAATTCAGATTAGTTTTTATTAATGAAGCTATCAATATAATATATAAATGATATTATCATACTTTACCTCTAAAGACGAACGTGCTTTTTCCCGGGGCTAAATACGGCCGAGAGAATCACTGGCTACTCATAAGATTTTAACTCATCTTCTCCTCGGCGGGGGTAAGATCTAGCATAGTCTAGTCTCTACTACTAGACATGTTATTTGTATGTTTAGTGAGAGATATGATTGTCTTCAGTAGATTTACTTAATTTATATTACTTATTTTCCTGGATGATGCGTGTGATTAGCATAACTTAGTAAGTTTTAATCTATTAACACTCAAAGCCGAACTCCTTTCGAGGACCTCTCTCATCACCACAGCCGCTTCAGTACAATCAGCTCGGTCTTCTTACCTCATCAAGCATAGCAGGGCAGTTCCGCATACGTTAGGTTGTGGACATGGCGCTTTACCCTGTGCTTCGAAATGCCGCGGAGTTCGGGCTATCCCCCATCTCATGTGAGACCTTTTGCCAAGTCAATGAGGAGAGAGCTCTCGTATCGCCGATTTGCGTGCTGAATGTAGGACAAGCTCTTTGAATCCAGTAATATTGCAGCAACTTGGTCAACGTGGGCTATATGATAGTTGCCTCGCACACCTTACACGATAGTGACAGTGGTTGCCTCACACAAAGCAAATCAGAAAAGAAATATGCCCTTGAGAGAAGGCATATAAAACGAGTGACTCCTCTTCATATCCTATCTCTTCATCACACTAGCTACACCAGAATCCTAGATCCTATTCCCCGGAAGACTCGAGAAAGCAAACAGTTCATCATGAAGACCTCTTTGGCCTCTGCGGTTATTCTCTTTACTTCGGTGCTGGCAGCGCCTGTCCCGAAGGTAATACCATGCATACTCAGGTCTTTGTGTAGTGACTGATGATAACAGAAGGGGAACACACCTGCCGATAGTGGAAACGCCAATGCGAATGTCGATATCCCCACTGGCCCCGGCCCCGTGTGCACCAATACCGAGATCTGTCCATATGAGGCCGGTGACAGTCAGTATGCGCGCCGCCAGGAGCCTATCCCGGCTGACCTTCTGGCCTCCATGCTTGGGCGCCGCTAGGAGCCTATTCCTACTGATGCCATCATCTCGCTGGCTGGTGGAGGCCTAAAGAGAATTGAGGAGGACGCTATGGGCTCGTACTAAGTCCGTCATATGGTATTCAGGATGCTGTTATGCTCCTCGAATTATGCCCCTGTCCTTAAAGTGTCTTTCTCTCAGTCCTTTCTTATTTTCCAGAGCATTCAACATGCGAAGAAAGCGGGAAATGACAACTGAGGGTGAACCTAGTAGCGTACACGATTGGAAGGGTTTTTTTTTTTTTTTTTTTTTTTTTTTTGGTGCATTTTAGGGAATTGGATTGTGCGAGGCGTGGTGACGAATATTCTTTTCATCCATGGTGAAGTGTTTCTCGCATGTTGAGACCTATCTTGCCTCTGTACTCAGCGAATTAGTCAGGAATGACAGTCGAGCTGGAACATATACTTGACTTATCTGGTGTGGGACTTGAATATTTCTTATTCTTCATGACATGTATCCCATATGCACACGAAATTAGCCACTGTTTCGCTGGACTAAGTCTGCCTTCTGTAGGACATGAAGGGCAGTGACTCGGTTGTCGCTTATTCAGCGGCTGTCTCACAGACTGGTGGCAAAATGCTCTGTTGATGGTGGTAAGCAAAGCGAGAATCCTAGGACCATTACGAGACAATTTGCTATAGTCAACAAACTCATGCTCGGCTCACCACTCGGCCGATCGGAGAGGGATTCACTGCAGCACTACATTCGTAAATCTCGACTCTTTCGGTTTCCAATCCATCGGAGTATGTATCATCGAGTGTCCTATGACATTGTTTCGCTTTTGGCGAATGGATGATCTGTGAATTCTACCTCAATAGCACTCAATCTCCCTGCCCGCCAACTCGCTTTTTTGCCTGCAATTGGATTGTCCCTTCGCCAGCGGAGCAGAACCTCTGATGAATATCTAGGTCATATTGTCCCATTGGCTTGCAAGCTTTTCGATCAATAGGGATATATCAGCCGCTTTTTCTTCCATGGGGTAGTGGCCTCCTCCTGAAAGCCATATGCCCCGTGGCGCCCATTCGACCATATGTGCCGGATGGATGCAATCGACGAGGATGTCCTTGTACAGCTTCAAGAGCGGGTCTTGCTCTCCGAACACCACCGCAACCTCTGGGTTACCCTTTCCGAGGCACGCTCTCCAGCTCTGTCGGACCTCTTCCCCGCGCTTTGCCAGTCTGGCCTGTTGACTAAGGTTGTCAAATTGACGCGGTCCGCAGAGACCCTCCAACAATTTCCACATCCGCGTCTGGCGAAGGCCATGTAAGGCAAAGCGCGGTGTAACCGGGACAATGTGCCCGAACCGGAAGACACTGGCCTTGGTGGCTACTGGGAGAGATCGAAACGGCGCACTGTATCCATCGATCTCGGGTTGCGACAAGTGTGGGGCCATGAAACGCATCACTCCTGACTCGGGCATATAGCCGCCCAGGAGGCCCGTCGAAAGAAACCAAATGGCATAGAGTAAGCTGTAGTGAAGATTCCATTCGTCCGGACGCGGTGGCAGAAAGGAGTTCAGGAGAAGGAGGCGAGTGCAGGCCATCTGAGGCAGCTGCGGGATTGCGCACAATGCGACGCACCTGGAGACAGTGAGCCATGGACGGAGACAGCGGGGATACTAGCGGGGTCAACGACGTACCCACCCCAGTCATGCGCGACAATGGTTGCATGGCGGAGATTGTGGACCTTGAAGAACTGCATAAGCGTGTGGATATGCAGTTCAAAGGTAACCGATTCGGGACGGGTCGGCTTGTCACTGCGACCGTGCCCGAGCCAGTCGAGCGCATAGACTTCATGACCTTGGTCCAGCAGATGAGGAAGGATCTGCTGGGGTCAGCCATATTTCGATTTAAAGATCGATATTTAAGATCTATACATTTCTCCAAATATAGCTCCAGCTTGGATTCCCATGCAGGAAGATGATCGGGCGCCTGCCGCGTGCGGGACAGTCGAGTGTAGGTTTCTGATGCATGAAGCGGACAGTGGCTCCACAGATGGCCATCTCCGCCATGCAATCAGCCCAGAGGATGTCGGGCATCCATCCTGGTCCCTGAGGACGGACTCGATACAGATTGGACTCGCTGAAGCGATATGTGCCTTGGCACTGGGCGATGGCCAGAGACTCACATCGGCCCCGGTGCTCTTCTGCCTCTCGGATGAGCCTGTTCCTCCCTTGACTGGAGAACAGGCTGAGGAAGTTCCAAACCACTGTGGGGATGATGGTGCATGACAGCTTCCCCAGATATAATGGCAAAAGACTGCCAAATAGAATGAGCCGACAAACGGTAAAGGACATAACGAATGTAGCGGCGTAGCCATAGGAGGTCATGAGAATGGTCAGCACTGCCTGTGCCAGGCTGCTGCCGACGTGCAGCGTGAGCAGCGACATGATGAAACAGTAATCATGCACGATTCGTTTGTAAAATAAGAATCGGTGTTCACTTATATTTGGGGAAAGGGGCGGGGTGGGCGGTCGGTCGAGGATGACGGAGGACTGACTTCATCCGTGAATGTATAATTTCCTGTTATTATAGCCACCGGGGCCACCCTCATTAGTACTTATCGTTCATCTTTGACTGCAACGAGACCGTGTAGGGTCTTATCCCGGACAACGAGAGGCTGCTCTCTCCAGTCGCTGGGCCGGTCGGGAATGCGGAGAATCAGGCCGCGGTCGGCAATCCCTTGCCCTTGACTGGAGATAAAAAATTTTATGATACCCTGCTTGTCCAACATACAAACAACAATCATGATCCTCTACCTTGTCTATCTCATTTATAAGCCTTATTGGTAATCTTATGCTGACTTGGCGGGCTGCCTTGTTTGTTTCTGCTCTGCTTTTCGTTCTTCTCGTACAAAACTACTTCTTTTTCTATTCGGCGACCGGGCCGCATCTTTAATTTCAAACTCACAACAGGAAAATTATAGTTTCAAGCTTACTTTCATAGCCAACTTTATTCTTAGTTTCCTCTGATTTAAGTTTTTCTGACTCATCTACTATGTTGTTAGTTAGACTGTGCTTCCACGCCCTACCGTTAGACCATACCTTAACCTGTGCCCATCAGTCCTCTAACCGACATTACCTCTTAACATCAACAGCAATCAATACTATATCCGTTTACCCCTCCACATCGTTGACAGACCCCAACACTTGATCCCAGTCCTCCGCCGCGATCTTAGGTCCCCGTTTGATGGCCTCCATCATCCAGTCACCGCGAGGCTTCAGCCGCATCCTCAGCTCCTTGGGCATCGTCATGAAACCCACGACAGTCATGGCCCATGGATCCATCTCTTCCCCTTCCACGGACATGATATCAAACACCCACAACAAGTTGGCTACCTGCAGAAAGGCCCCATCTGTAGCAATTCAGATGCGTCGACCCTGCACAAACACGGGCAGCGGGAGGTCGGACCGTAGCTGAGCCTCTGCGTTGACGGGAAGAAGTCTCCATCCAACCTTGGATAGATGTGGCCAGAGTAAATGCAAGATCCAGACCTGGTACCGCCGTGTACTTCTCGGCCGTTGCAAGGGTTTGCTTTGTGGGGTTCCAGCTGTCTGAGTCCCTCCCCCGATGAAATAGACGCATGTAGAGGTCTGATTGGGTTGCGAAGAGCTCATCGGCGGCACGTTTCAGGGAGAAAGAAATTCAGGCAGTTGGCGCAAGGTTGAAATACTATCTTGTAGGCTGGGATTAGCAGCCAGATGGATCACTTGGGCCTGGGTGCCGATAATCTCCTGCAGACGTTCGTCTTCGGGGGGTGGAGGATTCGCAGGCCGTAATGTAACCCTAGATTAATACTTGACTGGGTGCGTTCCAGGTGGGGATAGATCGTTGCAGTGCTGATGGTGGCGCTATCAGGATATCCGTGGAGAGCATCAGACAGGTCACAGAGCAACTGTTTGTTCTCTAGTGCCATTAACGGCTGATATCTCGGCGCCGCGAGGGCCCCGAGACTGGGAGCTAGCAGTCTGTGAATGCAGCCTGAGGTGATCATCGTAGTCATGCATCAGAGTGAATCGAGACTGTCCGGGCTCTGCTCCGGTACTTATCTCCCTCGTCGCCGAACGCGGCCGGTTGTTATACCACTGGCTGCGGCGACTTAACAATTCAGTGACCGCCTCGTAAGAGTTGAGTATCACGACTAGGACGATCCCAAATAGCCTGGAAACGGTGATGGGTCCATTTCGTCGCACCCAGTCGTCCCAGTTGGCGAGGGGCTTATCGATTGGAGAGCTATGAAGATTACCGATCAGCGGGAGCTTGAGAGGTAGCCGCTTCTCATCAGTTTCTGCTCGTCTGCTGGGCTGATGCTGGGTGATCATGTATGGCAGAGTCATCAGACCAATGCCGAAGACCATTACGATGGCTAGGTTGGCAATCATTCTGGTGAATATAGTGCTGCGTAATATCAATTGCTCACGACGTGAAATAGCATGGATGACAGACACTGCACTGCTTTGGTCTCCCGCAGTTGTGCCGTGCCCCGCCAAAGGATCCGTGAGCCAAAACGAATGGAGGTAGTGATTGAAGGGCCTCTCCCCTTTGCCCTTCAGACCTTCAGGAAGTCTACCAGTGGGAACAGCACGGCGCACCGGCTGTCTTGGCGCGGTCACATTTAGTCAGGAGTCTCCATCTCCACTCTTTCTCTTATTGTCCTCTTTACATTTCGGAACTTTATCTCCTCTGCGACTAGAATAGATGTGAATAGTGATGCACTGGATCATTAGTCAAATAAAATCGCAAGTATGTTATCATGTCCAGTGTGAAGGGTCACAAATCTGACTACTAAGATACTATGATACAGTCAATGTGGTACAATACGATCGGCTGGCTATCTTTCTTGTTCCAACCCCCTCGGATGCCTCAACAGCAGATCCAAGCACGTTAGAAAGTGTGAAAACACTCAGAGCTTTGCTGTGGCAGTGGCCGGAGTGGCCAAAGACAACACAGAGCACGAATCCGATCGCTTCTGCGCACTGCTTTGCGAAGCTTCCCAGATGGGGCCACTGGTCTTGCCTCCATACCAGACCTGCCAGGTGGGACTCGCACAGCTGCCGTGATATTGGAAGAGAAATTTACCCTCACCATAGGTGATGTGGCTGCTCATGGCCTCATCGCTGTCATCTTTGGACTTGATCGTCTCGTAGTCATATTCCGTGGGTTCCGCTGACAAGCCCAGAACCGAGTTGACCTGCGCAGCGATAAGTTTCACTTGCTCTGGATACCGTGGAGCCTGTTTACCTGTCCGGGCTAAAGGGGTTCCAATGTAAACCTTGGTGTCGGGGCTCGAATACTTGGACGACCCAGTTAAGCGCTCGTCCTTGAGATTTGCATCGGAGGCCAGATAATCCAGGATCTTGGTCTTGAACATCTCTTCATCCAAGACCGCTCGACCTTCCTTGACAACAACAAATCCCGGCTTTTGCCACAGATGGGCCTGATAGACGGCATATTTCGACACAACAACTATGACCGTACAGCCTCGGATATTGATCTGGCTGAAGTTGAACGGGTCATCACCAAAACCTATAATTTCCGAGGTAGATCTCATGTTTGAACTATCCTTCGCCAGCAGCCTTCCCTTTCTCATCTCCGTTTGCATCCATTCCAAATATGATGAGAGCCTACGTATCAGGCTCCTAGGACCAGACCGCTTGGTGGAACCAGAAGAGGCATCGATATCATTGGACAAGCAGCTGGAACAGTCCGTTCCACAGAGCACTTCGGTTGCGGACGCAGATGCAGACGATGAAGTGGATGTCTGGGAGTGGGATGATTGCTTTGTGGTTGGTGTGACTGTATCCTCGAAAGCCTTGCTCGTTGAGGCGAAGTCTGAGTGGCCATGAGACTTGGTGGTGTGAGTACTGGTGACGCCGGTGGATTTTCCCTTCGTGGATGTGCGTGTGGAAGTATGATGGTCCTCCTCGTTACTCGATATTTTCGAGGCGGAATCGGCGGGCTTCGGGGTGGCAGGCTGCTCACTTTTCGAGGTCTCTTTTGCCTTGGTACTAGTAGTCGGCTTCTGTTTCGTTGTTGTGGTAGTGGTGGTTTTGTGCGCCTTGGTCGTGGTAGTAGTCGAGATGGTCTTCGTGGTGGTTTTGTTTGTCTTAGTGGTCTTCTTTTTCGTCTTCGTCTTCGTCTTGGTCTTTTTCGAGTGATGATTATGACCTCCTTTGCCATGACTACTGCTTCCCTTGTGGCTGCGAAGGTGCAGCTGATTGACATCCACTTCAGTTGAGGTCTCACCATCGTCCTCATCCTCCTTACTGTTGCCATCGCCATTGTCAACTGCCACTGCCGGAGGTTCCGCCGCGTAGAAGGACGGGATTTTCTCCACAGCAGAAGAAACTGTGTTATAGTAGGAGCAGAGGCTCCCAGGGCGCTGCCATTTTGCTCGACTGAACCGGAGCCAGCAATAACTCCACTAGCCCACAGGGCAAGAAACAAAGCCTTTTCGAGCCAACCACCATTGTAGAAGATTAGGAATGAATGACTGTGGTTGTTTAATGGGCCACTGGCTTGAAGAATCTGCTTTTTATATCGTGATTATGTGCCGTCTGTACGCGCGGGATTTTACACGCAGATACCACATTCAATTATGCATTTCCTGCCCCCACGAGAGGGGTGCAGAATCGGTGGAAGGAAGACCTGGCGTCACACTTTGAGATGCAGCGTAGGAAGTGGACCACCAAGTCCTTCATTATACTGACTGGCCACTCAACCAGCGACATGGCCTACAGTGCTCTTTGGCCCTGGAAGCATGCTTAACCACATCTAGCCTGGAATCTTTGCTCAACATGCCGAAAGGTCGATGGCTGTAGCCGCTGCAGCCCCCACGCCTAGCTTCTCCACCGCAACATCCACCGCCCCCCGGGCCTTCATCGGCCGCCGCTCACGGATTTGACAAACTCAACAAAGCTTCACTTCCTCACCATCCTCACCATCCTCACCATCCTCACCATCCTCACCATCCTTTCAAAAATCAATCCCATTTGTTTCATCACGCACAATGTCACTTCCATTTCAGGTGCTGGAGGAGGCTAATCAGCCCTTCCTGGAGAGCTGCCGTCACGGTGACTTGGCCCAAGTTAAGAAACATCAGGAGGCCAAGGCTCTAGACCGAGAGGTTCTGACTATGGGCTTGAGGGAAGCTGCCCAGGGCGATCACATCGACACTATGCGTCATCTACTAAACGCTGGCGCCAAGCCCCAGTCTCCCAGCGTCGTGGATGAAGTACACTCGGCTGAGGCAGTCAAGGTCTTGCTAGACCACGGTCTCACTTTTGAGGCTCGGCTATACCCCCTTAATACAGTGCCACTTGTGTGGGTATCCTTTGCTTGCCTGTTGGTGATCACATGTACTAACCAAAAGAACAGACACATAAGAAGAACGACCAACGGCTCGTTCACTGGTGCCTTGAACAAGGTGCCGACCCCACCTTCGGCTGCCCGAATGCCCAGTCATTCAATGACCTTGAGAAGCCTGATCGGTCTCCTACGAAGGGCTCAGGGGCAGTCCTTGGTATGGCGTCCCGTCGAAGTAGCCCAGTGATTGTTGACCTTCTTCTTGAACACGGTGCCAATATCCGCACCAGTAATGTGTTACATTATGCTGCATGTAGGAAGGATGGACGAGCCATACCAATCATGGAGCACCTGCTACATCGTGGGGCCGACGTGAATGAATTTGGCTATCCTGAATTTCTACATCTCGGCGGCACTCCCCTTCATGCGGCCAGCTATCAAGGAAATCTCCCGGCCGTGAACTGGCTCCTGGAGCATGGTGCAAACCCCGGCGTGGAAGACGCCCAAGGTAATAAGCCGCTTGATCTGGCAGCTTTATAAGAGGAAGACGAAATATGTGATGTTCTTCATGAGTGTCGCGTTTAGGCCACACTGGCAAGGCTGACTGCGGTAGTTCAGATTAGCCAAAAGCGAACAGTTCCAGGGCATGACAGGGTCACCCCTTATTGGCTTAGGGTCTGTGGAGGACAACGAACAAAGGACCAACTCCCTCCTGCTTATGTGCGCATCGCCGTATAGTTGTTATATATCTCCACTCTACAACAATTCAACACCTTCAGCGCCGATATTGGAACGCAGTGATGGCGTTTAGGTACCACAATATCACAAATGATTTCGAGTTTCCAGTAGCTCGGCTTACTCCTCATCGATTGTTTGTACTTAAGTTCTTCCCGTGCTGCTGCAAAATGTGCGTGAGATACTATTGCTGAATAAAGATGTCCTCTTAAGGACACGAATTGTAGCTAAGCAGCACTCAGATTCTCTAGCCTCATTCGGCCGGAACGTGGATATATTTGCAACAGCTAGTACACTTTCGCGTCTGCCTGGAGTTAGTGCTAACTTCAGCCCCGCAATCAAGCTTTCTCAGCCCTGCCAGCCGACTCGCTCGACCTTCTGCTTCGGGTGAAGGGTTCCTTGATGATCACATTTCCAGCATGGAGATTAGCCGACTGGACAAATCAGGTTGTGGTTGATACCGCCCCCATGTTGCATCACCCACCATGCTTCACTGGGATGAACCACGCCATCGACAATGTTGGACCAGCAACTCTACGTTTGTTCGGGATAAATTCAGTGTCACAAGTGAATTATTGATGCATATGTTCCGCTGAGTGGGGTCTAGGTTACATAAACCCGGAACTTGTGGGCGTTGCTGCAATCACTCACCATGACCCACGCAGGAGTTGTTAGGTCATCTACGGGGCATCTTTGCCAGTGACATTGGAGTAGAATTGCATCCATTTTGTGGTTCTTATTGCTGTCATTGTCATTGCCGGGGTCTTGCCATGGCACCCCACATGAGTATTGCAGCCTCTCTTACCTACCAATATCGCCCTTACATGGCATGAGGATGGCAAGCTCTAGGTTAACGATGTTCCTCATAGATCTTATAATATCGACCGATAGTGATCAATTTAATTACGATCTGTCGGGACGGCACTCTAGGATATTCCGTGTCAGGATTGTTAAGTTGCGCTGCTGCCTGAGGCCACAATATCATTGTGTGGGTGAAACAAACCAGCGATTGATGATCATGCCCATCTCTTGCTGGGGGCCCAACACTTTATCATATAACTGATAGTGATTCTGGATACATTTTAGCTGATAGAGGGTTGTTTATGAAGTGCTAGCAGGCTCAATGCTAAACCACATAGTATGTTAGGGAACCAGAAGTGACGCTACACACCTCTAAAGTCACTTTTTCCCTGCGTCTTTTGCTGATTTTTATAGTGGTATTGACGATTCCCACGCGATGATCATAAGTTTTCTCTTCTGGATGTGGGGTCAAGGTAGATGTTGGTTGCGACGCTTCAATGATCGCCGTGTGCCTCCAAGGTACTTCCAAGGACCCTGTTGCATCCATCTCGCTCCCTTTAAAGCATACGCGACCGCGCCTGGCCGTCGCCCTTTCTCCTTCTACCCCAAAGACCGAACACAATGTTAGACTCCATTTCAGAGCAGATGATGTGCAAGCCTTCCCGTTTATCTACTCTTCCGTTGGAGATGGTTGAGAGGATTTGCCACGAGCTTGCAACGCAAGATTTGGCCGCACTCCGAGGGACTTGCCGCGCCGCTCATCACCTCACCAACCGGTGTTTTGCGCAACGGTACGCGGAGTACTACACAGACTTCTCTGCACACTCTTTAAACCACTTGCATGCGCTGGCCGAGAATCAGCTGATACGAGGCTATATTCAACACCTGGTAATCCTGAGTCCGGAGCCGAGATTGGGGGAGAACATGGACTGGCACTGGACGGCTGCTGGCCACCTCCGATGTCCCCTAGACATGCCCTTGATCCGGCGGCTGCAGGATGATCTGACACAGAAATTGGTGAACTGCCGATCTTTTATCCTATCGCCCATTCTGTCAGAACCCCAAAGTAAGGCGGACCTCCATGACAGCCCGACCTTCAATCCTGACGATGTCGCATGCATCCTCCTTGACCTCATCGCAGACGCCTCTCTTCCGGTTAAACTCTTCTGGTATGGCAAGGGCATGAATTACACCTCCAAAGTCATGGACATTGCGCGTCTCCCAAAGTCACTTTATAGCAATGCCGCTTTCCGGACGGGCTGGAAATCCTTGGACAACCTGCACCTAGAGCAGGAACTGACCCCCCAGAACTATACTTTCGTGATGGACATGATCCTCAGTGCGACTGGTCTCCGCAAACTACATCTTGGCCTTGGATACACCGACCTCGCCGTCGAGTTCTTTTCACAATTGAGTGCGTCCATTGCAGCTCTAGATCACCTGGAACGGATCAGTATCTGGGGAAGTTCGATGCAAGCTGAAGATCTCGTTCGGCTCCTCTGTAACTCGCGAACAAATCTGAAGAAGCTTAGTCTGCGGTCAGTGACGAGCTTGACGCCGCAGTGGCTAACGTACCTCTGTCAGCATCGTGACCTATTCCCATGTCTGACTACCATTGACTTGAGCATGATCCATGGACCTTCTGGTATTTTGTCTTTTACGCCAATGCAGAACTTGCCTCCGGAGCAGAAGAACATGTTTGAACTTGAGCGTTGTGTCTACGAGGATCCCTCAGACACAGGTGGAAAGACAGGCGATATAGTCGGTATTTCCTACAGTGGTTCGGATATTCGGACGGCATTGAAAGCGCTGCTAGAAGTGTGTAGCGAGCCTGGTGGTCATCAATGAGGAATCATGGTGGTGTTGTGGCGATGGGGTATATGCGTACAAGGATACCCAAAGTGGAATTTTTGTGCAATTTTCTTGCACTGCTTTATTCAAGATGCCATGTCATACATATAAGAACTGAAATAATATTCACATACGCCTAGAGTTGTTTTGGAGTCAAGACAGGAAATATTGGTGTCAGAAATGCCCCCAGACGATTGATAGCACCATTATTGGTTGCCTGTGCTAGGGATAAATTTCCTTTCCCAGGTGATTCTCGAGTGCGCAACACCACGAATAGCGGCATAATAGCATATGGTAGATAGTTTTTCATGAGATGATTCATTCAATTCAATTTGTCTACTTCCCTGAGGTGGAACATCTCCAACAGATACAGCATCGTCTTCGAGCAGCATTTGGAGATTGAGGATGACGGTGCAGGGCAAGCCACATTCCGACACCGGGCGGCACGCAATGTGCCGACTATTCATCTAAAATTACATCTATGCCATTACGGACAGAATGCTTATCTTAATGGTTGGAAGTCAAGGCGGAGATGAAAGGCCAAGATAGTAACGATGGTATACCATCTGCTTGCGGCATGCCACGCAGGCCGTGATGCGACGGGGTCCCCGAAGGGCTCCCGCAAACCGTCGTCAGCGGCGGGAGAGGGCCGAGGCATGTCCATAATGCCACACACCTGTAGAGATAGTAGAATAAAAAGGATACCAATTGCAGCTGACAAGATCATTGCATTTATTGGACAATACTTTCGGCTTTCAAGTCCGAGGAGGCATATCGCCACGACGGCGGCCGGCTGGCTGCTTACACAGAGACGCACGATATTGGAGATAGTTAAATAAGTAGATGTAATTACATTCATAGATTGATGTCTAAAAGATCACCTGCTCAAAGGCATGCTGCAATCCGCGGGCTTGCAGCCACGCCTCCAGGGCCTGCATATCCCCCCGGTTGGCTCGTTGCCCGCTGCGTTCCCCCAGGGAATCCGTGATCTCCTCCATCCCCTCAAACACCCGCTGCACCCCTTCCGTCTCGCGAAATCGTTCGCTGACTTTTTTCTGGTGACTGGGAATATCCCCCCAAGAATGGGTTTTGATGAAACTCATGTACGCATCGATATCCGGCGATGTCCCCTCCAGGCATAACACGCCTGGTTTGCCCGCCAATACAAATCCCGTGAGCCCATAACCTGCCGCGTGATGCACCAGATCATCCCGCTTCTTGCGCGTGGATAGGGAAGGAAAGTAGAACCAGACCCGCACCAGAGGTCCTGACCCCGATTGACTCGGTGGGAGATCCACCGGCTCTGTTGGCTGGGCTTCCAAGAACCGCGTCGCTTCCTCACGAACATGGTCCAAGGCCGTAAAGACGTCGTCCTGCGGCATCGTGGCGGTCAGCGCAGCGACCTCGGCCTTGGACATCCAGTCTGGTTGGCGCAGTGTATACTTCGCCGGGGGTGGCTGATCTAGTGCAGGGCCATCATGGTACAAGGGAATGGAGACATTGACCTGGATTGTCTTCCCGCCGTCCTCCAGCGGCAAACACACTCCCAGCAAGAGGCTGGCAGGGATTCCCGTCGGCACGGTCGATGGATCTTGACACCAGGCCCGTAGTTGATCCACACATTGCGATGTAAATTCGGGCAAGTCCAGCTCGCCCGGGCCCGGAAACATGGCCGTGAGAAGATCAATGATCGCCAGCTGGGACTCTATCATATCCGCGGGTAGGAGAGAAAATCGTTGTGCCGCCATCGTTGGAGCGATTTCCCACGGCGGTACTCTCCAAGGGGCGTTATTGGAGGTGTGATACTTTGAAATAATTGTTTGTGCAGCACATTCAATTTCCAGAGTATGATGTATTATTCATGTATCTTGTAGACGGATTTCCTCTCTTGGACCTCTCTGTTCACGTTCAGCGACGGTGCGTTTTTCGATGGATCGCCGGTGCCGGCCATCAAAACTGGAGCAAGAAAGGGGGGGTCGGCGATTGGCTCTCTCGGGCCGAGTTTCGGGGATACATAACTTCTATAACATGACTAATCATGCTTCCCAATCAGTCACTTTGTCGATTATTGTGAGCACTACTATTGTGTAAGTACATCCTAGAGTCACGGCTCCTACATGAATCTCTGAATAATTATGCTCAAAATAATTTTCTCACACTATTGTTCCCAGCTGACGTTAACTATTTACGTGATCACCTTTCAAGAGGGCCAGTGTACGACGACGGTCCTTGGCCATCAAGGGTACCCACCAGCATCTCTCACAAGTTGGCTTGATCAGACGAGGCAATCCAGTCATATTTATCCCCCAGGTACTTCTGGGCCCGTAGATCTCCCGAGCGCGCATGGCCCTCAAATTGCTCCGCCCTTGCAGCTCGACCACACAGCCGACCCAGCTCCCCACTGGCGGTGCTACTAGTCACTTCCTGGTAAGTCACCGTGCGCAGATACTTGCCCACCCAAAGACCTCCTGTATACCGCGCTGCCTTTTTGGTGGGTAGGACATGATTCGTTCCGATGACCTGTTTGAAAAAAATAGCATACGTTAGAAGCAGCCTTCCGAATTCCATGTAAGCTTTCCTATGGCGGAATCCAGACCTTATCGCCATATGACACGCATGTCTTTTCTCCCAAGAAAAGCGCTCCATACGCTGTCATCTTCTCTAGTGCCTCACGGGGCCGCTTGGTGAAGATCTGCACATGCTCACTCGCATACTCATCCGCCAGTCGCCACGCCTCGTCAAGGGAGTCCACCAGGATGGCTTCTCCAAACCGGTCCCACGATGTGCCCGCCAGCTCGCGCGTGGATAGATTCGGAAGCAGCTGATTTATGATGTCAATGGCCGCCCGTCCCACGCGCTCCGAGGTCGTGATGAGCACAGCCGGCGAATCCGGCCCATGTTCAGCTTGTGACAGAAGGTCGGTCGCTACCGTGAATGGATCGGCCGTCTCATCGGCGACGATCAGAATCTCCGTCGGGCCTGCAAAGAGGTCGATGCCCACCTCGCCAAACAACTGCCGCTTTCCCTCCGCGACAAAGGCATTTCCCGGTCCCGCGAGGAAGTCCACTTTTCGGATGGTCTCTGTGCCCACCGCCATCGCCGCGATCGCCTGAACCCCGCCAAGCAGATGAATTTCATCGGCTCCAGCCAGATGCATCGCGGCCACCGTGGCATGGGGGATCTGACCGGCAATTGGGGGAGTACAGCCAACCACATAAGGCACACCAGCCACCTTGGCCGTCAGAATCGTCATGTGGGCGGATGCTAGCAGCGGGTAGCGTCCTCCGGGGATGTACCTGGTATCATCGATAAGTATGGGATTCAACAATTAGAAGTTGGGTTACCACATACGCTCCAACGCTGTTGATGGGAAGGTTTTTCTGGCCCAGGTGCACTCCCTTGAACTGGTCAGTGGCGCCTTCACAGGCATATGTTTCATTTAATTTTCACATGCTGGATGGGCTTACCGGCTGGATCTCATACTCAAAATCGCGAATAGAGTCTCGCTGGGCCTGCGCAAAGGCACGAACGTTCTTCTGCACTTCCTTGATGTCGGCTATCGTTTGGGGCGAACAGGCCGCCAGGGCAGCATCTATATCATTCTGGGAGAGCTTGAACGAGGCTGGCGACCAGCGGTCAAATTTCTCCGAGTACTTTCGGACTGCTGCATCTCCATTGGCACGAACGTCGTCGATTACCCCCTTTACAACGCTACTCACGTCCACCTGAGGTCTCGCAGCTGAGTTCGGGGGTTGAGACTTGCTTTTCAAGTATCGGACCGTCATGTTGAAGTCGTATTAACTATTTGATCAAGGTAATCAAGGATATGGGGAGAGACCTACAACTACCATCGGACAATGGCTTACTTATATGATGAATAGCTACGGTAAGTAATGTTCATACAACTCTATCGGCTCCACTCGGCGGTCCGCAACAGCCTTCGGAAGTCGGCCAGAAGTCCGAGTATAGGTCAGTGCATTACCATCACAAACTAAGCAATTGACGAAATGGTGTGTTATGAGGAGGAGTAAGGCCGTCGGACTCGGCCGGAGGGGCTGGTAATTCATGTAATGGCACATGCTTCCGAATTTCCTTTGCGTTTGGTGATACTCTCACAGATAGTCCGTCACAGAATCCGCGTTCTAAGG
The DNA here is from genome assembly GCF_003184535.1 of Aspergillus eucalypticola CBS 122712. NCBI lineage: Eukaryota > Fungi > Ascomycota > Eurotiomycetes > Eurotiales > Aspergillaceae > Aspergillus > Aspergillus eucalypticola. Next base: position 461,783 of record NW_020290300.1, on the reverse strand, counting down.
GCTTCTTCCACCGCGATTTATTTTTGCGGACTATTAACCCATATCGTCTCTTAAGGAGTCTGTCGCTTCTTCCCCACTCATATGGGCATAGATCGCCCCTCTTGGTGATCCTTGTTCCCGTCCCCGTGGGGTGGAGCCGAGGTCCTTCGGCACAGAAGGTACAGCCTTCACCATTCGAGGCGGAACATCAACCCGACATCATTGTGAAGGTTGCTGAACACGATTCCTATGTGTTCCATCCATTTTGGGACAATGGGAGGGAGAAGCGCTATTTTCAGTCCACGTCACATGATCTATAACGTTGAAGTAGGTAATGTTGCATCACCTACAGTTAGCCTGTTGATGCCAATGATGATCCTTTGCCACAAGACCTCCTATAATACGACTTGGCTGTGACATTTGACACGGGCATAGGTGCATCTCTATCGTACAAACTACCGGATGAAGCCGTTCTGCTTGTGGGTGATTTTTCTGTTTCAAATAGCTGTATGCCAAGGGTGTGACATACAAACATCCTCATTCCATTGACTTCAAGCTTCCGTGAAGTTGGGCGAGGAAAGTTACGCAAGTATACCACTCAAAGTACCGCTCTATCTCAGCATCAAATGGTGCTCATCAACATTTTCACAGTGACTCCATAGGCACGCCAACTTGCATGGCGTGGCAAATATAAATAGAGAAGATGAGTTAATCTGCTGCCAAAGTCTAACCTTGGCATGCTCCACATTTTAGCCTAGTTACTTGACTTCATGGGTTACAAAAGCATGATCGGCATTCCCCAAATGGGTCAGGTACGGGTCACTTTCGACCTGTCGTAAATCCCGGGGTAACACTTTTCTCCTTGTACATGAGACCTTCGTATCGTCTTTCAACATGCATCGCCATGCTGGCCATAACCATAATTCCCCACTGATCTTACTAGGGTGCTCTAGCCGGCATCATGCTGGTAAGCTTGCCAGAAAGGGCAGGCTAGGCGGCTTTTGAGAAGGCCTCGGCCTTACCCAGGGCTCACACACCGCTGACCCTTCCATGACTTTGTGACCATGTCCAACGTGTTAAAGCTGATAGTATAGAGAAGATCGTTGCCGGTCACCTCTCTCTGCTATGCTGACATCGCCTGATGCCCGATATTATAACGCATCGATCTGAGTTATGCCTTTTATCTTAAATCTTAAAATTTGCTCAAAGAGGAACAGATACTGGTGAACAATGAGCTGTCTCCGCAATATGTGAAGCGAATGTGGCCGGTAATTGCAACCAATAGCAGTACTTCTGCTACAACTATAAGCCTAACATTGATTGAACTCGTGAGGTAGTGAACATATATCTTGGACTCTGCTTTCTAAACTTCAGGGGCTGTCCGCATGCAAACTACTGAGTTCGGTGGATACTACTAGTGATCTTTGCCTATCATATAAGATATATGATACGAATATCTCAAATCACATTGATCTGTCTGGCTTGTCCACTGTATCTCGAATACCTTATCTTCCCGTTTCCCTATCTTTCGCTGATTATTTCTCGGCAGTTCCTCGGATGGGAGCCGGGCACGTGCATGATGACCGTCATGTGACTAAAGAAGAGGCTCTGGCTCACCGGCCAATCGGAAGGACGGAAAAGCAAACTTACGCAAAAGAAACCCCTCACGGGCCGACGAACCCCTCACCCCTCATGAGGGGACAAGCCCTAAACTGGTTAAACCTGGCCCGAGTTATCTAATTTATACTGTTAGCAGTTAGATCTGGCCCAGCGGGTGTCGAGCTGTCACCAACCGTCGGGTCCTAGATACGGCCTCATCCACTTTTGGCGCTAAAGGGCGGCCGGGAGGGAAAAATTTTATCTTGGGGGCTTTTCAGCGTCAGGATGTTTCTTTTTATTTCTGTCTCCAGTGACTCTTTTCTTCCTCTTCTCGTGTGCACCGTAAACCCCATCCCTCAGAGCCGGCTCTGTGGACATCTTCTTTGACCCCCTTTGGATCCTCCTCGCGGATAGCTTTACTAGCGCATCCTCCCTTATTCCCGGAAACTTTAATCTCACGTCCATCATCATGTCGAAGCCCGTCTACACCCTTGCCGAGGGTAGGTGACACGTATCCTTTCTCTTATCTGTCCAATGTCTCCTCTAACGATGTTCCTCCAGGCCAACCCCTGCCCAACCCCTCCGTCAGCACCACCCTGCCGACCTTTGGCGGCGGTGCCATCACCACCTTGGGTGATACCTTGCTGATCGAGACGTTGACCCATTTCAACCGGGAGCGGATTCCGGAGAGGTACGGCCGCCCTTCCGGCTGACCCACCGCTCATCGGCACTTTCGTCCACTAACCTCGTCAATTCATTCAACAGAGTTGTTCACGCCAAGGGTAATGGTGCCTGGGGTGAATTCCGCGTCACCAAGGACATCTCCCACCTCACCCACGCCAAGTTCCTCAACGGAGTTGGCAAGACCACCAAGGTGCTTTTCCGCGCCAGTACCACCGGTGGTGAGAAGGGTAGCGCAGATACCGTGCGTGATGTGCACGGCTTCTCCGTCAAGTTCTTCACCGAGGAGGGCAACCACGACATTGTCGGCAACCATGTGGTAAGTTGACTTGTTTCTCATGGACATCTGAGACATCGTCTCACCTGTAGTAGCCCGTCTTCTTCGTTCGTGACCCCGTTCGCTTCCCCTCCCTGAACCGGAGTCACAAGAGGCACCCTACCACCGGTCTTCCCGACATGAACATGGTAAGTTCAACCTCTTTAGACCACCATCCTGATTGTCGACCTTGCCGAATTAACTGGGTATCTAGTACTGGGATTTCCACAGCAACCAACCTGAGAGTGTCCACACCCTGATGCACGTCTTCGGCTCCCGCGGTCTGCCCCAGTCCGCACGCCGCATGACCGGCTTCGGTATTCACACCTTCAAGCTGGTGGGTCACGACGGCAAATTCCGCTACTGCAAGTTCCACTTCAGACCTGTGCTGGGCTCCCACAACTTCACCCCCGAGGAGGCCACTCGCATGGCTGGTGTCAACCCCGACTTCCACAACGAGGACCTCTTCCAGGCCATCCTGCGCGGTGACTACCCCAAGTGGAAGTTCTACATCCAGGTTATGGAGCCCGAGCAGGCTGAGACCTACGGCCGCGCCGTCTTTGATATCACCAAGGTGTGGCCGCACAAGGACTTCCCTCTGATCGAGGTCGGCGAGATGACTCTCAACCGCAACGTAAGTAGTGTTCTGAGCAGTCCTACTTTTTCTATTAGTGCCACTGTGCTAATGATAGCCGATCAGCCCGAAAATTTCTTCGCCGAGATCGAGCAGGCCGCTTTCTCGCCCTCCAACCTAGTGCCGGGTATCGCCGTGACCCCTGATCCTAGTAAGCTTTCTTCTTCCAAATTGTGTGATGTAGATGATGAGTCGAACTAATCCTCTGTAGTGCTCCAAGCGCGTATGTTCGCCTACCCCGATGCCCAGCGCTACCGTCTGGGAGTCAATTACACGCAGCTGCCGCCCAACCGGGCCATTTGCCCCGTGTATGCGCCCTACGAGCGTGACGGTCTGGCCACCATGGGCCGCAACTACGGTGGCGACCCGAACTACATCAAGAGCACCCTGACCCCTGGCGTGTTCAGCCAGTCGGTGCAGGAGGTGCGCCACCACGAGTGGCTGCGCTCCGGCGCGGTGCTGGGTCTCAACGAGATCCCCGTGGACGACGAGGACTTTGTGCAGCCCCGTGCCTTGTGGAACAACGTGTTCGATGAGGCGGAGCGCAGCCTCTGGGTGAACAACGTGGCGGAAGCCTTGGAGGGAGTGGTGCCGGAGATCCAAAAGGCCACCATTGCCATGTTCAGCCGGGTGGAGCCACAGATCGGCCAGAGATTGGAGGCTAAGCTGAAGAGCTCCTCCCGGTTGTAAATGGACAGCGGGAGCTTATAGATTATAGATACATAACGATAGACGATAGACAATATAGAGAGTGGTTCAAACAAGAGATGGTCCCTGAAACGTCAACCTGGTTGACTTGGGGGGGGGTCATGGTCCCGTGACCTCACCCCGCATAACCCCGCCAGTTACCCTTTGCGATCTGACCAGGATCAACAGCTTACTACAGAGCACTCAGCCATGGCGGTGCAAAGTCTACTAGATTCTAACCGATATAATCCCAGCCTGATGGACAATTCTCCACATCCAGCCGAACCGTCGATATGGTCCGCTCGGGCCGTGCAAGAGGCATGCCTGATGCGCTACTTCGTTGAGGAGCTGGCCCCTTGGGTAAGGTCTATTCCCTCAACCCTCAATAGCAACACGACCCCTGAAAATGTTGGATGAAGTTCGATTCCTGCGATGCTGGTAAACATTTTGCCCTTGTAATGCCCGATCGCGCGGCCCAGTGTCCAGCCTTGCTCTACGCTGTCTACTCGGCAGCTGCACGACATCTCGGCCGCTGGCAATCCACGGGGACCCGCCCGGTCGCCTTTGCGGGGAGACATCTCCCCAATCTTGGGGATGGCATGGCCCTTGCCTACCAGTCCCTCTGCATTTCCCATTTTGTGTCAGCAGATGACGCCGAGATCCACAACGTGGATCTGCTGGCAGCGTCCGTCATCCTGCGTTTCTACGAGGAATTCGACGGTTAGTCGGTTCGTTCAACTACATTACAGTCTGAATTGCTAACAAGCAGGAACCACAGCGGCCCTGGCTGGCGTTGACGGGAAAACCCATCTGCATGGCACCCAAGTGTTCCTCAACGCTCAGGGCCACGCTGCATTGCGCTGTGGCGGACTCCAACTGGCGGCCCTTTGGGTTGGCATCCGACAAGAGTTTCACAAGGCCTTTCTCGAACAGCGTGTCGCCGAGCTCGATCTGAGCTGCTGTGACGGGTCTGTCTATCGACAGTTGGGTTCTACAGACGATCCCACCTGGGCGAATCGAGTGGTGCTGCACTGTGTCGATGTGCTCCGGTATTGCTATCGCGAGGAAGGTCATGCTCGGTCGCAATATGAGGAACTGTGTGCCTACAACCAGCAATGGCAAGCTCTGACTCCGCCTACCTTCGATCCCTTGTATTGTCGACCCCCAAACACTGTCAAGGGGGAGATATTTCCTATTCTCTGGTATTTGGATGACTGCATCGGTGAGGGGTAGTCTTCAAAGGTCAGAAGTATCGACACTGACGACGCTTACAGTCACGGGTATTCAACATTGGCACCTTGCCCGTCTTCTCCTGACCGTATTCGACCCTACAGTGCCCCGCCTTGGGCCTGGACGCAAGGCAGCCATCGCACGAAGAGAGGTATTGCATGTGATTTCCGTTGGTAGTCGAGCCTGATCGCTAACTGCGATAGGCCGAGGTCAAGCACCATGTGTTCAGTCTTTGTGGGATAGCCATCTCAAACAAAACCGCTCCAGCACTCGTTTCCGCCTGCATGGGAGTATCCATGTGTATGCTGTCTTTTCTTCATGGCAAAGAGATTCTCTGATTGACTAATGAATTCCAGGTGGTGATCGCATGACCGATAGACGGGAGCAAGAGGCCCTGCTCGATATCTTGCTCAAGACCGAGCAGATTCATGGACTAACTACAACCCATGCACAGAATTCTCTCCGGGCGGCCTGGGAATGGGATACTACAGTCTCGCAAGTGCCATCCTCTAATCACAACACCTGACAGGGTTCTTCGGCCGGGAATTGCTCTTGATTCCCAGAAATGCACCTATGGTTGCGTCGTCACAATTGGGTGATTGTAAACTGTAAATCAGCTCTGTTGCACCTGTTGAAACCTTAAGAGCCTCTACCCCACCCAGTAACCCTACACTGGTGTGCAGGATAGCTTCGGGTCGACTCCACGATATTGCGCCGATGATCTGCTGTCCATATCGTCTCTGTGGCCTTGCGAGACTTTCCGTCGATGTGATTGCTATTATATCAGCCATATCACCCCGCGAAGCCATCGGTTGAACGCCGCATAGCATTTCTCTCAAGCGCTCTGCGAGCATGTGAGACTCGAGTCTGAAGTTCAAGTGTACTAGGTTTAAACCTTCCAGTCCACCCATAGTAGTCACATTGTCAACAGAACAGCCCCGACCTGCCTCTCCAACTCAGCCATTTCCAGCCCTGCAACAGCATTGGCCAGTACATATAGCTCTTTAACTTTAACTTGGCCTTTATACTTCGCCTACGATAGTCTCGTTACACTATGGCAAACCTCTGCCCAAAGGATCAATGGCAGGTAACCTGCGCATCATTCACGGTCCTCCAGACAATGGTGTGACGATTACGACACACTGTCCATGTTTGCAGCAGGGTGCAGAAGGTTTAACTTGCTATATAAGCATGTGCTTATCACACGTCCCACATACCCCTGGGTGTGTGCCCTTCAGACGCCCTTGTACTTGAGCAGCTACACTGCAACCTGCATCTACACCTGATCAGCATGTCTGATTTCTTGGCCTGGGCCTTGATAGTCCTTACGACCACGGCACTCTTCAAGCAGGTCTACGGTTACCCAGCCCTTCAGCCGAATCTACCGCGACCACCAGTCACCCCTACCCTGCCTGATCTTTCGCCACTGGCAGCTGACGATGTTGAATACAGCCTCGCGGACGATGAGAAAAGACCAACCACCAGCAGCCTAGGCATCCACTACGGTGAATGCTACTATATCAAAGACGTCAACAGCGGCAAGACACTCGGATCGGATGGCGGCATATACAGTTACTACAGGTTCGGAAGCGCACGACGAACCTTCCAAGTGTGGAACACGCGATCATTCCCAAGCCCCGCCGATGCAGATTGGAAGTATGCAGTGCGCGATGGCGGCAAGTTCTTCCTGTGGGATCCGCAGGGCAGTACCCAGACGAATGGGGGCAGTTGGGTAGCGACCAATCTAGGCGGCTACACCTATCCCGGCTTCGGCGGGTACTGGTACTATCTGCATTTCAAAGGTCAACGGGCGCATACGCGGCCTCATCGGGGGACAGCTGTGACGTTGGGGATTGCTCAGGTTGAGCCTCCCTCTCCGTTGCCGAATTATCGCGGTCTCAAAGTCTCAGGTGATTATGTATTGAATGAGGACAACGAAGATACTATCGATGTTATCTTCGTGTCGACAGGTTGCCATGATGATGATAATGATGTCGTCGATGTGTAAATGGAGGCTAAGTAAGCCTTGCAGCCAATTGATGGTGTGGCACGTATGGGTGCACCCGAAGGAGCAAGCCTGGCTCTCTCCGGCTCTTATGATCATGTTGCCCTGAAAAGTTTGCTCCGCCAAAGGAAAGTTCACTGTCAGAAAGGCAAAATTGATTCGCGAAAAATATGTGCCAAATTTCCCATGACCTGTAGCGATGCCCATCAACAATCCGAAAGTATGAGAGAATCCAGCCCAGTCTAGATCCAGCCTAGTCAAATATAGATATTATGAACGTGATACATTTCCCAAATTACTCGTGAATATCGTCATCAACTCGCTCGGTCATCATCTTCACTCGTCGAACTCATCATCCATGTATTGGTCTTCCTGTGCCCGCATTGCCTGCATGAGCATCGCCTGGAATATGCTGTTACCCCCTTCACGGAGACCCAGTAAGCCATATTCATCAGTCATATCGTAGGGGTCATCATCAGAGTAGTCGTCGAGGTCGGAGTCGCCAGCGATATTTTGCGGACAGTCCGGATAAGGCAGGATGTCAAAATCAACGGACGTATCCTTAAACATGTCCTTAATGCTAGTATAACACTGCTCCGGTGTCTGGCCAAATGGGATCTGCTGACCCGGGAGTTTGACGGGGTCGGTGATGTCCACGGCGAGCATCTTGACGCTCTTGAGTGCGGGAAGGCGTCCCTGGCGACGCTCCTGTGCCAGATGCTCGGCCAAACCTCGGACGGAGAGGTTACAGTCCTCGACAATGAGCTTTTCGAGGGTGAAAGGGAACTGGGGCTGCGGCGGCAGGAATGCTTGCTGGACGGTCAGTCGCCGGAGCACGGAGAAGTCGCGCAGCGGGCCGATCTTCGCCTGGCGGGCCACATAATCCTGGATGTTCTCTCGCTCCCAGGGTTCGCGGTTGAAGGTCATTGTCAAGTCTTCTAGGGTGTCTTTGTGGGGTAGGACTGCGGCTCTTAGTTCGGGAGCAGTGGGTTCGCGAACGGGGCGGAGGTTATGAGGTTGGTCCTCAGGGTCGGTAGTAAAGTTGTCGTAAGTGAAGGAGGTCACTGTGCGGCATGCGCGCAGTAACTTGGTGACAGAGGGGGCATCGAGGTGGCAGAGGCGTAGGCCGATCCGGCTCATGGTCAGAGACTGTGGAGTCCAGCAGGTGGGGAACAGGTCGTCACTGAGGTGGGCTTCTTCAATATCTATCGAGCGTAACTGGAGCCGACTGATCATCTCCTCATAGAAAGCAAGCGGGTAGCCCTTGAGAAGATCGTCGCCCTCGAACCACAGGTCCTCAAGTTTCGACAATACGGCAGGATGGCGCTTCCAAGCTTGTTGGAGTGGCTTCATGGCAAAGTAACCTCCCGCCAATGTCAACATGCGGAGGTTTGGAGCTTTCAAGATAAGCAAGACGACCATAAGACTGTAGTCAAACTCCTCCTCCTTCAATACACTCATCCAGTCGCGCTCGTCCTCCTTGTCCAAGCGGAGATCACGTATGGATGAAGTAAAGAGCTTTCGGTCGTTGGCAGTCAGGGGCCGCGGGCTTTTATGAAAGACATGATGATCGTGGTCCGGAAGAACGGAGAGGCTGCGGATATGTTCGCCTAGGCTGGGACGACGGAGGACGGCACGGGTGATGGAAACGAGATTTCGCAGATCGCCAGGGAAGCCAGACAAGTCAACATGCTCGAACAGCAGGGGCTGGGCGAGTTCGCGGAACAAGTGGCACACCCGACACAGATTGTACAAATCGATGATTTCCTGGATCTGTGCGCTCACTCCCTTCCCATTGTTCCCCGGATCCTCCTCATCAGTCTCGTCAGTCTCATCATGATCATCCTCGGCGACCCAAGGAGGGCGTGGGAACAGTCTATCGGCAGGGGGTTGTTGAGATTTGGTCTTAGCGTTTTCATCGGGAGACTTGGTGGTCTGATCCTGCGGGTTGGAAGGATCGCTATGGGCAACGGAGGAAAAAATCTGCAGAAGCAGCTCCCCGGGAAGGTCTTGAATGTGAACCATGGTGTTCAAGAAGCTGGAAAACTGAGATGACGGGACCAGCAGCACTAAAGGCCGCCGAAACAATAGAGATGAACAAGAAGGACAATCAAGATGGGAACATTGACACCAGATCAGAGAGGAAAGCAAGCTTAGTACCTATACGGAGTACCTGAGCTGCCAACTAGAAAGACGGTGAAAAGATGAATATTTATCAAGAAACGCGTCGCGTAGGAGATAAATTGATTGATCAACTCGTTATTTTGGGATTAATTGACTTCGTGACGCGTGGGTCACGGGACTGGCAGAAACTCCCCACCGCTCTGGTGTCTTGGTGCCTCATCGCCTGATTCTTGTATTCCATGACTATACCAACTAGTAGCACTGTATCGGTTTGATACATCTGGAGTAAGTATGTCAGTAATTGCTCGTGACAGGGGTTATCTGGCAACTAACGACTAGGAACGGGGAACCAAAACTGGGTCCCTTATTTAACTTCTGACACTCTTGAATTCCACTCCGCAGTCAATTATTGCAGGAACCTGGGTTCGTTAGGACCATTATATATATTCAACACTACTACTCTCTATCATATTACAGAGTTCAAGTTCAACGATACCCCGGCAGTTGGGTTCACTAAGGCACCCAGTGATAGGACTGGAGTACCTTTGATCTGACATGTAAGACAAACAAAATGTCATATAAGTAGTAGTACCTGATCATGAACAAAACCCCGGTTCATGACGTCATCACGTGTCCTGCCCCCGCCCTGCTTTGTCTATCTACACCCTCATCCATCCCCTATAAAGTCTGTCACTGATCATTATCCCTCTCTATAGTACTTCAATACTAGTAGTGATACTTTGTCTATATTCACCCTTATCTCATTTTGATCATGCCCGACTTTTACCCCGCTCTCCGCAATCGCCGCAACAACGAGCTCGCCCGTCTGGCGGAGGAGCATCTGCAGCATGACCTGCGCTCTGAAGACCGCGACGCTCTCACCACGGCCACACAAAAGGTCGCCTGGTGGACGACAATTGGCTCAGCCGTTGGTCTTGGACTCGGTCTTTATGCTGCCTTCCGTCTAAGAAGTTCACGCAAGGCCTTCTTCGAGGTCTTTCGCGCCCGCGAAAAGCCCACTCACGTTGTCTTTGCCGGCGGACGTTCTGGTATTCACTAATTCCAGTGCTCCTTCTACTAGAATGCTGTATACTGACATTGTTGCAAAACAGAGCCTATCCCAGATATTACTCCCCTGCTGAAACCCACCACCATGGGTGATTTTACCACCTATTTCTTTGCTAGCGCGGGAGGGTTCTTCTTAGGCGGCGAACTTGGTAGGTTTCTGCATCTGAACGATCCCACTACCCTATTTAGAGGGCTTCTACTAAGTAATCACCCCACTGTAGGTTTCTTGGGAGGAGCATGGAGTGGAAGTCGCTGCATCACGGCGGATCCCGATCGAAGGCAGAGAATCGAGACGGCCTTCCGAAAATTCCGGGCGGAGGTACTGCGCAAGGAGGCGGACGAACTTGATCGAGGGCTAGATGTATCCGATCAGATGTTTTGATCGAGTGACATCGTGAGATGGGAGGAATGAAAAAGGATACGCTCTTTTGTTAACGATTTTGAGAAGGCGACCACCCTACGACGGCTTGCCACCACTAGTATGATCCGCTATCAGTTGATATGACGAGCGAGACGATTGTATAACTACGAATGTAATCGAAGTACTCTCAAACCAATCAAATCCTTAACTCCACCGGGTTTTCTTTTTTTTTTTTTTTTTTTTTTTTTTTCTTTTTTGATATATGACCTGCAGCAGTTAACAACCCCGCGGCCACAGCCAGCGAAGCCATTCTCGAGCACATGTCTTCCAGCTTCCCGAGAAATAATGCTTAACCAGTACATCTGGTGAAGTCTGATCTTCGCCCTGGAGGACAGCAAAGGATCGTCGTGGAAGGATGATTACGTCGCGAACGCGAACCACCTCGTGGAGATCGCGGAGCTGCTGAATCTGCTCGTCATCGCACTGTAGATATCCCAGCACCGCATCTGTCCACGCACTGGGACCAGTCCAGCTCATCACGTCGATGTCCGCATCAGCCTCTGCAGTCTGAGTGGAGATATAGTGGGCTGTGCGGTCAGTAATGGACTGCAACACGTCACGAAAGATGGGGTGACCAGGAACGGATGCCATGGTCCACTGAACAAACTGCGGAGATCGGGGCAGGCCAGTTGTGGCGGCATCGCCCTCCAGGCCCACAATCACAGCGGGTGGTTCATCAACACCATCTTTGACTGCACCCATGATTGGCCACGGCAACGGGTGGAGGAGGTGGACATCGAGGTCATTGTAAATCCCACCCCGCCCGAATAAGATCAAGTAGCGGCAAAAGTCGGATTTCAGGATAGGAGCGGGTAGGGCTTGGAATGTGGCTGCGTATGACCCAGTATCATCGAGTTCCTGCGCAAGTTCGTAGCAGGAAGTCTCCCTCCAGTACTCGACTTTCCATCCTGATTGGAGCCACGAGATGCTATGTCTGTCCGGATAGAAGCCGGATCCGCGGGATCCTGATGTCGAGATGAAGAGTTGGTGGACTGTCTGTGGAATGGCAACCTTGAGAGGGTTGATAGTGACAGGGTCTTGCTGTAGAAGCGCCTGGGACTGTGATTGTGTGAGGTAAAATGCAGCGAGCAGGCCAAGCAGGACGATTGCCTGGGTAACCCACAGGCAGCGACGCCGCATTGGCAGGGCTGGAAATGCGAGCTATAACGCTGGACCGGTAACCACGCCTTTGTCAATCAGCACATCGGCGAGACATGGCCTGACAAGTGGGGGAAAAGCTTTCATGACCGATTCTCTTGCGTTGGACCATGGGGACTATTTAAAGTCTTGAATAGTTCTTCCTCAGTGGGACAGCGACCCACCCGGCATGTTGCGGAAAGGATGCACTTTGTCTGCGCGCATATGAGAGAGAGCGAGAAAGAGAGACGGAGGCGAGGGTTGGCGTGGGGATGAGTTAAATCCGTTGCATTTAGTCTGCGGAGGGTTGTTCTGTCGCTTATGCTGAAGTTGCAGGCTGATTCTATTTCATCAGAGTACAATGATGCCTTGCTGTTTTGAACTCGAATCCATCTTCAAGGTGAGGGCGTATCCCTGTCAGCTTCTACCCTGAATGCTCTCTCACATGCACGATGTTCCGGGTAACCAACCCACTAACGAAATAGCTCCCCACTCGGCGTCGGCACCAATTCACTCCTCCAATCCGCCATCACCATTGCCCATGCCCAGACTTACTAGTGCCCCAAATATGTCCCTGAACCATCCACTAACAAAACTGCCCGTCAGGCAGACGAATTAGGGTTGTGGCCGGCGCCGACAATGCTTTCAGGACCAGCCAGTCGGAGCAGCACCGAAGGACGCCTACTGCTACGAGGATCAGGTGGGATATCAGCCATTGTGGTGTATTAGCGGCTATTCATCGGGTGCGGCTGGACTGGTGGCGTGCTAGGTACCGCTAGGATGAAGCCTAAAACAAGGTCGTTGGAAACAGGAGAATCAGAACAAGTTTGGACAAATTGCGGAACCTGCAAGGTAGTACTTCATAGTAACATCAGCCCTAGTGCCCAACAATCCTTCATCGTGATGAAGTTTATTTTCCTAGATGTGTCAAAGACTCGCGGGCTGTTTTTTTTTTTTTTTTTTTTGAGCCCAAATGCAAGAACCAAATTTTCGCGACGCTATGCAATGCACCGCAGAGAATCTCTGCAACCATTTCCACCCAGCAGTAGCCACCCACCGAGTGGACCAACCAGGATAGAGTAGTAGTCATAGTCGTAGTTGATAATGGCAGCAGTAGTATATACATTCCGTACACAGGGGGGAGGGAAATAACATGCAATGAACAAACAGGTAGTAGGTACGAGTAGATGCCGGCTAGAGGAGAAAACCAAACCATAGACGCAAAACAAAATCATGACATGAAAAACCATTCCTCGGAACTCATCGAAAATGACCCATTAAACACCAATTCAAAACCGCAAAGTCGAATACCCCAGAACAGCCCAGCTCGATCTGGGAGATTAGCAGAGAGGGAGACGAGTGTGGATCCCGTGAAGAATCCGCCGGGTACCGGAAGGACTCAACCCACCCTTAGGTGGAGGCGTTGTTGGCGCACGTCCAGCTAGCAGAGGAAGAGCTGTCGTGAATGGCCTTGCCAGAGACGTAAAGACCCAATCCGCACTGGTCTTGTTAGTATCAATGTACAATTGTAGAACGGGAATAGAAAATTTGACAACATACAATAGCGCAGGCAATTGCAAAGATGACGAGGTTGACAATGGTCAAAAAAATCTTTCTGGGCGAGGCAGTATACTGTCCACGGTTCATGACCAACCAGAACATGGCAGGGAGTCCGTCTGAAATGAAACGATAAGCCTGGGGTTCCCCAGAAAAGGCGGAAAGGGTGAGAAGGGGAACTTACAACTGAACCAACTGCCGAAGAGAGAACTCTGCAATCACAACATCCGTTAGTGACATCACATTTACCGCACGTCTCAGGGGCTAGGATAGCATACGATCAAACTCAACAAATCATTGAAGACGGGGATCGACTCGGCAATGACCCAAGCAATCACCCACACGCCCAGTGCAATGGCGACCCAGGATCCGACAGCCGAAAGACTGTTGGTGTGCATCTGGGGAGAGCCGCGCCAGACGCGGACGTAGATATACTTGGACGCGACATGACCGAACACAACTCCGGCAATGATCACCTACCACCGAGAGTATATTAGTACGCAAAATCGAAACGAGATATGGAGGAGACACTCACAGTAGGAATGGCAAGGCCGTATGCAACCTTGCTCATCAGCGGACCGGCAGAGGACAGAGCCGGGGAATCAACGTCCGGACCGGCGTAGCGGTAAATGACCATGGCGGTGACGATGTACATGGTCGTATCGGTGACCTGCAGCATAGCCAGCGACTTGGGGAAGTCGCGAGGATCCTCCATTTCCGAGGCAAATCCGAAGAAGGCCACGTGAGCAACTGCAGAGCAAGGATTAGGAAGGACGCCCCGAGAAAAGATAACAAAATGCACAAGGACATACTGAAGGCGAAGACGATGTTGGTTACTGATAGGAAAGCGGTCGAGAAGCTAGGATGGGTGGTGATGTCAACCTGAACATGATCAGGTGCTTGCACGGCGATGGCCACCATGGTGACGATCGTGGCAACTGTGATACTGGTACAAGCTGTTGAGAAGGTCGTCAGTCTCGGTCTGAAAACCAAGCAGCAAAGAGGGGGGTTTGGGCTGGACATACAGGCAAGAGACATCCAATACACCTTGCCCATGGTGCGAGGCAGGGCACCGATGAAGCTGACGACCAAACCGACGACACCGAAGACGATGGTGCAGGTGCCATGACCAGTGATGGTGTTGAACAGCACGGTGAAAGTGAGAATGTGACTGGACATCAAAAAGATGCAGAACAGCAATTGGCCGAAGAATAGGATTTCGCGGCCAATGCGGCCAAAGAGGATTTCTCCTGCATCACCCATGCTGTGGACTTGGGGATAGCGCAGCTTGAACTGGCCGATGACATAGCCAGTGTACCAGGAAATGCCAGACAAGCCTAAGATGAGGAAGATGGAGCTGAGCGATGCATATTAGCGAGGGTACAGAATAGAATGAAAGTTGACAAAGTGGAAGCACTCACGGGACAATTCCGAGAGTCGCCACGGCCGACGGCAGGGACAGAATTCCCAGGGAGATATTCTCCGCGATCATCACTATCACATTTCAGTTTAGACAATATTTCCTCACCCTTGATGGTGTTTGTGTTTGGGGGGAAGCCACGGGGAGACTTACATATACCACAGTGCCACCATTTCATGACACGGTACTTGACCTCACCACACTCCTCATTGCCAAAAGGGTCATTTTCCGGGGGGGATTCATGGGCGGAGATCTTCTTCTCGGCCAGATCATCAGCCATGATGTCGGAGTCGTGGTGGACGGCGAGAGCCTCAGGATCCCGGGTAGTGGGAGCCATGGCGAGAAGAAGAAGGGAGCGGAGCGGAGAGGTGGTTGTAAGTTGTCAAGCGGAAAGAAGATAAGAGGCGCTACACTAAGAGAAGGAAAGAAAAAGGAAGGGGAGAGAGGAGAGAGAAACAGGAGCAAGACAGAGAGGAAGGGAAAGGGAAAAGAAAGAGAAAAAAAAAAGATAGAAGAAGTTTGATGGTAGCGGAGGGCTGCAGACAGACACACCGGGGGAGGGCTATACGTATTATGGGCGGGCTGACGGGGAGTGGAGGAAAGGCTGGCCTTTGCTTGACTAGTAGACTAAATAGCAAAGTAGCAGTAGGGTGCACCGTAGTATCTAGCACGTAGCACGTAGTTATCTACCGTTGGTTATTATTAAGAAGCTGCGGGTTTAGGCTTTTTCTGCATTTCACTCAGATTGTGGGGGGGAAAAGAAAAGAAAAAACGAGGATGAAGTTTCGCCCGTGGCCACAGCGCGGTGGAGCCATCCCCGAGCCCGATAATCAATCTCCTTACGTTAAAGGCAGACTAAGTCTGTCTGTCCGGTGGTTCAGTTGGGAAGGCAGAGCGAATCACACTGGAGAAGTCGGGCTGGATTTCCCCCAGAGTATCACCCGCTGGGTTGATCACTCCAACGGAAAGTCGTTACCTGGAGAAATCCATGACGGTGAACTGTTTGACGTGAGGTGACGGTCGCAACATCGAAGCGGATAGAGTTTGGGGCACCCCAGGCGTTTCCTGATCAATCATCCATCATCTCCAAATGCTAGTACGTACTTAATAATTTTTAGACTGCTAACTAGACTACCAGGCTAACTAATGCTGCGGTTATGCATGTGCCATGGGTAGGTAGGTACTGGTGTAATATCTGATTGCGGTAAGAACTCTGAAAAAAAAGTTATGCTTTCAACCAAGATGCCCCCGTTGCTGGTGGATTCTACGTAGCCCGGTGTACCTGATGGTAATAGTGTGTATATTTCCAGGCTGGTTATCTCCTGTTGCTCTTTCTAGAACTACGGTGTGCACCAGTTATGAATCATTATCCATCGTAATCATGACAATCGAAGAGGTATGTACCATGTATAATAATCATGATAATGAAGAGGAGGTAAAATAACAAGAAAAGCGAGGGTTAGTAAAAGAGACAAATTGACGAAAACGGACAAAAAGGCGAAACAAGTTGAAAAGAGAAAAGATTTTATTAGTAGTGAGGAAAATGAGAGAGGGGCACATGGAGGTTTCTGATTGGCCTTGAGTGCTAAGCTAACTGAAAAGGGTTGTTCACTAGTTCAAATCAGGACATGCAGACGCTGGCTGCTGAGTCAGGATCTGGGCGATGAAGGGGCAATGGTTCCAATAATTATTGTCCATCATGGAATGAATATATGAGCAGCTGAAGCGAAGGGAGGTTTTCATTATTTATTGTTTACTTATCCGCTTGGTCAATGATTTGACTCAACAATGGGCCTCGATCTGACAGGAATCTGCACAAGGACTCTTAACCTTCACCGGACCATTGATTTCAGCTACATTCTTTTCCTTAGTGTACCGAACCCAACGTAACCACTATACAACTAGAAAATAGAAATCAATAAGTGTTTAGTGAACTGTTGCATTGACGGTCCTTTTTTTTTTTTTCCTCTTTCCTTTTTTTCCTCCTTGGCTCGTCTATCTCAACCACGTGGAACCATGCCAGTCTGTAGGGTTAGGACCAGGGCGCTGGTAATTCTGGGGAAATGATGGCGATATGACCAAACTAGGTGATTATGATTTTCATAATTAATATCGCCGGCTTTTACACGGATGGTTGATAATGCCCTTTTGATATACTGATAAGGGAAAAGGCGAGTGTGTATATGTTGGAAGATTTGGTCGTTGATCCGGTTCCTGGCCGGTTAGCCGGACCCTTCATTTCCTTACCCACGAGTACTAGTGATCTAACTGGATAGATAGCCGGTAGACAGGAGCACTACTACTCCATACTGCGTACCTCTCAATTTTCCAGCTCCCCCTTCCCGCCTTCTAGAATAAGTGTGTTAGGGCTTGGCTATGGTTATCCCCGGAACCAAACAGTAAGCAAGGCAAGAAGCGAAGAGGAGAAGCAAGAGAGAAACCGAGAAAACGATCGATCAAGACAAACCAGCCAGCTCGGGATTCCGGGGATTAGACGGGCTCGCCAGTTAGCTCGTGTCGCTTCCCCATTTCCCTGATGTTCCCTGATACAATTGGATCAGAATGTCACACTCCCCCCCATTTGTTTCCTTCTTCCCCATACTTTATACGACTAAGTACTAATCCCGATGTGTTTCCTCATGGTCAACCTCAACCCGAACCAACCACCGGAAAGGAACCCGGCCCGGCTCCGGTACCACTGCCGGTGGATCTGTCTTGGCCCTAAACCGGAGTATGAGTAAGTATGTATCTTGATAGATACTGTACCTCTCTCCACTCTCCAGATACGTCCCTTCTATGTACTAACTGTTGAACATAATCGCACTATCTATCTTCCTATCAAGTCTGCTTACCCACTGTAGATGATCGAATAGAAATTCCCACTTTCCCATCAGGCAGCTCTGCCGACCATCAAGGCCAAGGCTGGGGTACAAAGTCTACATACATAGTTAGGCAACTACCGGCTACAAAATCTTATTACACACACTGAGGCTATGCCACGACATTCCGATGATGTCTTCAGTGGCAACAGCTGTATCCCTCTTTTCTTTGGCCAGTGTAGAGCTATCTCCCCGACGCACCCGGGGGTTCATCCAGGCCCACTCCGGCCCCCCCGCGCCCGTGTGAACTCATCCCCAGGTCGAAGCCTCGCTCGCTCGCTCATCTGCCTGGTCCGCCGATGTAACAAGCGGCCATAGGATTGGCCGTTGTGTCCGTGTCGGATGTCCTGCACTTGAATGTCGCCTCCTGGTCGTGTATGGCCGCCATTCTCCCGAAGTGAAACTTGCATTCGCCGTGAGCGAGCGGCACCCACGGAGACCGCGTGTCCCACGTTCGGCTCGTCCCTCTTTATCCCGTCGAGGAGGGTCCTTGTACCTTGTTATTACAGATGGACGATGGTTCTTCCATCAATGATCGTCGTCGCTGAAGCCGGGGGTGAGTAGCTCGTGGAGAGATGGGAGGGGGTCGAGGAAGGAAAACTGCGAGTGATCAGCCGCGATGAACCGATGTGAAACCGCCGTCCCCATCCTTGCGTCGGCCGATTCGCGTCTACTTACTAGCTGGACTAGATAGTTGCCACCAACCAGGCTGTGGAGGGCCCCCTCGGTGACCTTCCGGGGCAGGTCACCCGGCTCAGAGGTCCATTCGATCTCTGCTGACCGTCGTGATCTACCCCCAGCATCTGCCATCGACTGACTGGAGAGTATTTGTGGACTAACTGGACATTCATCCATCGGGACACACAATCAATAAGGATGAAATTCGGTCATCTACCAGTCAGCTCCAATAGTGAAGTGGCAGCCAGGGAGGGAGAGGGGGGGGGGGGGGTGCCTCACTTTGTGTGTAGGATATGGTGATCGACTCCGATGATGTCGGTTTCCCCCGGTCGTCTCTCCTCCTTCCCTTCACATTTCGCCGCTTTATCCCCCGGGGGATGGGCCTGAGCACTTGTTATCCCTTTGAACGTGTTGAATGAATTCATTGAGAATACCGGATCTCACATTATGGTCGACGAATGCTGCCTGGTTGTCAATGGAACAGTCAGGAAGCCACGGCGAAAGTCTTTCGTCGAAGTAGGGCACATTGTCACGAAGGGATGCATATGATTCCCGTTCTGACAAAGGAAACAGCTGTCGGAGATGGAGTTATCGAGCTCGTGCTAACGTAAAAATATCAACTAGCCCAAACGCCGCCGTATGATGGCGCTCTCAAGGGATTTCAGCCGCTCTTCCAGAAAATCCATTCTTCATCCAACCTCATCTGCCCGCGGCCCAATCCTACTTGGAGATATATACGAGAACGACCTGAACAGCCTCCTTGGCCTCAGTGCTGCTGACCGTTGCCCCGTTTCGGTAGACAGCTGATCGATCCATCGTCACTCACGGGCAAGTCAAAGCACCTACGAGCGTCCACGGGCAATAGCACAAACGCCCTCAGTATCAGCCAAACCTTGTCGGCACGGGAAACTGCTTCCCCGGGGTCACACAGCTGGTTCTTCATACCAATGGCCCCTCGCCCTCTTGCCGTTCGGTGAGACCCGGAATACCAGTTACGAAGGTGGCGTCCCCCATCTCTATTCCGCCGAAAGATCAACAACACACTTGTTTCCCTTCGGATGAAACATCCTGACCGCGTTGTCTAGATCATCATAGGCCGGACCTCGTGGCGTTCCTGACGGTGTCGTGTACGGACACGTAGCAGACCGGACGACCACAAGACCACCCCCTGATTCAGATGATAGTAAATTTGGGAGCAAAAGCATGGTACCCCCCACTATCTTCGGAAGAATCGATGAGCGGATATCCAAGAGAATAACTGTCTGATGCCAATGAGGTGGCTGACTGGTCCTAGATGTGTTTTCCGTCATCAATCCAGGATGCTGGACCGGAAGCAGCGTTGCCGATGGCTAATTCACAACTGGACTATTGCAAGAGGCTGACACAGAAGCCAATAAACCCTCCCCAAACACGGGTCGTGGGACTTGAAACGGACTTTGGACTGACGAGAGAGGTTCAGGCAGGGAGAAAAGAGAAAAAAAAAAAAAGAAAAAGAAAAAGAGCACCGGCCTTGTATCCAATAAGTTCCTGCCCCACAAGAAAAGATGCAATACAGTAGGTTGAGGTAGCTGCTCTACACGGAGAGTAGCGGAATACGGAGAGTTCCAGCTTACACGGAATTGACTTGATATGACCTTTTAAATGTCGGAACTAACAACCGACAGACACCGGCTTGATGGTATTGATACTGTCTGCAGCAGGCATGGGACTTGTGTACCGATCGTGATTTTAGCAATCATTATGCCGATCAAGGAACGGGCCAATGCCGGCAAAAAATAATCGCGAGTTTGATAGCAATTTGGTATCGTATGCCATCCTAGTGAAGCAATCAAATTCACTATAAACCAGCAAATAGTACAACAATACCGAAATTACATCTGCACACACACACGCACAGACACACGAATGGCCCTCAAGCTCGAACTGAGCAGCTCTCGGTACTGAGTAAATTAAAATCATCACATAACAATCAAGAGGAACGGCGATACAATAGTAATTGGAAACCAAAACCTACATAATACCCGGAAAAAAGAAAGAAAGGAAAAATCAGAAATCAGACACAGAGAGCTGGCTCTTGTTACGGATGAATTGGATGAGTGGAAGACCAACAGCCGATGTATATCGTTCAGTCCCGCCAGAAGGTCTTCCTTAGCCGCGGCGTCAGTTGCTCCAGAGTGGGGGTCTTCTGCTTCTCTCTTTTTTCCTTGGAGTCGTTGTCGGCATCGGGTGCGTTGGATATCTGAGACTCAGAGGGGGTCTCGGAGACCACAGACTTGGAAACGGGTTTGGAATCCGTCTTTGCCTTCTTATTTCTGGACTTCGTCTTGGTGGACTTCGTCTTTCGGGACATCGCCTTGGATTTGGTACTGGTCTTCTCCGGGATTACCTCGCCCACCACTTCCGCCGGGAACATTTGGTAAGGCGAGCGCTTCGCAAACTGACCAAACGATTGCATGTCGGCATAGGCGAGTCCCGGGCGAGCAACAATGAGGCTGCGACCCCCCTGGGCAGGTGCAAAGCCTCGAATGCGGCGATCATTGATGAAGTGATAATAGTGCGAGGTCATGCGGTCATCCTCGTAGTCAAAGACCGGCAGCTCGGGTAGGCGAGTTATCACAGAGTTGCCGTAGATCCCACCCTCGGTGTAGAGGACTGTCTTAACTGCCTCTTCAAGGAGGTCCTGAAGCGCGTCGTTGCGGTCTGCTATCACAGCCTCATCTTCCAAAGGGCGAAGAAGGAGTTGGAAGACCCTGCGCCCAAGAAGTTCATCTCTAAAAGCAGTTATCAATGTCTTACGGCGGGCAAAATTGCTCCGGGCAAGTTCTGTGTCATGAGGCACGCCGACGAAGGGGCTGTTCGCATTGGACTCCGATATGACCAATGATTTCAAGCATGCTGCACCAAAGCCAGTTGCTGCACGTAGTCTATCATACAGATGCTGAAACCGTCGAGGGAACTGAGGATCACCTTCGACGTCGGTAGAATCGATCCTGCCATCCATGAACCAAAAGGGAGATTCGATAAATGTTGCGAAGATGAATTGATAAAGCATTGCTTGGAGTAGAACACCACACAGATTCCCGCGAACTGCCGGCGGAGATAAAGCTCTGATACTATCCCAGTCGTCCTGAACGCACTGGCCCTGGAGGCTGGCAATGATGTCCTGTTTATCGTCTTTCGAGAGATGCTGAACCTTTTTTTCTTGGCTCCACTGCCAAGTCCAGCTCATCACTGCGATGTGCAGTTTGTTGAACATGTCATGCATGACAGTGGGATAACCTCGCCTGTATGAAGGTTGGTCTTGCATGTCGTACATCTGGCTCAAGACGTCATGGAATTCTTCCCGTGTGCAGAAATAGGAGGCAAGGCCGTAGATGTGGGTTGAGGCTGGGTCGTTGGGATTCTCGTCGCCTGATGTGCTGGAAGCCTCATCATCTGGGTCGGAGGACTCGTCGTCGTCCCTAACATGCTTGAGTATCTTACTATTACGAGTGGTGACCATGGCTGTGCGAGAGGAGAAACAGAAATCCGAGAAGGTAACAGATAGGAATAAGATAGAAAAACGGAAACCGAAAAAAAAACAAATAGAAGAAAAAAACCGAAGTGAGTTTAAGAAGAGATGCAGAATTCAGTGAGACTGAGTACAGATAAACTTCAGGCACGGAGAAACACAAGTTGACAAAATGACTGGGAGACAGGGTGGAGAGGTAAATAAGCTCATTTGATAGAAAGGATGGAAAAAGGAAGAAGAGAATCCAGTAAGTAAGGAGGTGAGCTGGGGTTTAAAGAGAAAAGAAGAAAAGAAAGATCCAATACTTGTTAGTATTGCTGATGTCCTTTCCAGCCTTTGAAAGACCCCCTCCCCCCTTCTTTATGGCTTTCTAAGCGTATATTTGGTATTTTACACACCCCTTTTCTGGACCATTTCTGGTTGTTTATGTTTTTGGGTTTCCGTTCATTGCCAGGGGAAAATCAAAGGACAGTATGTTACCACTTTTACCAGTTGACTTGTTTGCTTTTTCGGATACGATTTCGTTCCCATTCTAGACCACGCCTCCGGTTCCCGTATTGAACCTTCATTGAAGAGTTTCAACCGGGAAACCTTCTTTGTCCGGGATCCATTCGGGGCGTAGCCGGGAAAGTCTATACACTCATCGTAGACTCAAGATGGCGGAAACAGAGCCCGAAATACCAACACGACGGGATCAGAGAAGTAGAGAAGGGAGAGCAAGACAGAGTGACAGAGAGAGACATGGCTAATGAGCTGGACTGGTCTCTAATTCATTTTATTGCATAACGCCATGCTAGAAAGTGCCAGGAATTCGAGAGACCTGAAGCTCATAAATTGAGCGAGCCTAACAGCGTGGTGATTCCCTTCTCAACTCATAATTCTATCCAATCTACTGCATATCCTTAGGGTCAGTAGTACTGACACGCACCATCTTTGTTCCTGTGCTCTCTTACTGAATCGCAACTTGTTACCTTTCATTGGGACAACCTTTACTCTCACAATGAACAACCAGGACCGTCTCGTCGTTGGATTGGACCATGGTACGAGCAAAACGGGCAAGTGACGACCCTCCTTCGGTGTACTCGGCTTGGTTTTCCGTTCACTCCCCTTTCAAACTCGGGCGCTAATCATAAAATGCAATTTAGCCCTGACATACTGGGCACAAAGCCGAGGGGAGGTTGTGGAGTGGACGCCTGTTAACCGCATTCCGATCACACCGTCCGTCATGGCCTACCCCGACAAAAGGCCGCCCCTTTGGGGCAACGCCGCCAGAGAACATCGCGACCGCGTTTCCTGGTCCAAGTTACTGGTGGATGGCTCTTCGCCTGTACCAGTGAATGGACTGGATCTCAGGGCTCTCCTCGGAGACAAAGGCTTCAGCTTTTATCGAAATCGCATCCGGATTACGCGCGTCATAGCGGACTATCTACGAAATATCCGATTGTCTTTCTGCAATGACCCCAACGTCACCAAAAACTTAAGGATTCGAGCCCTGCCACCCATTGCCTGGCACTTTTCAATGCCAGCCTGTTGGTCCAGAGATGGAGTCAAGACAATGATGGCTGCAGTGGAGACGGCTGGATTTCTAGACAACGGCGGTACCGTTTCCTACTATTCGGAAGCGACGGCCGCTGCCATTGGGGTCTCCTACAGACTCATCGCCAATTCCGTCCAGGTAGGGGATAAACTACTCGTGTGCGACCTTGGGGGCGTCACCAACGTAAGAAGACTTTGACGGCCAGGTGACTGGTTTGACATGCGCAATAGCTTACATGGAGCAGGATTTTACGACCTTCAAAATCACGGGGGTCGATCCGAATCATCCCCGACGATTGTCCTTTCAACAAATCGGCAATCACAGTTCGGCTGATTGTACAAATCCGCACATTGAGAATGCCCTTCTATGGCACATCCGGCGAGAGCTGGGTCTGCCGCTGAAATCTGGGGATGTGGCTCGCCTAGCGGTTGAAGCTGCCAGGGCGGCGAAGGAACGATACAATGGTCGTGGCAACGTGACTGTTACCCTCCCCATTGCCTGGGACTATCTGCAAAGACGGTACGCCGGCGGCTGCGACAGTTTTAACTTTGACGACAGACAGTTTACTTTCAGCGCCAGCGTGCTTCAGGGAGCCATGGATTTGGTTGTCACTGACGTCCTGGGCCGGATAAAAGATCAAGCCAGGTCGTGCGGCGCCAATAAGATAGCCGTTGTGGGAGGCTTGAGCTGTTCCCGGTATTTCCAGAGACGAATAGAGGCCGATTTTGCCAATATCCCCGAGGTCAGCCATCTGCTGCCTGTGAATTATTTTGATGGCTATGACCCGTGGGTTGCCTTGCTCTCCTCTCTTCCAAACAGAGCTAACCGTGAATCACAGCATGACAATTGTTTCACACGGTTTGACCCGTATAGGGAGCGCCCCAAACCCTATGCAGTATAGGAGTCAATGGGAGTATGGGATTTTCAGCTCCTTCATCGAACGACTTGGGACCGGGGATCTGCACTCCGAATATCGTCATACGACTGCTATTACTTTGGTACGCATCCTCTTTGATTGCCCCTATCACGGTTTGCCATTCTGAGTCTGACAGCTTCGAACATCTTCTTTCAGGTTCAGGCGAGTAATAATGTGCCCCGACAAGGGCAGGTACGATTTCGCCTTAGTGTACGCAGCCGATACCTCTCGGAGGACATAATGATAAGACGGCGTGATGTGGCTGGCAGTCAGTATACACTATCCTACACTGGTTCCTCACATTGACTGCGGACTGACACCCCCCCGCTAGACGTGCAAACCGCTGCGTTGTGCAAGCACAATGTTGACGATAATACCCCCTATGTTGATGAGTACCGGTACCGGGATCTGAATGTAACTGTCCGCTACTATGAGATAGTTGCATCTTGGTCATTGAAGGCAGACGCCCACTTCAACATGGAATGGAGATTCGAGGCGGAGGCCCCGGGCACCGGATTGCTGCATGAAGTAGCAACCGTCAGCCATCGAGCGGATGAGATAATGATCTGCTGGGCCACTTGAAAATGGTAGATTTTCTATTTTTTCTTTTTTTCTTTTTACCCCTTTGACTGTTCTCACTGTTCTCTACTCCATCTTGTTAGGCGAATAGCTTAACTTGTTCTCCCCGGCCTGTCTTCCTTATAATTACATTCTTAATCGCCTTTCATATGTTCGCCATCTAGTTTCGGGCATTATGGTTGTACTGGACCTGTTTGTGTATCTAGAATGTATCCATTTCATTTTATTTAATTGATCGCAGGAGAGCAGTATGCCTTCGGAGAACGAGTACTTACTACCCTGGCCGGTCCACTCTTAAACCCTCCGTCGTTCCGCCCATTATGCTCCTGTCATCATCCTCACTGCCACTCTTCCGGATTAAAAAGTTCTCCAACAAGGATGATGTTTTGGTAGAAGGATACACATAAGGTAGTATTAGCCCATCACTAGTAGCACCGATGAGGGGTCGTTAACCCCGCGGGACTCATACCAGCTTCGTATAGATGAAAGGAGCCTTCCTTTTTACCCCTTTTTATTTATGTATGTATGTTCACTTCACTTTTTGCCCCTTTCCCCCCTCGAATGCAAACGAAGGGACCAGAAGTGCAGCTACACTGGGCGAGAAATCGGGAGGGCTACGAGGAGAGTTAGTAGCCTACTAGTAGGTGGGAAGCGAATCACAGCCGGATACCTACAGCTTTTGTGTGAAGGGTCTAAACTCCACGTCAAAGTCAGGGAGCTCTCTCGTGCGGTCAGAGAGCACGCAAACGCTACAGACTGGCGGAACAAGGCCCAAAGTTGAAATCGAATGGTACGAGAGATGAACACGACCGACAGAATGTACTCAATACGTCAATAAGCCCATGGGTACTGTCGCCTCTCAGGGCTTCCTTCCTCAGAACTCAATTCTGAAAATTCAACAGCTAGTCTACTGCCGCCAGATGGTCTCTCGTAGGGGCGGAAGATCCCTGACCGGATCAGCATTCTCCTCCGTGTCATCATCTTCCTGGCTGTCTCCTTCCTCCTTGTCCATTCCAACGGTGTCCTCGCAGTCATTGCTGACAGCAGCAGCTACCCATAGTGCCCGCCTTGGCTGCCACCAGTACTTCGGCACGGTTCACCATATATGGGGGCACCGTACAGAAGTGTTTGAGGGAGATGATGTCGATGTAGCTATAGCTTGGCCGCGTCACAATCAAAACCCGACTGCCTTCGACGGGTTCAAATCCTGCGTGGAAGGGATGGACGATCGTCTGGCCCGACCAGTGGTTGAATTTCGGAAGATCAGGCAGTCGCACAATGTTCATATTACCGTAGAGACCACCATCGCCGTGAATGACGGTCTGAGCGGCAGATTCGAGGAGTAAACGCAGACTACTCTTGCGCTGGGATCGTTTGTACTTGGTCATTGGATCCCGAAGCAAGAGCTGGAAGAGCCGGGAACGCATCAACTCATCAGTGTAGGTCTTCACAAGCGCCGTGCGATGTTTAATTGTGTTGCGGCCGACGGGAGTGGGTGGGATGTTGTTCATCACGCAGGGTTCATCGTTGAGCTTTCCAACATTGATGGATCTCCACCACGCTGCATCCTCGCGGGAAACTTTGTGGTTTCGTTAGGGGTCAGTAAAATCGCATTGTCTGCCGGTGAGAAGTTTGAGGGAAGTAAGAAACAAAGACGGATGGGACGAAGGAACAAGAGCAGACCAAAAGATCATGATAATTAAATGCAAAGAAAAGGGTGGTATATGACCTGACCTTGTAGGAGCCTCTCGTACACGTACTGGAACCTCTTGTGGAAGTCAGACTGGGGCTCTGAATCGGTGGCATTGATCTTTCCGTCCATGAACCAGAAAGGAGAATCTATGAACTTGGTACAGATGAATTGTTTCAGCATTGTCTCAATCAGGATCATTCCGAAATTAGCCCGAGCGGCAGGAGGGAGGCTGAGAAGGATGTATCCCAGTCTTCCTGGACACAGTATTCATCCAAGCTGGCGATAATCGCCTGTTTATCCGAATCCGCAAGATGAGAGAGTGACTCTCCCTTTCCCGACATGGTTGCCCATGTTCTCACCCGAACAAAGACCGACTCAAGAGCATGGCCGACCGTCACCTCTGCAGCTCTGGGGGCGGCGAGGGTGTAAAATATAGCTTTATGATGATTGATCATGTCGTGATACTCATCTCGTCGACAAAGGTACATCTCATTGGGGTAGATGGCTGGCTTAGGGACTGGGATCTGGCAATTCAGCGGGGTTTGCTCCATTTCCTCTTCCCGGGAACGCTTAGAAGGATTCTTCTGGGTGCTAGTTGTCGCCATGGTAGTGATGATGATAAGTTCACGGAGGAAGAGAGATAGAGAGAGAAGGGAATGGTGCCTGTGGGTGTGAGTGTAAAAGGGAGACAGGCCGAAGAAGGCAAAACAGGTGAAGAGTAGGAAAAGAAGCATACAACGAAAATAAGGCAAAGCAAAAAAGAAAAGTACCAAGAAAGAATGGAACGGGGAGGCGTATATGGGAAACAAAAAGGGTTCGGTCGACCGACCCCATGCAGGAACGAACGGGTCATTGTTACAATTTTGGTTTGATAAACTCATCATCGGTACCTTGTATACTTTTTGTAAAATTTTCTTTTTGCTATCTTCGTGTACTTTTGTAGCCTCGTATGTTGTTGCCATTTTTACTTTTTCGTTTCTTCCTCTCTCTCTCTCTCTCTTTCATTCCTTCTAGTTATTTTTTTGGTCGATTTTCATGTGGTACTTTTCCAAGGGAAATACACCTCGTATTCTCGGTCAAGCCGCAGAAGCTTCTTCCGCCCTGACAAACATCAACACTTTCTGGCCCGTAGGTCTGGGCAGACTTGTCTACCCTCAAGAGATATTCTGGCGCCTATGGAATTATTGTATTTTCCCGGCTCCACGAGTAACATGAAGACATCTAAGAATAGTTTCGGACGTGTCTTCCCAGGGCCCTATTTTGGTAAAGTCCAAGTATCAAATGTCGTCTTTGGTTGCTGACTTCGCCATCTTTCAGTTTCTCAATGATGAACCATGTCTAGTAAACCAAACAAATCTTGTGTAGATGTAGGCGTTGGTGTTACAAAGACCGACAAGCCACACTTCCCAACCCCTTCTTTATCTTCCGAGTGAACATGTTGATGTAGCCCCGTCGGGCAACCGCTAACATATGGATGAATCTCCGTCGTAGTGGTAACCTACGCCGGCTCCAACACCAGACAGGTGGGGCGCCTTGGATACCTCAGGAGACATGACTGGTATGACTGTAGCAGACCGAGAGGGAATCTCAGGGTAGAAGGTCACTAGTGGCATAACCTATATCTTTCTAGCCATTCTTCTGCCTGAGGCATCAATCCACCATGTGCCCTCTCCGGGCTGAAAGAAGTCCCGATCACGTGGTCCCAAGAGTAGTGACATGACACCTCAGGCATCAATCACTTGTCCTCACGTGCCTGGCTTCGAATCAAGCCATTCCTTCATGCATGCCTCTTGTTGATTTCATATTTCACTGCATGATGATTGTGTGTGTGTGAGAGAGAGAGAGGGATGGAAGTTTACAGCAGAAGATGTGCGCAAGGATTGACAAATGCACCTTTGCTTACCCATATTCCGGTGGAAGGCAGCTAGCTAATTCCGCGTCTTGCTAAGAGCTGATTAATCCCCCGAAGCATCAGTGAGGGTCTCTTCCCTCCGACTTACAAATCCTGATTGGTCGAGCATGGTAATCACGCCACGGTAACCTAGTGAGATTGATAATAATGAAAAATATGAAGAAGATGAAAGTGTTCAATAGAATGGAAATGTATACCCCACCCGGCTGGCGGGGTTAAATTAAAACCCCTCTTCGCAGCACACCGCATATCTATATAAGCAGTAGTCCAGCCCCGACGTCAAGTGTGACATTCGAATCAGCCTTCCAAAATTACTCTCAATACCGATCAAATTCAATCCATCAATCAATTACTTAGACATAAATACTCCCACAATGGGTTCCACACAGCCGCAATTCAAAAACCCTGCCACCACCTCCCTTCTGGAGCTGGTCAAGGCCCGCCGCACCTACTACGGTCTCAAGGCTGAGAGCCCCATTTCCGACGATGCCATTGAGAGCATCGTCGCCAACGCCGTCCTGCACGTGCCCAGCTCCTTCAACACCCAGACTTCCCGCGTCGTTCTGCTGCTGAAGGAGGAGCACCAGAAGGTCTGGGACATTGCTATCGCTGCCATGGAGGGTCTGGTTGCCGCTGGCACCCTCCCTAAGGAGAACTTTGAGAACCAGACTAAGCCCAAGCTTGAAGCCTTCCGCGCGGGCTACGGAACGGTCTGTTTGCCCCTATAATTTGGATTGACCGAATCATCCAGCTAAACCAACAGTAGGTCCTCTTCTTCGTCGATTATGACTCCCTCGCCGGTATCAAGGAGAAGTTCGCCATCTACGCCGACAAGTTTGACCCCTTTGCCCTGGAGTCCAATGCCATGTCCCAGTACCTTAGTAAGTCATCTACCACCTAACAATATTCCTACCGGTCCATAACGGTCCTTACCATCTCTCATCATCATCACTTGCTGACTCTCGTCCCAGTCTGGACCGCTTTGGAGTCCGAGGGCTTCGGTGCCAACCTGCAGCACTACAGCCCGCTCGTTGATGGACAGATCCAGAAGCAGTGGAACCTGCCGGCCTCATGGAAGCTCGACGCTCAGCTGGTCTTCGGCGTCCCTACCTCGGAGCCCGGCGAGAAGGCGTTTGCGCCCCTGGAGGACCGCTTCAAGGTCTTTGGCAAATAGACGCATTATGATTGATGCCATTCTGGAGTTAGCGTGTTAGATTAGACTTGCGGATTCGTGCCCTGAGGCGTACCGCCGCTCGAATAGACTTCTTCTAATTTTGTTGCAATATTCTCGTACGAATCCATAGGCGCGCTGGAACTGATAGGGGTGATCGGCACGGCCTTAACTGTCGTGATCTGTTTGCCAATAGATCTAACAACAAAGTAGATCGAGCACCATACAGAGTTTGCGTGCATGAGGGTCTTCATCTCTCAGAAGGATTCATCGCTGCCTTGTAGCGCCTCGCATTTACCCACAGAAGAGATTGGCCACAGTGCAACCGTGAGCAAGATATGCAGGACCATAGGCAACGATGAAACACACATGCAACCAGTCCGAATCTTAAGAGATGCTTATCTTCGTGGTCTCTGTCCCTGTAACGCCGACAGCTAAAATTAGCCCTCCCCACTGTTGTCCCGCCGAACAAGCTCATCGCGTACCCGCTCGTACTCGCTCACGAATTACCCGGTTCGGCAATACCACCATGGCTCTCCTCACGGGATTAATAGATATAAGACCGTCATCCAGGACTTGAGAATTTCAGAATCAAAGCCATCTAACCGTTTTTTGAACACAGAAACACAATCGCTTTTGTCTGTGAACTCTGACCATGGACTTTCAATTCCACCCCGGCGTCAATGGCTCCGATCCCTACGTCGATTTCTACCCTTACACGCCGTCCGCGACAGCCGGATATGCTTTCATGGCTATTTTCGGTCTTGCGACCCTAGTTCACTTCGTCATGATGTTTCCTTACCGCGCTGCATACTTCATACCGCTAGTTATCGGGGGAATATGTGCGTCGAATCCATCTTTACCCTATCAACTGCCCCGAGCCCTACCACGACATCTGTCCATCCATTTCCCCATCCATCTAACATAATCTCTCATTAGGTGAAACCTTCGGCTACTATGGCCGTGCCTGGTCCCATCAAGGCCGGACGCTCATCGGTCCCTGGGCCTTGCAAGAGATGCTCATCCTCTGCGCGCCGCCCTTCATCGCCGCCACCATCTACATGATCCTCGGACGCATGATCGTCGCCTTCGCAGCCGAGCACCACTCCGTCATCCGCCCCAAGTGGCTCACCAAGATCTTTGTCCTCAACGACGTCATCTGCTTTCTAACGCAGATTGGCGGTGCGGGCGTGCAGGTTACCGGCGACGAGCATCTCATGAAAACGGGGATCAAAGCTGTCCTGGCAGGGTTGATATTCTCTCTGGTGATCTTCCTGTTGTTTGTGTGGGTTGCTATCGTGTTTCATCTGCGGTTGAGTTGCGATCCGACGTGGGTGGTCAATGAGAATCCGTGGTTGATGGGCGGATGGAAGCGGTATATGTGGGCGTTGTATGTGGCGTGTGGAGCGTTGATGCTGAGAAACTTGGTCAGGACGGTGCAGTTTGGAGCCAATGAGACGTCACCTTTGAACACTCAGGAGGTCTATATTTATGTCTTTGATGCCGCCTTGATGTTTGTTTCTATGGCGGTGTTGGTGGTGTATCATCCGGGAACGATGATTAAGAAGGCGAGAAGGACCAAGGAGGCGGCGGAGTATTGCCAGCCCATGGCGGATATTGGTGATGAGGAGGGGGGGAAATGATGTTGTCCTGGTGCTTTATTTCGTTATAATTCCTTTTGTCTTTGGGTTACCACGGTACATATTATGTTTGTGGAGGTTTTGTGATATTTATTGAGTTTTTTCGTTGTCCAAATGTTCATATGTGCATAGGAAGTATGCGGTCTGTTATTATTGAACTATTACAGTATGAAAGTGCCATGTGTAGGTACTCCTCCTTCAATCACCTGGATCGGCCACGCAAGCCATTGCTGGTCTTCCTCTCCCAAGGATGTGCGCACCCCATGCAGCACATGCGCATCCCATCCCTGCATTAGCCACGACGACCGCTGATACACCAACAATATACTCCAATGTCCAAATAGAATCAATGCGTATCGGTCCTTTTGCTCCAAAAGGGAGATCATCTCCGCCCGTAGACGGTACACCCACCCCACCACCAGATGCATCAGGCAGATGCCATCCTTCCCAGCGCTGCGCATCTTATACACTTCCTCGAATGCCGAGAGTAGATCACTTATGGCAGCTGCGAACAAGGTTCGGGACGTTTCGTCGGTCACATGAGACAGGATAAAAGCCTGGACTTGTCGGACCTGTTGCAGATGCTCGTCCAGTTCTGCCTGCAACTCATCACTCACACCGCCGATACTATCGTCCGGAATCGGTTCTAGAACACCGGTGAAGACGCGATCATGATTTTGCGATACAATAGAATGCACGCCATGCAACAGGATGAGCCACTCAGATCGGCCGATGTCACTAAACACCAGATACTCGCCGCGACGGGGCCCACGACCGAAATACACCAGGCAGATGAGGGCCGCAGACATGTAGATTAGCTGACAATTTTCCGTGTTCAGAAGGCACAGTACAGCAGATACCGATCGGACCCCAAAGGTGAAGTGATCGTCAGCTTGAGCGATAAACTGCGTGCGCGAAGCGGGATCTTCATGCGCCAAATGCAACGCCGACAGCGCCAGAATTAGATGCATAATAGAGGGAAATGAGATGCCCCATTGCGGAACGTGATGGGACCAGACGCGTTTGTGGTCCATTTTCTCGTCTGCAAGGGTTTTGTAGGTTGAAGTCACAAAATGGTGATAGAGCTTCAGATCGGCAAACGAGATGCCACCAGACAGGGCACTTCCAGCGAGATCACATTGCACTCCAGTAGATGCGGATGTATCTGAGCTTGTTACAGCTTCTGTGCGGGTGCTTGGGGATGATGTTCTTAAACCGGGTTGATATTTGGATGGTCGAAACCGGAATCGGCGGGTTGGATCGGGGGAGGTCGAGGCGGCTGGGGAAGCAAAATCACATTCGATCGAGTGTCGCACACATTTTGTACAATGTGGCTTTTTCTCATCGCACTGTGGAAAGTCAGTATGACCAGAGAGAGGGTTATATGTGGCAGATCTGGGAATGAAGCAAGCCAAGGCACGAAAAATAGACAACATTGTGCCTAATAATGATGCTGTATACTAGTAGTAGGAGGGAAGTAATATATAGTACAGAGGAGGGTTGACAGTGTTCGTCCGGTTTCCATCCGACGGAAGCAGTGGGAAGCCTACCTTGACACGCCGTTTCTTACAATTCTGACATCCTGCGCGAGATTTATTGTGTGATCTCCGCGAGCGAATCTGCACAGGCAGCTGGTCGTTCATGGTTGGCGTGGAGGATTGAGATCATCGTATTCGTTCTGAAGTTGCCCCCTTTGGGGATCGGCTCCTGAGGCACTCGTGATCACGTGAAGATAGCAGAATTTTCGCCGGCCCAAACCTTCTTCTTCCTGGACGTTCCAGAGGTAACAACAAGCGTCGGTTTCTTGAATCAGAAGTCTCCGCAGGGAAAGCCTTTCCTGGCGTCTTTGGTCGGCCACAGATTCAGCCCGAAGGAGGGTCATATAACCTGATTGTACACCGTTCCTGTCCCCTTAATTAGGGTTCTGGCATCGATCGGTGCCTAAAAATAGAGGCCGACGGATCAACGACCAAGAATGGCGGATGCCTACATTCTGCCCTGAGCCAGTAGGACCACAGTTTCATCACTTTCATGGTCTCCCTTGGCTTGTATCCCCTCACTCGTCTCGGATTGCCGATCTCTTCTCCAAACCCAGTAACTATCTTGTGCATCTTATCTCACACAAGCACCGTTAGCTCACCGGCCAATCAGAGCGTATCTGGGCCTTGTAGCGCCCGCAACCCCTCATGCACTGCAGGGAGATAATACTAAACTACGACCTAGTACCATCTAGACTAGATAGAAGCCACCGACCGTAGTCTTTACTAGCAAACATATATTCTTGACTACCCCTCAATTCCAACACTCTGTCCGCTACTGTTCTTATCCTTGTCTTCTAATTCCAGGTTCTTTCGGTGTATACAAACCAGCGATATTGTAACACCATGGGAAACCACATCTCCTACCAAACATCCGAGTGTGAGATCCCATTGCCGGGAACGAGTGGCTGTGTCAAAGGCCTGCAAAATGGCACCCAGTCGAGACGCTTCGCCGGAATTCCATACGCGCAACCCCCGGTCGGCGACTTGAGATGGCGAAAATCTCAACCCTACCCTTTGCAACAGCTCACCGCAGGCCAGCCCGGAAATACTTATGATGCGACGCGATTTGGCCCCGTCTGCCCGCAGCCTAATTACTCCAAAGCCGTCAGTTCCCATGGTGGACCTAAACACACCTATCATGAAGATTGTTTACGCCTCAATATCTGGACACCCGTTCCTGACCCCCAAGTGCGCAATCCCAGGTGGCCTGTCGTCATCTGGTTTCATGGGGGTTGGTTCCAGATTGGCGACCCCAGCCAGGAGCCGGGAATGGACCCCACAGAACTTATCTCCACTGCACGGTTGAATGCCATCTTTATCGCAGTGGGCTACCGATTGAATGTTTTCGGATTCCTGGCGGGCGAGGCGCTGCGGGAGGAGTCGGCTGGCCAAGAAGTCGGCAATTATGGTCTTTGGGACCAGCGACTGGCTCTGGAATGGGTATACCAGAATATTGCTGCATTTGGAGGAGACCCAGAGAACATCACAATCTCGGGTCGCAGTGCTGGCGCTTACGCGGTTCAGGCCCAGGTATTGTATGACTTCCGGGGTGAGATGGAGGAAGCTATGCGCAACAAGTTTCGCAGGCTGTACATGCACTCAAACGCGATTCCATCCCAGCCGAAGACTGTGCAGGATTGCGAGCCACAGTTCGATGAGTTGTGTCGACACTTTGACATTTTGGCAGACCTGACAGGAGCAGAGAAGTTGAAGAAGCTGCGGGCCATCAGTGCAACGGACTTGTGTGATGCGATCATGAAACTCAAACACCACACCTTCCGACCGGTCACGGATGGCGTCTTCATCCATCCAGGCGTCTTTGACTATTATCGCAATGGCTCTTTCGCCGCAGAGTTCAAGAGTCGTGGTCTGCGGTTGTTTATTGGAGAAGTCCGCGATGAAAATACACTGTATGCCGTGACGAATGGCCCGGAGGCCAGTCTGGAGTCTTTGAAACTGCAAGTGTCGAACTATTATTCTCCTGCCACAACAGACCGTCTACTACGGCACTATGCCCTACCAGATTCTACAGACAAACAGGAATGGCAATCTGTATTCGGTCAGATTATCGCCGACGGGCAAGTCCGAGCGCCCTACAGGTTTCTGGTGAACAATCTCCTGGAGAACGGGGTGGATCTCAAGGATGTCTGGCGGTATCTCATCGCATACCGCTTGTCATTCATCACTGAAAAGGTAGCGCCAGCATCTTTTGGAGTGAGCCACAGCATGGACAGACCCATATGGAAGTAAGCAAGCCTGCCCTACCTGGCTATTGACAGTACTGACAATAACCAGTTACTCAATCATGCATGGACCCAGTCCTGCAGAGCGCGTCTTGATGGACGCCTGGATCCGAGATCTAGTGGCTTTTGTGAACGACCAGCCTGACTATGACTATGGTACACGGTCGGCAGATGAGTACAAGGTGATGACTCCGGAGGGCAAGATTGAGATTCAAAAGGACGGCCGATGGGATAGTCTGTTGCAGCTGATGGATGTGTTTTCGGGACGTTCGGAGTCTTGATAGGGCATTCCTGGGGTTGAGGAGAACACGTAAACTTTCAGACATTTTAAGCAACAGAATTAAGCAAGCACTATGCGACAGTTCTGGTAACTAGCTAAGATAAATTAGTGTCCACTAATCAGCTCTCGTAGTCATGTGCCGGCGTTCGCCTAAGCCGTCAGCCTCGCCATCCCTCACGCTTTCCCTTCTTCTTGACAACCATCCGGCTTGTATGCAACGGCACAGCTTGAGGACAGGCTCATGCGTGGAAGATGGGTCGAAGCACCTGGAGGGCTCAAAGCTGCCGGACTTGTCTGATGCGCAAGGTCAAGGTGCGATGATTTTTGTCGATCAGCCGAAACAATTGGTGCTGATGCCTTAACTTTGCGGGCACGCTAGTGCGACAAGACCCGGCCAGCTTGTATGCGATGTCAATCCTCAGCCCGCGAATGTGGAGGTTACTCTGACTTGTGAGTTACTACTCAGTATCTAACATGGAAGACAGTTTTGTTGACTGAATTTAGGAGTCGCACTCCTTCAAGGGACACTGCCATTGTTGGAATGAACAATCGAACCTTGATAGTGGCCCAGAACCAGGAGCAGTTGGTCTCGATCTTCATGCGCGACTACTTACCCCCAGTGGCTCCAAACCCGAAGGACCAGTCGCCTATTCACTGGGTAAAACTATTTCCTTCCTTCAGTCAGTCCGTGTTGCCAGTCGTCAGGACAGCCCTCACTGCATTGACACTTGCACATGTGGCCTCCTTGCGGAAGGATCACAACCTGGCACAATACAGCAGACACCATTACTTGCAAGCGATACAGCAAATATGTACACTAACAAATATAGACTATGTCTCTGATCTCGTCCGCTCTGCCATGATCCTTGCACTCTACGAGGTCTGTGCACAACCGTCAGGACAGGAAGATGCATGGAGTGTCCACGTCCAGGCAGCCGGCAAGTTAGCCAGTGAATCCAACTTTGCAACGGGGTTGCTCAACACGCAGGATCTGCGCCGACTCCGTACTATTGAGGTAGGCTCATCTTATTCCTGATTGACGCATTCTGACAAGCCGGGTCCAGTTTCTTCTCATGTGTTCCAATGTCAAGCATGAGCCTTCTTTGTCGTTACTCTCGCATACCGAACCGTCAACCAATAGATTCGACATACTTCTGGTTATGCTGTACAAATTAGGCCAATTACACAGGTACATCCAAAATGAGCTTTATCGCAATAAGACCACATGGAACTCTGCAATACACCTGATGAAAGTGTTGGTCGGGCTCGAGCAAAATCTCTTAGGTTGGTATCACGAGTGGCAGTCAGAATGTCGCCATCCTATGTTTATGATCGTGCCGCCCACAGCGGGGCCCAGGCCTGCACCGTATGGCAAACCGGCAGAGAAAATTTTTATACCCGATGCTGATGATATACCGCCGTTATTATTTTACTGGTTGGGGATGACAATGGTTTATGCTACGATAGCCAAGGTCGTGCGAGGAATGGCCGATCGTCAATATGTACCCGCGACGATGTTAGAGCGACGTCTGGCGAAGGCTACCGGTCTCTGCCATCGCTTCGTTGACCGCATATCTCAGTGCCAGGTCGGATGCGCAGGCAAGGGGCTGGGGACTACTATACTGGCAGCGGCAGTACTTCAAGCAGCGCAGAAACTACATTCTCGAGTGTAACAGAAGCTTCTTTCACTTACGATGCTAAGCAAGACAACTAAGCCACCCCATCCACATTTTACCACCTATCCATCTCACAGCGGGACAACTTGGAACGAACAAGATGGATTCGGTCAGCGTAAGGTGATTATATGATAGGAAGCATTCAGTATTCGAATTTCTGGCCAACAATCTCCTCGCTCAGCTTCCACAGTCTTTCCGCGTTTTTCGGGTCCAGAGCATAGTCGACCGCCTCGTCGTTATTTACTTGGTTATTGACCATGTACGAACCGTTTTTGTCTGCAATCTATCAACATCTACCCGTCAGCATTGGTGGAGCGTGCCTACCAGAAATGCTTGGATCATATGCTGCAACAATCAAGGTAGCAGCTCCCTGGCTGGCTGTTCTCCAGTTCAGCTTGGGGTCATCGTTGATGCTCCCATCCTGATTTTTCCATCCTTATGTTTACGTTAGCATCGCTCACTAGCAGACAATGTCCATCACATCAGAAGCTCTACATACCAGCCTTGACCCATTCTTCTGGCTTCAAATGCCTTCCAATGCCAGTCTCCCGCCGTCCAGGATAGAGACTGAATGACTCCACCCCTTTCTCCCCAGCCTTCTCCGCCAGTGATACCGAAAAGAGCATATTGGCCGTCTTACTTTGGCCGTATGCTTGCCATTTGTCATAGCACTTCCCGTTCTATCCGAGCGTTAGCCAAGGCTTCCTTCATCAGTTCATATATGAGGGGTGATTATTTTTGGGACATCACAAACCTCGAAATTCACATCGTCGAACCTGACAGGTCCACGCTTATGGCCGGCACTACTGACATTCACCACTCGAACCTTTGACTTTCCGCTCATCATTCTCTCCAAGAGCAGGTTAGTGAAGAGAAAGTGGCCGATGTGGTTTGTTCCAAATTGCAGTTCCACTCCATCTGCGGTGATTGTGTACGGTGCCGCCATGATGCCTGCGTTGTTGATGAGATGATCGATGCACTCGGGATAGTTGTTCACCTCTGCAGCTGCCTTGCGAACGCTTTCTTGCGAGCTGAGGTCTAGAATGAGAAGACGAATATTTGCATCTGGTGTCTCGGCTTTGATGGCATTCTCGGTGGCCTGAAGGGTCCTCAGGTTGCGACCAGCCAAGACCAGGAGAGCGGGTGCATGACGGGAGAGTTGAAGAGCTGCCTCGCCGCCTACACTGCCTAGTGTGACGCCAGTAATTAGGACTGAAAGAATTAGATTCTTCCTTCAGTCGGTAAACCGAGGTGGAATAGTTGAACATACCTTTGCTCCTTTTAATGTGGTCCGCCAGGACTTGGCAGACTTCTTCACTGGTGGACTGTGCGGAAAAGGATGACATGTCAGCAGCGATTCTGATGCTTCTTACACGGAGAAGATGAGAATTGCAGTGCCATTGTGACGTTCTTAAGTAGTTGCCCGACAGTCTGCAGCCCGGAATTAGCTATAGTCCCGACGCTATGATACTGTAATCCTTATCATGCTGTAGCGGCGCCACAAGACGCTAACCCACAGCCGCCAATGATAAGGCGTTTATCACCGAGACCCCTTGTTGGCAGCCACGGAGCTAACGGAGAGGATGCCGAAAGTCAAGTCGATACCCATGATACTATTAATGGTACCTTCGGAGAAAATCTTCTCATACGGCCCGAGCGGATTCCTATACCGACTCAGCCTTCTAGTCTACTTAGAGCAATGTCATCAGGATTAACGCTGCTGTGTATTCAATTTCATAACCCGGAGACTGTCATAGTAAATGACCCCAATCCATGGACAACTGATATATATAGTAGACCATTAAACTTGAACATGGACTACTCAACGAACTTACAACAAGCAAAGATTAACAAAAGTCAACTCCACACAATACCTGACAGTCTGTATATACAAAGCAAAATCCCCAAATATCATGCAACCTCAAACATCACCCTAGTCCACCACCGTCGTCCGGGTAGTATCCCAGAACTCATCCGCCAAATGCGCCATAGGCCTCTCACTCATCCTAGCAAAGTAATCAGAGACTCTAGGTCTCCTCTCATCATCAAAAAACCACGGCCAGCGATCCGCATGCGCAACCACCATCCCAAAGAGATACACATCCGCGGCGCAGAACTTCCCAAGGAGATACTCCAACCCTTCCAAATTCTCCTCCACCTGGCCCAGCGTCATCTCAATCCTCTCCTTCAGGGCCCTCCTCCGACCCGGCACCGGCGCATACCCAGTGACTTCTTCACCAGTCTTATTCCCCAAGTAATGGTTATTCCACTCATACAGTGGCTCAATCACATCGCGCCGGAGACAATGAATGCACGAGCGGATCAACGCCCGCTCCTGCTCCGTATTCCCATATAGATAGCGATCCGTGGGCGACACGCTATCGATGTACTCGGTGATGGCTTCGAAGCCGACGACTTTGCGCACGGGTCTACGCGTCGGATTGTCTAGGAAGAGCATGGGAAGTTCGCCGGCATGGTGCTGTTCCCAGATGAAGGAGGGTAGGATCTGGTCTTTGAGTTGGACGTCGATGAAGCCGGCGCGGACGCGGACGCCGCCGCGTTCGTGGATAAAGTAGCGAATTGCCAGGCCGGCGGCGGTGTCACCGTCGAGAATGTAGAGTTTGGGGTAGTTGTTTCGAGGGATGGGTGGAGGAGGAGGTGGTGGTGGGTGTGAGGGTTGGTGTGGGGGCGGGGAGAGGGGACGTGGGGTGATTGATTGGGGTGGGCTGGGCGGGGGAGAGGAGGAGGCGTCACTTTGGCAGTAGTTGATGGTAGGGGACACGCAGAAGGGAACGGATGGGTGGGTGTATAGGGAAGTTGGAATGTAAGGGTAGGGGGTGGAGTAGGGCATGGAGTGGGAACGCGTTCGGGGCATGGTGGCTGTTGATTGGGTAAGGGCTGGGTAGGAGTACAGGGATGTTTCATGTACTTGATTGGAAGGGTTACACAGAGTCGTCTTATATATTGAAAGGGATGAATGGGAGTTGTACACAAGTTGCCCGAAGGAAAGGGAAATGCCTACGGAGTGAGACATGGCATATGCTATAGGGGAGATTTTTGCTTGGTGTTGGTCAGGAGGCTGTTGGCTAGCAGCGTCTAAACCATCATGTGTAAAGGATATGGTGATACATGCTATCGTAGGGAAGTCGTTTCTTTGATATGCTGCTGTGCTCTCCAATAGATCGCATTTCTTTATGGGCATTGTCCGGAGACTGCCTTCATACATAATTACAATATATGATCACGCGTCTCTCTTTGTGTGTACATAGACTGGCA
This sequence comes from Aspergillus eucalypticola CBS 122712, assembly GCF_003184535.1. Taxonomy (NCBI): domain Eukaryota; kingdom Fungi; phylum Ascomycota; class Eurotiomycetes; order Eurotiales; family Aspergillaceae; genus Aspergillus; species Aspergillus eucalypticola. The sequence goes on along the minus strand of NW_020290300.1, from coordinate 421,393 downwards.
TTCTGCAATATGTCTCACTGTTAGAAAGTGTAATATTTGAGCGGATGAATATGGATGAAGACCCGCTGTCGACGGCCATATCCATACCCATGTAACACAGAACACTCTTTACGTACTCACTGAAGAACAAAACAAGTAGTGAGGTTTTATTGTCGCATAACAGGAACGATGATCGTTGGTTGACAGGAGTGTATAAACACGGAAAAGTCCGACTTCAAACTGCTATCAGCAGACAGACATAACTATATAAGCTCTCCCAAATATATCATTATCCTAAGTGGAACACAACACTTATTTCGTATATCGATTTCACTCTCAGTTCATATTCCTCGACGCAACCCTTCTTATCCTTCTTCTTTATACTCTGCTGCATAGGTAAGTTCCCAATCTCACTGACATGTCCCTCAATTTCCTCAGCTAACACATTGACAGCTTCCGTCAACATGCCTGGCGCCCCACCGAGCTTCTCGGCGAAAGTTTGGGCGATGGCTTGGAATCATGGCCTGGCAATCAGGGCCTGTAATGACCTGGACGATGGAGCCGACTGGTATAAGGCCATCCTCGTAGGTCCCGAAGGACAAGAGGTGCAGCTTTTCCAAGCTAGGCTCATCGAGGAACTGAATTCGGATATGGAAAGCTACCTTGACTATTACGAAAGTAAGTATCTATTTCAAAGTGGTCTGACTATGCTAATGTTCGCAGAAAAAGCCGAAGAGAAGGAAAGAGAAGCAAAACAGAGCTTAGGCTCCAAGATCATGGATGTTTTGCGTCGCTGAGCGTGAGGTCAGATATTTGACTTGAATTTAGTCCATCTATCGGAGAAAGAATATCAACAGTAGTCTTGTGTCTATCATACATTGTGATCGCTTATCAAAGTCTATCAACTGTCTATATGCATATCGTACTCTATGTAACTAGAAATCCACACTCTTAAACACCGCAACAATCATTCACCCAGATGATTCATGCATCCCTATTTTGCCTCCTCGGGAAGGACAAAATGCAACACGCCGTTCTTCTTGCCATCTGAAACGTAGATGCACTTGCGGAACGTAGTCATGAGCGAGTACAAGAAGCTGCTCTCCTTCTCCTCGTGGTAGTTAGCCCCCAAGAGCGGCTGGATAGCACGGGTAGCCTCCTCGGCCTTGTAGAAGGGGATACGGCTGAACAGGTGGTGCACGACATGGTAGTCGATGATTTCGTGGAAGAAGTGGCGGCCGATGAAGCCGATGCTCCGGTCAATGGTGGCAAGGGCACCCTTGGTGTAGGTCCACGATTCTGCGGAGTAGTGGGGGACAGCGGGGTGAGTGTGCTGGAGGTAGGTGATTGCGACTGTTTTATGTGTTAGCTTTCCCTCTTTATCGATCTCTGGAGGGAAGGGGGGAGACGTACTCAGCCAGTGATGCACCCACAAATAGGGAACAAAGTACAAAAGGGCTACATTCCATGCGCCAATCTGTGTCGAGGCGTAGTACAGAATCGAACCCATGATAAGCAGACCCAAATCAGTCAAGGCAATGCTGAGATACTGCGACCTAGTAAAAAGGTCGCCGAAGGGGTTGAAGTGGCTGGCCACGCCACGGATCGGACGATTTTCAGGAAGACTCTTGGGACCGGCGGTGACATTCAGGAAGAGGTACAGCTGCCATCCGAAGAGCTGGTGGCCGATGAGTTGCAGGAAGGAGACGATGGGAGTTTCTTCGGTCAGATGCTTGAGCTGCTCGATGCGGACGTTCTTCTTCTTGGCCAGCTCGTCGTCGGTCCAGGGGACAAAGACCGTGTCCTTCTCCATGTGGCCGGTGTAGCGGTGGTGGCGCGCATGGGTGATCTTCCAGGAGAAGTAGGGGACCATCAGGAAGGAGTGGGCAGCCCATCCGACAATGTCGTTGAAGGTCTGGTGCTTGGAGAAGGCACCATGACCGCATTCATGAGCCAGAATCCATATTCCGGTGCCGACACAGCCCTGGAAGAAGCCGTAGACGGCCCAGGCGAGGGCGCGCAGTGGCAGTGAGGGGAGGAGGTGGATGTGGAAGGCGCCGTAGGCGAGGATAGCGCAGTAGAGGATGTCGCGGGCGAGATAGAGGAGGGAGGTGACGACGGAGGAGTCGAAGCATTCTTCAGGAATGGCGTCCTTCAGGGTCTTCAGACTGGGAACATTGTCGTCATTGTGAATGGGCTGCTGCTGCTGCTGCTGTCAAGTAAAAAAAAAAAAAGAGCTGTTAGCCAATTAGGGCTTTCCAAAGGGGTGTGCTGAAGAAAGGGATAGACATACCGCCGCCTGGCTGGCAGGCACTTTACGAAGTTCAGCCATGATTCAAAGAGTCGCACGGAGAGGGAGGAAACAAACAAAGAAGCAGCGTCAGACACTGCGACTCTTGTACGATTGGGGATCTAAATTTTCCTTGTGAAAGACAAAAAGGGTCTTCTCCTGACTTACGCAGCCATTGTCCAATCAGGGGAACGCAGTTCCTGAAGTCTTTTGATTTCGTAAAGATGGACCCATGGTAGCCACGCTATTGGCATTAACCTCTTTCCCATTATCACAAACTACTTTTCTCTGCGACAAGTCCAGCTAATCTGAACTCAAAGGATCAGCGTTAGACAAGGGGGGCTAGCGGCGTGCGGAAAACGGACAAAGTCGAGGCCAGTTTCCACGGATCCGCCCGTTTGCAGTGGGGGGAATTCCCAACAAATACAACCAAACACAGCATTTGCCTGGTGGTGGAACACATTAGCTGAAGAATTTGGAAAAGTCGAGGAAAAGTGATTAATGAGCATTGATTATCAGCCTCTACGATCAAGATAATCATCCTCGCCGTTGCAAGATCCCCGGGCGACTTGAACTCCCTGACACCTGCAAGATGCAGATGCACCGTCAATCCCCACGGGTTGATCCCTTGCCGACTAAAGTCTAGTTTCGTTTCTTCGGCCGATGGTTCGGCGCTTAGTCTGTTCTGGAACAAATTTAAACTTCAACGCTTTCCACCTTCTCAACGTTTTCGCCTCGCGACTCTTAGCGGCGCAGTTTTTTCTCCCTTCGCTTGCGACGACTTGCTTAGGGCTTTCTCAGACACGGGATGGTGAAACTCGAACAATTGGTCCACCACAATTAGCAACGCTGTTTAGCAGGCGTTTTAACCTGGATGATGATTTATCCAATAGCATTCTTATAGACAGGTCGGGCGGCTTAACTGCCGGATCACGCTGTCAAAGACAGAAATCGGTGGAGCCATGCTTCATCGCCCTCCTGTTCGATGTCGCCAAGATCAGCATTGCCGCTCAGGATTTCGCACAATCGCTGCTTCGTCAGAGACATTGTAAAACTCGTCTCGCCTTGAATAGCCCCCCGATCGGAGGATTTTCTGCTGGTTAAGACACCGTTGCTAACCATCAGTCTCCACCACTGCTTCTCATCTGTCACATGCACATCGAGGGTAAATGCCTCGCTCGCCGCGGCTGGCCCATTCAGCCGGACAGACAACAAAGTTAACCACTGCTCCACCGACTGGCGCGGGTTCAATTGGCGACTCTGGGTCCTCGACAGTAGTTTATTTGCATTTGGCTGCTGGTGCTCCCCGCGCAAATCGCGCGCCGCGGAGAGGTAGAAATTCCGCCAGGTCGCGTTCTCCGCTCCGAACCCTAACTGTTCGAACACCGATGCCAGCGTGCGTCGGGCCTGTTCATGCTTGGCATCAAATGTAACTGCATGTCCCAGCAATGTCGCGGCAAAACGGAGATCCCCGTCTTGCGCGAACCCTTCTGCCTTTCGGAGCACTTCATCAATCCCGCCCATACAGGCAATGTACCTCTTTGCGTTCTCAGCGGGTGGATATTCCCATAGATGTGCTGGGTTCCCATCGAACCATCCCATGTAGCGCTGGTAGATTCCCTTGACATTGTGACTGACTGATCCGTAGAAGCCCTGAGCATGCCAAGCAGTCTGCAGCGCCGGCGGGAGGGTCAGGGTCTCGGCGATCTCAATTCCAGTGAGACCCTGATTCATCATCCGCACGGTCTGGTCATGTAGATAGGCATACAGATCTCGTTGTTCGGACAGCAACTGCTCGATCTGTGTGGTGCCCCAGGTTGGCCAGTTATGGCCCGCAAATAACACCTTCGACTGCTGGCCGAACAGGACCAGCGACTCATCCAAATACCGCGCCCAGGCTTTCGCATCGCGCACCAGAGCCCCGCGCAGCGTGATGATATTATGCAAGCTGTGTGTTGCACACTCGGCAATGTACAGCGCGCCGTGATCGGGAAGGAAAAAGTTCATCTCCGCGGGCGCCTCCGTCTCGGGCACGAGTTGGAATTGTATCCGTACGCCATCTATTATACGTTCTTCGCCAGTCGAAGTGACGATCGTGTTTGGAGGCACAAACGAGTTTGTTCCCAACGACACGGTCATGCCAATGCCGCAGCCAATTTGCCCGTCGGCAGCCTTGGGTAGCTGAGCTCCGTACATGTATTGGGCGCGACGACGCATGGCCGGACCGACGTACATGTTCTCACTTAGAGCTTCTTCTACAAATCCCTCCGGTGCGACGATCGGGATGGGACTCGCACTTAGTGCGTCAGCGGCAGGGAGCACGCCCTGCGCTCCGCCAAAGTGATCTATATGGGAATGAGAGTAGATCACCCCAGTGACAGGTCTATCGCCACGGTGTTTCCTATACAGGGCTAGAGCAGCAGCAGCGCATTCCACGGAAGTTAGAGGATCGATGACGATAACTCCCTCGGTGCCTTCGACCACGGTCATGTTGGCGAGGTCTAGGCCGCGGATTTGATAGATCCCAGGGGTGACTTCGAACAGTCCCTGCATGGATGCTAATTGACCCTGCCTCCAAAGCTTTGGGTTTGCGGTAGCCGGGCATTCTGACTCTTGCAGGAAGTGGTAGGCGTCATTGTTGTAGACGGGTCGACCATCGGCTGCTCGGATGATGCCGGGTTCGAGGGAGCCGATCAAGCCTCGAGAGGCGTTGTCGAAATCAGTGCGATCGGAGAAGCTCGGTTGTAGCTGTGCGGTTGTCATGATTAGTATGTGACATGTGAACGGGGAGTACAGTAGTCGGTAGTAGGTTGGGCATCACTTATAGAGGGTGGCCGTGATGCTGCGGGGTGCTATTGCCGATTGCGCGATCGGCAATCGGCGTTAAAGATCAGCAGTGCGTCAAAATTGCATCGTAGAGTCAGTTTACGATCTTAGCATAAGGATGAGGGCGGAGCCAGAGAGTCAAGGGTATGCATTATTATTAATTGGTCGGCAGTTGTCCCCACCGCAAGACATCTTTGTGATACAGATTTGTGCTCTCATAACAAATTATGCCTCAAAGCGAGTAGTAGCAGTATCACAACCCCACAAAGTACCTCCTTACAACACAGCTACCAGCAACGCCATTGCAGCACCACCAGCCATCATGGCCACTTCTCCCGTCGCTATCGGTGCTGCTCCAGTGCTGTGTACCGACGAACTGGTCGAGGCACTGGATGCCCGACTCTGAGTAGTCATAAGGCTCATGCTGCCTTGAATACTCCCAACACTAGACCCTACACTTGAAGTGTCACTGACCGATCCGGTTGTTGTTGGACTCACCGTGTATGTAGAGGCAGCTAGACTGGAGCTACTCCATGGCATGGTGATCTCGGTTTGGGATGGTTCAGGTGTGGTATCTGTGGATACTGTGTCGTGTTCCTCCCCAAAGGTTTGTGTCATCATATGGGGACTAGTAGTTACGGGCCTCCAGCAGTTAGATACAGAGGGCAAGTACAGAGAACAAATACAGAGGCAGGCACTTACGAATATATAAGCTCGTCTCCGTCAACAATTATCAAGCCATCTGGGATACCAGTGGTCTGTGGTCCATCATCAACAACAGTTATTCTCTCGCCCGCATCGCACGTCGGCATTTGAGTGCTGTCGTCACAATCAATCCTGTAGGATATTTCGACCGCATCCTACGCATATCAGTTAGCTGTGTCTTTAAACATTGTTCCTTGGATGCTTATAGACCCTACATCTTCCGTCATGGAGACGATCTTGTCATCATTGTCTAATAGCTGAGATCCGATGTCCGTGGCCATTGCCCACTCTCGGGCGCACACCATTGTAGCCAAATATGTAATGAGGGAGTTGCAAGTCTCTTGGCCGATCTCGACGACGTGGTAAGTCCTAGACGCTGGATCGGGACGTTTTTCAAATGATAAGAAGGAGTGATAAAGGAGTGCGGGCATTGTAGGGGGGGGGGGGGGAGGAGGAGAAAATGAGGAAGAAAGGCGACATGAAGACACCCTCATGAAAATTAATTCGCAATTTCGGATACAAACACTCACGTGGTTCCATATTTGTGGAACTTTTCAGTGACAATCGAATAGGTGACACTGACATGACACTGTGAAACGCCCGGTGGTTCTACATGAATGAGCTCCGAGCCATGTCGGTCAACTTATTACTGCCACCGGTGGGCAACAATCAACAGAAAGCATACATATTGGAAACTGCGTGCAGTAAGACTAACTGAATATGCATTAGGTGATCTAGGTCTATCTGTCATATTAGGCCGTAAATTTTATGCTACCGAAATTCATTAACCGTAACCAAAACTTCCATGCACCCTTGGCGCAACCCCAACGGTTGCTGTGAAACATTTGTGCAAGGCAGACTGTCGTCAGTATGAATGGTAAAATTAAATATCCTGTTCGAGAAAGAAAAGAAGAAGAAGAAAATGAGTACTGTCGTAGGTAAAGAACGCTCCTTGTCAGTCATGTCGAGGAACGTAGTCATTAGACGTGGGCTGTCTTGCGTGAAGTCTTGGAATCTGAAAACACAACAAGCTTTTTCGGATATATGAGGGATAAACATTCCACCATTGATGGACGGAGAACAAGAGACTGAAACCTTCGTGGGTGACACGAAGAATTCAAACGGCTTCCGGAGTCACAGGGCGTGTGGCGTGATTATCTTCTGTGGCACTTTCATCTTTCAGCAGCTGCTGGCAGAATGTGCTTCTCTTGCGAATCCACTCTCCAGCATAGAGGAAGGCCACCGGAATGGGAATGCAAGCCAGGCTTGCAAAGCCCAGGACCGATGTTCCCCATCCGACTCCAAGGGCCGAATACATTGGATCAGCTGCCAGGGGGAAGACGGCACCCAGAATACTCCGCGTGATTACAGATGCTGCTAGGGCGCTGGCGGAATAGATCTTGTACGCATCTGTGACGTAGGTCAACAGCGAAATGAAGATTATCTGGTATCCGAAGCCAAAAAATAGGCCCGAGAGCACCGGCACCAACCAGTAGATCTGCGGATTGGCGGTCCATCCTAGCCAAAAGAGGCTAATGGTAAGACAAGGTCCGCCAATGCAGGCTACCGGGAGTCGCTGTAGCTCCGGAATGGTCGTCCATCTTTTCCCTTGTGCTTTGGCTCGCTCATAGATGACATCGTAGTAAAGTGAGACAAAGCCAGAAGATGCCGCGCCAATTCCAACTAGCAGGTTTAGTAGGTGGTAGCAATGATTCATTTTCGAGAAGGCACTTACTGGGTAAATAGCACAGCGATGTTTGCTTCACATCAAACCCATAGGTCCCTGAGTTGCTCAGGTCAGCAAACTGCCACACGCCAAGCAAACGTTCGTCGATCCAATCACTTAACGGAGAGAAGATGAATGGGTGAAGTACCTTCAAAGATGATAGGGTATGCTTGGAAGCAAAAGAAAATAAGCCCGTAAGCAAAAGCTAGATATATTCCGCTGAACAGAATAATTGGCTCAGTGAACATCATGGTGATGGGTCTCGTCAAGGTCTCTTTCAAGCTGCATTGAATTGCGGTGCTCTGGAGCTCCCGCTGGGAGACATAACTATGGGTGGATGACTGCTTGTTTAGTATTGCGACACGCTTTTTCACAATAACCCGACTGAATGTCTCTGGCTTGGATGTTAGCTTTCTTGCGAGCATCAGCAGAGTAGATGTCAGCGCTGTATGCCTCACGCACCTGGCAGGAAAAGCGAACTAAGCCAGCTACAGCCGACAAGGATGAGGTCGATGCGGAATGTCCATCGCCAGCCGTACTGCGCGCTGCACCCAGAAATAATGGGACCAACAATCGGACCAAAACTCGCCGCCTAAGTGATAGTTAGAGGTCTTTCCCACATATTCACTATTGAGGACAGCCTACCGCCATATAAAATGCCATGACTCGGCCCCGAGCACGTGGAGTCTCAAACATATCAGCGTAGACTCCACCTACTACGGTTTGAGGAGCGGCCCCCATGGCTCCGCATATAAACCGAAACACCAATATTGCTGGCCAGTTTGGGGCAAAGGTACACGCTATCGTGCCCAAAAGAAACACGGTGAAGCTACCAAGTAGAACAGGTCTCCTCCCAATTGTCTCGCTCAGTGGACTGAAAAACAAGGGACCCACGACATATCCAATAAGAAAGACGGCGGTGGGGAGAACCTTCTGCAGGTCACCTGTAACATTGAATTCGCGCATCATCGCTGGAACGACATTGCTGGGTAAAGAGGACGATATTCCGGAGTTGAGCACTAGGAAGAGCGCTGTGAGAACGGTGAACATTTTCTTTCCCTGATTGTCGCAGATGGCTTGCTGTCAGCTTGAGCATCCATAACCCGTAGATTTGATCACTCACATGAGTCCAATTGACTGGATTTCTCGCAGAATCATGATCAAAGTCCACAAGGACTTGATCTTCCGTCAAGCGGGTGAGTCTGTATCCTTCACTGTCTGCCCACATTTTCCCTATCACGATGGTGGATGGGATGGCATCTTTCCTCCGGTCCCAATTCGGATCTTTTCAGGGGATAGGGAAATAGGGTTAGCAATGCAAGGGACAGGCAACGATGAGGTCATACCGGAATGGTCGATCTCTCCGATGGGGGCAGTGAAACAGCGTTCTGTAGCCATGGCTGAGGCTTGCGCGTCGTGTATCACAGCAGATTGAACCCCCTTTCAAATTGAACTTCCCGGCGTCTCCTTCAATCGTTGACGAGACGCGCGGACTTTAAACCCTTATAGAGCCCTCATAGTAGGAAATGAGTCACTGAAATTTCCCAATGATTGACTAGTCTAGTCAGTTATCTGAAGGGCCTTTCGCAGACAAGAGTCCACTACAATCTGGACCGTCAATACATCCTCGTGGCCCAATGAGCGATGTTGGATCTCCATCTTCTGCAACTGCAGCATCGGGGCCGGTCCGGCACCGGGGCCACAGAGCATCCCGGCGACGGCGCCGATCAGGAGCCGGGTTCAAAAACTGGCTTTCAAGGCCACACCATCTGTCATTGAAAGCAGAAGTCTGTCCTTGGCGAGTCTGCCCAAGCTCGGTGGATCAGATCCAGCTTTTCCCATCCAGGATTGATCAGCAAGCGGCATGCTATGCGCCAATTTTCCTGCTGGGTGGATAACGGCAGGTTGGGTTCGGCAACGCAAGCACCGCACATATTCCCCTGGAAGTTCCTTACCGCATTTTCGAGCTATCTTTCTACCTTTAGCGTCAACGAGCATACCTAGTTGATCGCCTCGTGTAGTCCATGGTTCGACCCCGAATGTGTCGAATTCCTGATGGCGTACCCAGCTTACACGTCTATTGAGGGGGACACGTCCGTCATGAATGAAGGATATAGTTCTTCCATTGGTAGCCAACCAGTGCTACACCACTGGACTACTGGGGAATTGACGGCATCATTGGTAAGAAATCAAAGATGTCGTTCTGCTCCTCTTCGAACAAGCCAAATGAATCGGCAATGGGGTTACACATCGACCAATTGGGAGCTTCCATTGGCCCCGGCAGTCTGGCAGGGAGCTGTCTGCCAGGCGCAGTTCTTTCAGCATTGGGTACACCAGCGGCACCACTATCCTTGTCGGCCTGAGGGGTCATTGCGCCTGCCGGGTAGTTCACCTGTTCGGATGCCATCCCGGAAGAAGTTGACACATCCACCGGGACCCCATATGTCCCTCTACCTAATGAGAACTGCCCATTGTCTTGTTCTGAGGGCTTTATCACTTCTGCACAGTAGTCCGCATGTCCTCGTTGGCTAGCGACTAGGGCGCGACCGTAGTTGACGAAGATGGACACGGTACGGTGAATGTCCGGATAGGGCGGCTGCTTGAGAAAATCACAGATCAGCTGGGCCCTTTCAAGGAGGAGATCCTGATCGATCAAGTCTGGACGCCATCGAGCAATCCGGAGAGCGAATGTTGCTGATCATGTTAGCTGAGCTATCGACAAAAAGCGTGCTTCTACATTCAAAGTCTCCTGCTACTTACTGACGAAGGCGAGCGTCAGGGCTGGGTAGGTAGGAGCCCACGTGAGCTGGCAGCGGTAGGCGCTTTCTTGGATGAAGCACTCCAATTGATCCATGATGGTCGTAGCGAGAGCGCGCCACAAATGTGAGACATCCTTGTCGCCTATTGTCTCCGAGTTGGGATCAGCAGCACCGGATTGGAGTTTCTGAATCCGGGCCAAGGAGGCGCATAGGACGAAGATCCGGGCGTAGTTCAACATCAACTTCAGACTACAGCGCTGGAAGGCACCAGCATGAAAGGCGTTGTCTACAATCCATTACTATTGGTCACTAATTGACGGCCTTCTTGCATCTGAGCACTTACTGCCATGGATTTCATCCCATGTGTTCCACCAATTTTGCAGTCTTGTCATGACTGCAGGCAGCTCAACCAATAAAATTTCATCAACGGTCTTGGCGTTCTCGATGGACATGCGCGATTGGCCTGGACTCTGATCAGCAGGTATTCAGTCTTTCGGGGGGGGATAGTAGTACTTCGGAGCTGGTGGATTTCTATAATGGAAATGGTGCGCATATCACAGGGTAAGGATAGCGGATACTCCAGGAACTTGCGCAATTTCATCGTGTCCACTGCATCAATCCGTGACTTGCGGCCTGTTCCGGATGCCACGTCTAGTTCTAGTGTGAAGCTGATTAGCCAAGTCCTGGTCTGCCACACAAGCTTACGGTCTTCCATGGAAGCTGATAAAGAACTGCGTGGTACGTCTTCCTGAGACAGTAAGGCATCTAGAGATTTCTCTAGCCCGGAATCGAGGGCGGTCCGCAAGATGAGTGCGGTTGAAAACCACGTCTTTTCAGAATAGGCAGCCAGCAAGATCATGCCTTGTACGGTTTCAACTTTGGTGGGGCGCTCAAAAAAACTATCCTCGGCCAGTCTCTGCGCTTCGTCTTGAAGAACACGTTGAAGATGGGTATCACTCCGCAAGTCCATCACGGCCCGACTAGCGAGGTAGATGATGACTGAGAAGCAGAAGAGGGAGCGAGAGCGGACCGAATCGAATGTGTCCCGAATGGGATCAAACAGTGCCAGAAAGTTCTTACTGCCACCCATGAAGCTGACAGTCTGTTAGCATTGGTCCAGTAGATGCCCGATTCAGTAAACTACCATACCGGTCATACATCACCCGTGCACGCTCTTCACTGATGATCCCACGGGCGATAATATCGCTCTTAGGATCCGCTTTGCTGGAACTGTCCATGAAGATCTGCGAACCGTCAACAAGATGCAGTCGATGACGACTTCCCAACTACTCACGCTGCTTGATCCCAGTAGATTGACCGACATGGAGTGCATCACGGAAACCGGGGCGATCATGTCATTAGGACTCAACTGTTGGGGCTCCGGTGCATGTCGCTCTGCTGTTCCAGGTGAACTCAAATCAGCTGCGGCAGTAGACTCTGGCAGCGAATCGAGCGAGGCGTTGATTGGCACATCTTGTACTGTAGTCGATGTAGAGTAATCCTGTTCTCTGGGAGAAGGACTCCCGAAGCCGTGTGGTTCGGTCCAGGGAGACCTTGCCTGTTGGCGCCTGTTTCAAGCTATATATTAGTTCGGTTTCATTCTGAAGATGCTTTAAGAGAGGTATATTCCTCTCACCTAATAGGACGAGTAGCCGGGGATGACCGCCGGGCACTCTGTCGCCTTGCGCTCTCGACCGGATCGAGGATGCAATCCCGGCCCACGGCACGACAACGGGCGCAAGGGACCTGATTTCGGGCATCACAGCGCATTTTTTGCTTGCGACACCAGCGACATGCCTTGAAATAGCGCGTTGGGACATTTCCCGATCGGAAGCGTAGTTCCGGGACCGATTCGGACATGGTGGATGGGCCTTGAGGGAGGGTGGATTTGGGGAAGGGGAGCAATGAAATTGCTTTTGCGGGGAAGAGTGAGGGTCAATTTCAGAGTCACTTTCTAGTACTTCGTTACTTGATCGATGAGTGGTCACTAGTTAACAGTTACTAAGTCACTAGCGGCTTCTTAGCCCGCTTGACTCATTCATCCCTGTTGCCTGTCCTCCCCCCCTCGCAGTCATCAACAGGTCATCAACAGGCTACTGGATAAGCACAGAACATCTCGATGAACTACTAGAGCATGGACTAACTAGATAAATACGGGATATTTGCGGGACGTTTCGTCTAATCTTAGATGAGTTGTTGATATTATCCGCCATGCAAAATAAACTTTGCTGCCGCCATTTTCACCGAAACCTTGACTGCATGGAGCAAGAAGGGCATCTCGGTATATGCCCGCAAGGAACGACTTTCACAGGGTCTTAGTGATTGGGTTGCCTCAGCTGGGATCGAAGCAAGCAGGCACAACACTTGATTTCCAAAGCAAATTGTCGGTTTCCCGAAAGCAACATCCACTCACGGCAGTGTCTCCCGAGTCAACCCCCTTAAGCTAATATTTTCGAATAGACATGTTGGTGATGCTGGTGGTGCTTAGAAGTCAAGAGAGAGCGGGCATCGAAATCCACACGATCATCCGAGGCTTACCCTACATTTGAGGTCCCCAATAACGCTAGTGTCCACGGTCTCACTCTCCTCATGTAACTTTTCGACTAAACACTTCCCTCCTCCGAGGACTGGTGGGTACAATCGAGTGCTTCCCGTCTCCGACCCTTGCCAATCCCTAGAAATGGCAAAGCGGGCTCCATAAGACAGGCAGACATGAAATGAAGGTTTGCGTTCGTGGCTATCAGTGGGGCCATCACTGCTGCACTACTTCTACACCAATGCAGTAGTGAGTTTTGATTTGAATCACTGGGTGGACCTTATTCCACCGCACTACGTGGCATCTGAGATACTTTTAACAGTGAGACTTTCTCTGATCGCTGTGGGCATGCAGTCGTCCATCGTGACACCGTTGCAAAAGCATCATCCCTACCATGACCATCTCTGAAACATCAGCTATCCCTCACGGATCATGGGTCCTGGTTACTGGGGCCAATAGCTTGGTCGGATCCAATGTGGCCGATCGGCTGCTTAGTCGCGGGTATCGTGTTAGGGGAACCGTGCGGAATGCGCAGAGGCACCAATGGCTCGGAGATCTTTTCCGTGACAAGTATGGGAAAGACAGCTTTGAGCTGGTCCAAATCCAAGACATACAGCGTCCGGGCGCTTTTGGCGAAGCTATGAAAGGTTCGTACACACTACATCATCCACTACAATACCCCACTAGTTAGGTGCTCAACTGTACAATGCAAAGGTGTCTCGGGAGTGGCACATGTAGTAACCATCTTTGCCGGTTCAAACGATAGTCCGGACGAGGTATTCGAATCCATCAAACAGCTGGATTATAATATCCTTGCCTCCGCGGCGGCTGAGCCCAGTGTCAAGCGCTTTGTCTACACCTCCTCCTGCCAAGCGGCTAATACAATGGGCTTGGATGATCTGGATGGCAAGACAGTGATCACCTCGGAGACTTGGAACGAAACTGCCATTCAGCGAGCCAAAACGGGGTCTCCTGCCGAATGGAGAAGAGGATTTGACGTCTACAGCGCAAGCAAGGCCTTGGGGGAGCAAGGAATCTGGGAATGGGTGAGAGAGCACAAGCCCAGGTTCGTGGCAAATACTGGTAAGCACGTCTCTCCTTCCACTCTCAGAATATGTTCCAATAATCTAAACCATCATGTCCAGTTCTACCCTCGTTGTGCTATGGTGCCTCTCTCGACCCACAAAATCAAGGGTTTCCTTCCACTCTGTCATGGCCAGCAGCCATCATCAAAAATGACTGGGCCTCAGTTTCCGAACACGTGAAGGCCAATCTCCCAAATGGTACGTATGAACCGCATCCGTCGCCCCAACCGTTACGAGCAATGGAAGCTAATTCACGCTGAAGGAGGGTACTGTGTGGACATTCAAGACGCCGCACTTCTGCATGTCGCAGCTTTGATCAATCCCACGGTCCAAAACGAACGCCTGTTCGCGTATGGCTGGCCATTCTTCTGGAACGACTTAGCTACCATCTATCGCGATATATTTCCGAACCGCGAGCTGCCGACAGATCTGCCTGCTCGGGATAAGGACGCGGATCTATTGGATGTTAAGCCTTCGAAGCGGTCGGAAGATCTACTTAAAGAGATGGGCAAGCCGGGATGGAGTAGTCTCAAGGAGATTGTTGTGGCTAATGCATATGGTCTGGTTTGAGGGTTACTTCTTGGCAGGGTTAATCGTCGAACTCTGAAGCTCCAATCTGGTACTCACACTTACATACACATTTAGTGTGTCATTGAGCCTATTTGTACCCATGGGGAAGCAACTATATTGAACAATGGACTTTATTAGATTGCTCAATCAAGAGCACAATTAAGCACAAACGACATTAAACATTAACATATTCCGTAAAACCAAGTCCAGGCACCAGCATGATCTATCGCTTGACAAAATCACTCTCCTGTTCAAGCCAATCCCCAAAGTCCTTCAATCCCGGGTGCTTCTTCCTCAGCTCGCCAACGTTAACCTGGTAACCTTCGTCATGAAACCATCTGTACATATATCCCATATCCTTGATAGCGGCCAACAGCAAGGAACACACGAACTGGAATGTCATGGGTATCCGCTGACCGGTCTTCTGCTGAAATACCTGTGCCATCTGATCGAAGGTCAAATCATCTCCCGCCAGCGAGATCGCCCGACCCTTGTACTCATCCGGGTTAAGAAATGCTTCTGCGCCAAAGTGACCAATGTCGCTGACAGCAACCACCTGAAGAGGATTCCCCTTCAGTGCCATTTTCCAGGACGTCGCAAAGACCTTACCCAGGAAACCAGGGACCATGTTATCCATGAAGGCCACGGGGCGCAGAATAACCCAGTCCATATCGGTTCCCTTAGCTTTGTCCACCAGATGATGCTCGATGTGATGCTTCCTCAGAAAGTGAGGAACATCGGTCGGGTTGTTCCAGGAACGTTCCCCGCCACGATCCACGGAGCTGTAGACGAAGTACTTGACTTTTTGCTGGAGGGCCTCATCGATCAGTTTCTTTCCTTGTGCTTCCTCATCGACGTTGCTGCCGATGGCCACCTAGCAGGTACTGTTAGTATCTCATTGCTGGGATGAAGATTGAATGAGCGGAGAAAACCTACCTGAACACTAAAGACACCCCAAATCGGAGACGATGTCTGGGCGCGTGCATTGCGAAAGATTTCTGCTGGGTTGTCCAAGTTTCCTTCTACTAGTTTGATATTGGAAGACAGCTGTTTCAACCGTTGAGCCGAAGCGGAAGAAGAGTCTCGCGTGACGGCTAAGATCTCCAAGGGAGATTTTCGGGAGATGAGGTTTCGGATGAGAGAGCCTCCCTGTTTGCCGGTGGCGCCTGTTATCAGAACCGCGGTCATGATGGTGGATGTGTGGAGTAGTCGATGCGTGTAACTCTAGTGAAAATAGTACTAAGTATTGTCAAGACGATGTTGGATGATGGTGATGATGAACTGATGTTGAACTTGGTACTGCTCTTATCATGATATATATACTGAGGTAGGACAACATGATGTGACTCGATATGTCTTCCACAACCATCTTCACATAATCATCAACATCATCTAAGACGATTAAGTCAGCCTCTCGGGTTTCGGTCTCATCAATCTCAAAGATTGACAGATCAGTTCTGTGATCAATTGGTTGTCTCAAGAAGAGTTCCTCGATCGGAGTGGCTCCCAGTCCCGAGATGACTAAAGCGCCACCCGATCGGCCTTGAGATCAAGCCCGATGCTTATTCCTTTTGCTCTTCATGCACCCATGGCATCTGATGAAGTCACCAACTTTCCCCATGCCTCTTATCAGAAAAGCTCAGGGTAGAATAGCCGAGGAATGTCTATTTCATTAACTACCTAATCTTCAGCTTCACTCTGCTCAGAGTACAGACCACCCGAGTATGCTCCTGTGCTGCCCGTCCACCCACCCCACGGAGACCGAAGTGGGCTAACAACTCGCATAGAACATGGAGAGGATGATGAGTTCCTAGGTAATGACTTGATAATGGGGCATCTACAATCATCTATCAAGCAAGCTACATTGATCAATGATGATCCGGGATTACTACCCCGGTGATAAAGAGACAGCATAAAGATGGGGAACTTGCTTTATGCATAAATCCTCAATCATCCAGTGGGATCCACTTTTGTCTCATGACTCTGGCCTGATATTCGGCAACAGGCAATCCGACCGGAGCTTAACACTAATCAAGAACATCCGGCTTCCGATCAACGAGAGTCCCCATGTTATACATAAATACCCATGGAACCCATTCCCGGATTCCCAGCCTTCGGTATCCCGGCCACTATCTATCCAAACTCTAGCGCATAAACACCACCATTCCAACCATGTCCGGCCTCACAATCCATCACCTCCGCCTCTCTCAATCCGAGAGAATCACCTGGCTCTGCGAGGAGCTCGAGATTCCCTACACTCTGAAATGCTACAACCGCCAACCGCCCACTCTCGTGGCCCCAGATGAGTACCGCAAGCTCCACTGGTCCGGCACTGCCCCCATCATTGAAGACAACGGCGTCGCCTTAGGCGAGTCCATGGCCATCTTCGAATACATCCTGACCAAATACGGCAAGGGCCGTCTAGTTCTATCCCCAGACCACCCCAAGTACGCAGACTACGTCTTCTGGCTGCACCGGGCACAGGGTTCGACCATGCCATCCTTCATGGGGATGCTGTTCAGTCGGATGCGCGGTACCCCATCCGAAGAGGACTTTGCCTACAAGAGGTCTGAATCACAGGTGAAAGCCACCTGTGAGGCGATGGAGCAGCAACTAGCCAAGAACACATACTTGGCTGGAGAGGAGTTCACCGCGGCAGACTGCGTGTCTGTCTTCCACTTGACGACGCTGCGGCTGTTCATTCCCTACAGCCTTGAGGAGTATCCTCATATTGTGCGCTATCTGGAGCGTATCGGACAGCGTCCGGCGTACAAGAGGGCTATGGAGAAGGGTGATCCTGATCTGGTGCCTTTTTTGGCGGCGGCTGCGCCTGCTAAGGCGCTGCTGTGATGTGCAATTAAATAGTGTATATAACTGAAGTGTAAACTAGAATCTGATTTCGTATGTCGAGATACTCGCTATCAGGAATATGTAAAGTACTTACCTTCATGAAAGGGCACAAATTCTCTATAAAGTCTAGCTTGAATACCTTGGTATCAGGAGGACGGCGTGTGCAAGTGCAGTTTCGACTAGTCGCCATCAGATACTGCGATCGACACTGCTTCAGATACTATATCTCTCGTGAGGATATCAGGCATAGACAACAACGGACTCACTTCCTATCCAGTCTATCCAACCTCTCCAACGCCCGCCTCCTCCCCATCCTCCTCAACCAAACCCTAAGATCGAACACCCCCTCACTCAATTCCCCCCCCATCCCCAACAAACACAAATACGTGTCCATTCTCCCTCCCAGGTTCTTTCCCATCCGTATACACAACCTCACAAGACTCAGCACGATACCATCCCGTCTCATAATTCGCTAACTTTACCCCGTCCTCCACAGATGCCACACGATACACAACACCTTTGACTGCCGAGGAAGAAGTAATAGCCGGTATTATGGCCGGGTACTGTCCCCACAGTTTACAGGCGTAGCCTGTTACATACGCAGGTCGTAGATCTATCTCTTGATCTATGTCCAGGGATAGAATGTCTTGTAGCATGGAAGGATCCATCAGCGTGCCGTAGAGAAAGTATGGACCTGTTGGGGCTTTTGTTGTGGGTGGGGGAGGTGGTTGAGGGACTGTCAGGGAGCGGGGCGGGACGGTTCGGAGATTTCGTATGACTGGGGATACTTTCGTACGGGGGTCTGATGGGGGTGGAGGTGGAGGTGGAGGAGCAGTTTTGGTGACTGGAGGGGACATGGTGGTGAGATTATAGACTAAGGGGTGTGTAGACAGAGGTAGAAGAGGGTTGAGGGATTGACGATGGATCGACAACCGGGGAGGCGTGGGTAAGCGCCGACGGCTAAGAATAGACTACCGGTCGATCACGGAATTTCAACGTGCCATGCAATTGCAGATCAATTACATCAACAGAGACGGTCGTTACGCTATGGACATTCGAATGTACCTGGAATGTCTGTGTTAAATGTTCTCTTTTAGCCGAGGTATCAGGTGGGAAGGGATGTTCATGCAGCACATCTGTTACAGTAGACGAGAAATCAAGCTTCAAACATCCCAGTCATGGAGGCTGTTATCGGCTGTTACCGGCCGATAGTTAGTGGTAGCCAGATTTGTGACCTTGATAAACCCGGTTGGCACTCCACTTCTACACCAAGCACTTCTGACCCTTGCGTCCGCGGCAGGGAGGACAGGGTTTTTCAGCATATAACGCAACAACAGCACTGGAAAAAGCCTGTAAGAGGCTGTGGTTTCCAGTTGGACTGGCTCAGGATGCAACTCGGACTCGAACTTGCAATGCAACACCATGCTGTATCAACTATTATATCCCCTAGGGTGCATTTCCAGGTCGCACAAGGCACCCATGGAATGCGGAGTCCCGATCTTGTTCGCCGATAAGAACCTGTCAAACCAGCCCAGTGCCGTCTAGACTCTGGTAAACTCGGCTATAGCACATACCAAACGCACGATGGCCTCCGCGAGGGAGTGCTCCTTACTTCGAATCGTTGCTGGAGGGGTCATGAGATATTTTCCGCCACACTACGGCCCTGCGCGATTTTGCCGCAGACACGGCCCTATTGAGTGGCTTCGGTTGGGTATATAAGACCACTAATGGGGCCCCTCATGGGAGGAATTGAATCCAACCATGGGGCTCGTTGCGGACACCCGACAGGCCATCCGGGACTCCCCCCGGGGGGTCTTCAACTGGTACTTGTTGATGAACATTGCCATTTTCGCACTGTCTGGAATCAGTAGGGGGTTCGATGAAGGTAGAGAGTGAAGATCATATGTCATGCAGGGTGCTGATCTTCGCAGCGAACATCGCATCGCTGGTCGTGCAATCTCGGTTTCGGATCAAATTCGGACTCGGCCAGCAATCCCCCGACGAATATGCCAATACTAAGGGTTGGATTGTGTCAATGTTCACGGCTGGAATGACTCTGGGCTGTCTGCTAGTAAGCTAGCTACTCAGGAAATGAATATATGTCGGGCTGACAGCTACTGTAGTGTTTACCCTTCAATGACCGAATTGGGCGGCGGTGGACGATGCGACTGTCGACCCTAGTATATATCTCTGGAGTATTGGGACAGGGTCTCTGTAATGGGAACCTGTCCGGACTATACGCATCGAGACTGATCGCGGGTCTTGGGGTGGGCGGCTTGACTGTGACCCCTCCGATGTATATCTCCGAGGTACGCAAATGATCCTTGAAAGGGGACTGGAACAGACTGACTGTATTGCAGGTTGCCCCTAAGACCATCCGCGGGCTGCTCGCAGTCCAATTTGCCGCATGTCAGCAATTGGGGGTTGTTTTTGGGTTCTTCATCAACTATGGTATTACCAAGAACTACGATGGAACAGATATGCAGTGGATGTTCCCAACCTTGATCCAACTGGTCCCTGCCGCAGTCTGGGGCCTGGGACTCTTGGTCTGTGAAGAATCTCCGCGGTGGCTGCTGTACGTGGGTAGGCGAACCCAGGCCGTATCGGTACTGGCTAAGCTGCGTCATTTGCCCTCGAGTCACCCAACTGTAGTTGCAGAGATTGCTGTCATGGAATTTCAGATCCTGCAGGAGCGAGAAGCGGCCTCAGGCACATCACAATGGCACCTAATCAAGGAGACGGTTGTCCCGGTGGAGAACCGGCGTCGGTTCTGTCTAGTGATGCTGGCACATCTGTTTTCGCAATGGTCAGGAGGCAACGCCATCACGCAGTACTTGCCCACGATCTTAGGCTATCTGGGGACGACCGGGGATGCCTTGTCCCTGACTACGGCCCTCTATGCCGTGGTCAAGTTTACCGCCTTGCTGATCTTCTCACTCGTAGTGGTGGACTTTGTAGGCCGACGACGGTCTCTTATGGCGGGAATCACCCTTCAGATCGTGACGCTGGCATATCTTGCTTGTTACCTGGGAATTTCACGACAGATGTCGACAACGACCATCCTCCACGCGGCCAGCGCGACGCATGCCTCGAGAGCAGCGATCGCAGCCATCTTTGTGCACGGGGTTGGGTGGGTGATCGGATGGTTCTCGATGCCCTTCCTGATCGGATCGGAGATCTTTCCCATCCGGATCAGATCGCTGGCCTTGTCGATGGGGATGGCGGGGCACTGGCTGTTCGCATTTGGGTGCACGCGGGCGACACCTGACTTACTGGACGTAATGGAGGAATGGGGAGCCTTTGCATTCTTTGCGGGCATCTGCCTTGTCTCACTGGTGTATGTGTTTTTGGCGATGCCGGTAAGTGAAACAACTCCTTGGGTGACGGTGGAGGGTAGTGAGAGACAAACAATGGGGGAACTGACAGCACACAGGACACGACGGGCCGATCGCTCGAGGCACTGGATGGACTGTTCCAACGGCCGTGGTACACGGTTTATCAGGTAGCGTATGCAAAGGAGGAGGACGAGGAAATCGAAGTGCAAGCGATACAGGAACGGGGAAAGTCGGAGTTGGCGATGGTGGAGGAAGCATAAAGAGCAAGTTGGGCCACCATACGATTGATGGTTGGGAGGAGGGGGTTGTTGGTGCAACTGATCCCATCCTATTTTTTCCATGTATCATGAAGCACGTGGGTGGTGTGATTGTGAGAGTACCAGTAAGAGTAAGCTCTGATTAGTAGATTAGACGATGGAGCAACACGAATCATGGGAAAAATGCATAGCCACTCGGGTGTTATAGTCGGGTGTGATAATGATAATATTAAACTTCAGGAGGGAGTAGTAAAAGGACTCATGCGATGCGATTGCAACCCCGAGAAAGTTCAAGACCAGACCCTGAGAGGGAAGAAGAAGCAGAAAGAAACAAGTAGCGATTGGTGGAGGAATCCGAGATACTTTCTGATTTCAACCCCCAAAGGATCAATCCAGGAAGGCCAGCCGAGCAGTGCGACCAACGGCTTTGCCTTCATTGGCCAGTTGTGGATTAAGCTTGGCTGGAGGGGGAAAGAACAATTGAACACTGACTCAGTTGGACTTGAGTTCGTATTTAGTTTAACTAGTTACTAGTAGTTAACTCTCTAGTAACTACTATTTATACCCATAAGTACATACCCAGACTCGATAAGAATAGAGTGGTTGGTTACATCACTGCCAGCCATGTGTCAGCCCATGTGGGAAGGAGGAAGGAATTCATCCATGAAGGGTTTATCCCCAAGTTAGTATACAGCGACAAGATCTATCATATCATAACTACCCTATCACACTATATCCACCAGAGTGCAGAATGGTAAAAAAAAAAGTCAAGCTTTGGACATGATGCATGCACCCAACGTTTTTTTTTCCTTTTCCCTTTTTCTTAAAACAAACTCGCACAGACCTCTGAGAAGAACCACAGACCGGCCCTCCCATCCGACCCAGGGTTTCCGTCATTTTGCTCTCCGTCGACCTGAAAACAATTAGTAGGAGTGAATACTCAGTGGGAAGAGGGAATGGAACCAACTTCCAGACCCTGCTTGATGTCATCTTCTCTAAGTGGATACTCTCGGATATTAATAACCGGTGTCCGAGTTAGTGTGTCTCCATCTAATTACTAGTATTCTCCATCTTTATCCCATCCCATCTCTCCGCGTCCTCCGCCGCAATCTGGCTCTTTTCTCCCTCTCCCTCATCTTTCTCTCTTCTACTTCTCTCTCTCTCTCTCGCGTATCCTTATCTCGAGAGATACCTTTCGATTTCACACCCACACACCCACCTTCCTTCCTTGTCCTTCCTCAGTCTGACTTCCAACCAACTCACTTCCCATGCGCCATTCCCGGCGACACCCGAGCCATGGCGGAGGGAATGCGCGACGAGCAAGAAGGGCCATCGCGGGCCTCGACCGTGCCTGCCATCATCACCACCAACGCCTCGTCGTCCAGCATCATCCACCACGATTTATCCACCTCCGCCTCCAATAGTCCTACCATCTTCAATCGCGGCGATCACAGTCCCAGTTCTCCCCATCCTGGTCTCCTCCGCTCCTCGCAAAGTTTTCCTATCGGTACGTCCCAATTACAACCATAACTACTGCTGCCACTTGAACTTCCCTCCCCTACCTCCCGCAAGGCTCGCCCGGTCGCGCTGGCCAGTCATCTTTTTTCCATACCCTCCGACCGGACCCAAATCAATCGAATCACAACTGTGAGCATCGTTGGCTTACTCTTCCTCCGCCCGGGGGATTATCCTGTGCAGGCTCCGCCTCCGATGTGACCGCTGCGTCGAACGGATACCAACAGCATGCCAGAAAGGATTCCCGCACCCTTCCGGCCGCTAGCAACGGCTCCGTCAAGAATCTCGCCTCTTCCCCTACGTTTGTCCAGTCCAGCGCCGACTCCAGCGCCATCGATCCACTATCTCAAGTAAGGCTCATACTGTGTATCTTGTGCCTCTGGATTCGCCTCGGCGGTTGATTGACTCTTGTGCGTCGCGATAGCATATCATCAAACGAACCAACACCCAAAAAACCATTCCTCTGAAGCTGTTAGGGAGAGCCTCCACCGAGGCGGAGTTGGGCGGAAGCGATCCCACACGCGCCTCGTTGGACCATGGCTCTGCCCGCGGAGAGACCGCGATGTATACGAAGGCTCCGAAGGAGAAGAAGTAAGTGCCAGTTGGCCTCGCCCGGTGCCGAATTCAGCCAATGTTTCCCTCTCAGCCCCAGCTGACGGCGTGACCCCGCACTGTGTCACCCGTCGCTCGTTGCTTCTTATCCCATGCACTTCCTGCCCAGGAACCTACAGCTAATTCGGTGGACTTCCCTCATAGGAAAGGGGTATCCTTCCTGAGTCGAATCATCCCCGGCAAGAAGAAGACCGAGTACCCGGACGACGAGGACGATGTCTCCGAGCCCGAAACTAGCCGCATGGATCCCGACGCTGCCGCTCAGCCCATAGGCTTCGTACCGCGATTTCCTCCCCCGCCCAAGTACATCCGCGTGCGCGCACACTACAAGAAGGAGAAGACATTTAACCGGGTCTTCCTGGCTCAGGAGCTGGACGGCGCCGACGACTCGGCCAGCGTCTCGGACCATGACGCCATCTCCACGGCAGGCCCGCAGAACGAAAAATATACGGGCAAGGCGATCTGGGCGCTGGTGTTCTCCAATGATGGCAAATACATGGCTGCCGCCGGGCAGGACCGCAAGGTGCGCGTCTGGCAAGTCGTGGCGTCGCCAGAGGATCGGACCTCCAGTGAGCCGGGCAGTGGTGACGACGATGCGCCACGACTCAACGCACAAGTGTTCAAAACGCAACCGGTCCAGGTGTACGAGGGCCATACCGGCAGTATCCTGGACCTCAGCTGGAGCAAGGTACCATGAAAACTGACTATAGGCGGTGCAATGCGTAGCATCCACTAATGCGGGCGACAGAACAATTTCCTGCTATCCTCCTCCATGGACAAGACCGTCCGGCTGTGGCATGTCAGCCGCCCCGAGTGTCTCTGCTGCTTCCAACACAGCGATTTCGTCACCTCCATCCAATTCCACCCACGCGATGACCGGTTCTTCCTAGCGGGATCGCTGGATACGAAACTGCGACTCTGGAGTATTCCCGACAAGAGCGTGGCTTTCGTGGCCACGGTTCCCGACATGATTACCGCGGTGGCATTCACACCGGACGGACGACATTCGATCTCGGGCAGTCTGAACGGACTGTGCAATATCTACGAGACCGACGGCCTCAAGGCGGTTGGACAGATTCACGTGCGCTCTGCTCGTGGTCGCAACGCCAAGGGCAGCAAAATCACCGGAATCGACACCATGTCGTTGCCGCATGGCGACCCGCACGGCGAGGTCAAACTGCTGATCACCAGCAACGACTCCCGCATTCGACTCTACAACTTTCGCGACCGGACGCTGGAGGCCAAATACCGCGGCAATGAGAACACGTGCAGCCAGATCCGCGCCTCCTTCAGCAATGACGGCAAACACATCATCTGCGGCAGTGAGGATCGCCGCACCTATGTCTGGCCGGTGGGGCCCGTGGAGAAAGACGCCGACAAACGGGCCGTGGAGATCTTTGACACGCAATCCGCCCTGGTGACGGCCGCCATCATGGCGCCCACCCGGGCCAAACAGGTCTTGGGATTTTCCGAGGATCCCATCTACGATATCTGCAATCCGCCTCCCGTGACGCTCGTCAGTCAGGCGGACAAGGAGAATGGACGATCGAACCGCATCTCGGCGGCTAGTAAGCTGGCGCAAGAGTCTCCGACGTTCATGTCGCGGTCCACGCACCCGGACGGGAACATCCTCATCGTGGCAGACTATGCCGGGAAGATCAAAGTCTTGCGACAAGACTGTGCCTACCTGAAACGGCGCTACGACAGTTGGGACACGCATTCCACGATATCACGACGCATCTTACGACGCACCAACTCGGCGCGCCACAGCATTGCCTCCTCCATCGGCAAGGATTCAATGAAGACGACGCCGTCGGAGCGCATCATTTCGTGGCGCAACTCTGTTATTCGACATGGCAACCGCTCCGGCATGCGCACGCCGCGCACCCGCAGCCCGTCTCCCCACAAGTCAGTGCGCGACACTCTACCGGGCTACGCCAGCCCGGGGCGAGTCTCGACGGGAGCCCGACCCGATTCACGCTCCATCTATACCACCTCCCCTCCACCCTCCGCCTATAAGAATTCCATGGACAGTCGACGATCCAGCGCAGACACCACCCGGAATGGGCACAACGGTGCTGCAGTCGACAGCAGGCAGCCCGTCGCCGGGACCACCTGGTTTCCCAAGGGCGGCGACAAAGATAACCCGCTCTGGTTGCAAGGGGAGCAGAGCTACGCATTCTACAATAAAATTGCGCATGATGCAATGACGGTGCAGAATCGCAAACGAACTGAGGGTAACGGACTCCTCACTCCGCATCGACTGTCGGTGCCGGGGGAGCGCCAAATGAGCCTGGGCAGCGCGCTGAGCAGCGACTACGCATCGTCGAACGGGGACGGGGACGACGGCGAAGTGTTGAAGTGCGATAATTGCCGGGGAACGAATTTCCGAGCGACCAAAGCAAGAAATGGGAAGCAGCGGCTAGTGTGTGTGCGATGCGCACGACCTATTAGCTGATGCACAGTGTATATGATGTTGGATCAGGACGAGCCTGGACATAGGATGATTGATGTATATGAGCATGTAATTAGCTGTGTATGTATGTACAATAGCCTACAGGATAACAGTAGGCATCTATACGAGGGACGACTGATGAATAACGATGAATTGGCCAGAATCAGTTATTAGACTCGTAGATAATAGAGGAGTAGTAGTAGTAGTAGTAGTAGTAGTAGTAGTAGTAGTAGTAGTAGTAGTAGTAGTTTGCCGAGCTGTAGCATACTATGGGTGTTCGAGCTGTCAATCGACTGCGGCACCACACACCGCCCGCTAGCTCAAGCACCACCTAACCACCAACTTCAACTTCCCACCTCCGAGCGGCGCCGCAAAACACCAGAAAGAATCCAGCTTCACATCACCAACCCAGTTCACCTCTACACCACCATTCCACTCTACCACTCTCAACCCTGCGCCCCAACTATCTGAAGTTTATACCCTCTGGATCAGAGGAACCAACCACCACCAAAATGCCCTACCTCCCAACCTCACAATCCTACCTCGAACAATCCTCTCTCCTCCTCCAAGCCTACCCAGACACGGTACATCCTCCCCAACTACCTACCACCTAAACAATAACTAACAAAAGATCCCGGTTTATAGAGAATCACAACAAAATACACCTTCCCCCGCACATCCACAAAACCCTCCTCCACAACACAAGCCCAACAACCCACATCTACAGAAGAAACCGAACCCAAACCCCGCATTGCCGTCCTCGAACTCAAGACCTATCACCCGGGCTCCGGCATCTGTTTGAAATACCGCACGAACAAGGGCGCCGAGGTCGGCCGGTTGATTACCTCGTTGGGGAAGTTGGCGGCCGGGGCTGATGTTGAGGGGTTGGGGTTGGGTAATAATCCTACTGTTGCTGCTGGTGCTGCTGGGGATGTGGAGATGGGGGATGCTCCTACTGCTACTGAGGGACAGACGGTAGCTGGGGAGGGGGGTAATACTGGTGCAGCTGGGAAGGGAGGGAAAGGGAAGAAGAAGGGGGGGAAGGGGAAGAGGTGATCTATATCTATTCATTTATCTCTTTCTTTTTTTGTCGATGATATCTTGTTTCTTGAAAAATGTGCATATTCATATAAAGCTTTGGCATTTGTGGTGAGGATACATGGTTGTTCATGCAGCTGCGAGAATGTAGCTATCCATCTTCATCCCGTCGGTGCATTGATTACTGCACTTATGGTTGGGGGATTACACTACACCTATGCTACGTGCACGTTCGAGCCATCAAAGTAATATCCAATGTACATTTCTCTAAATACAAGAGTCAAACATTAACAATTATAAGAAAGAGGAATCAATCCCATCCAATAAACGCCAATCCCATGCGTATAGTCAAATATCCTCGTAAACACCCAGAATCAAACATATCGTGGCTGGTGCCAACAACCGGGTATAGTGGCATCATTTTGTTGCGGTGTTTAGAAGTCCTCATCGAAGCTCAGACCGTTACCGTTGGTCTTGGGCTCCTCTTCCTTCTTCGTGCTGGCCATGACTCCAGCCTTCTGGTAGTCACCCACCCGCTTCTCGAAGAAGTTGGTCTTACCCGCCAGCGAGATCGACTCCATGAAGTCGAAGGGGTTGGTGGCGTTGTAGTACTTCTTGTTGCCGAGGGCCACCAACAGGCGGTCGGCAACGAACTCGATGTACTGGCACATCAGCTTGGAGTTCATGCCCAGCAGAGCACAGGGCAGAGCGTCAGTCAGGAACTCCTGCTCAATGCCGACGGCCTCGACGATGATGTCCTCAACAACCTGCTTGCTGGGGCGGTTGTTCAGGTGAGAGAACAACAGGCAGGCGAAGTCGGTGTGCAGACCCTCATCACGAGAGATGAGCTCGTTGGAGAAGGTCAGACCAGGCATGAGACCACGCTTCTTGAGCCAGAAGATGGAAGCGAAGGAACCGGAGAAGAAGATACCCTCCACGGCAGCGAAAGCAACGAGACGCTGAGCGAAGGTAGATTCCCTGTCCTGGATCCACTTGATGGCCCAATCGGCCTTCTTGGCAATGCAGGGGACTGCAGGGGGGTTAGCATCCATTGACCAATCACAATCCCGGTTTGAGGTACATACTGGTATCAATAGCGTCGAAGAGGTAGGTGCGCTGCTTGGGCTCCTTGATGTAGGTATCGATGAGAAGAGAGTAGGTCTCGGAGTGGATGTTCTCCATCATGATCTGGAAACCGTAGAAGCAACGAGCCTCAGGGACCTGGACCTCGCCGCTGAAGCGCTCGACGAGGTTCTCGTTGACAATGCCATCGGAGGCAGCGAAGAACGCGAGAACGTGGGAGATGAAGTAGCGCTCGTCGTCGTTCAGGCGGTTGTGCCAGTCGTGCAAATCCTTGGAAAGATCAATTTCCTCGGCGGTCCAGAAAGAGGCCTCGGCCTTCTTGTACATCTGCCAGATCTGTCGGGTGCGAGAATGCGGCGTTAGCGCACATGCCAATTGTCGCGGGCGGGAAGCGAAAGATTCCACTTTACGCGTAACGCGTAACGCGCGTGTCACTCACCTCGTGGTACTTGATGGGGAAAAGAACGAAACGGTGAGGGTTCTCTTGGAGCAGAGGCTCGTTGGCCTCCATCTCCTTAATACCGGGCGCGACCTTGGGGGCTTCAACGGGCTTCTCGACGGGCTTGTCGGCGGTCACGTCGACGGCAGCAGGCGCGTTCTCCTTGCCACCGAAGTTGAGCTTCTTGACAGGCGAATCGCTCATCTTGAGGTTCTCGAGGGAGGAAGCAGCCTATGGAAGCAACGCGTGTTAGCTTATCTGCCTGTAATTACGCGTCGAGGGTGGGAGGCGAGAGACGTGACATCACATACCTGCTTGGAGGGAGTGAGTTGTACAGACATGGTGTTGATAGTGTGTAGGTGAAGGAGATAGAAGTCAAAGATGAATTGATCACACAGACACAGAAAAACACTCCAATAGACTGAGCTGGTGGTGGGATGTGAAGAAAAAGAGCTGCAGCGAGGGAGGGCGAGGCGACAAGAAATACTCGCCGGCAGACGAGGACGTGATCCTTAGCGCGACGGGCGAGTCACGTCGCACGTGACTTGGCGCGACTTTGGACCCGGTGGCTGGCAGGAACAACTATTGATCCGGGCGGGTTGTTGATGTTCGGCGCGTCCATCACGTCTTGGAACTCTGTCAGACTCCATCCTCACACCACCGGCTGGATTCTCATCCGGTGTTTCGATCTCCACTGATCCATTATTCCTGTATCATTAGCTGCAAGACCTGCAGCAAGTTTCCTAAATTGTCTTCTCTCCACATTCCTGAAGAGGCGGATGCCTGGAGACAAGTCCGGAGCACGTCGATGCCTATGATTGCCTAGAGGCTCTAGTGTGAAAAAGTTGTCGCGTCTCGTAACCAGCTGCTATCTTATCAGATCGAACTCCCATCTTTGAGCCCCTCGATCGATTCTGTCAATCCATTCAATTTCTCCCTCTATCCCTTTTCAGTAATACGTAGATTATCATATAAGATTTCACATATCTCATTATACATTTACACTAATCATTGGATAATGATACTTGTCTCATGTCTCCATCTCCCAACCCACCCTATACCGTACCTTACAGTCTTACCAGTCCCTGCAGCTGCTTAGGTACTCTTTACGACATCATCAATCAGCCGAGCTCATCCACCATCTCCACTCGGTTTAATCCGAGCTGAACAGAAATTTTGGATCGCCGAGCCCCGAGTTGGGTTACTCCGACGGCCAAGGAGCAAGAGTGTCTGTGCTGAACGCGTCGCGTCTTGCTTTCCCCATCCACATTGGGTAGCTGCCTGCACCCACCCACGGATTTACGGATGTTTTGACCCTAATAGAAGAAGGATGGATCCTTGCTTCTCTTTCCCACTTTGATTCTAGATCCAGCTGGCTTCAGCTGGCCCCAGTGGGGGCTTTCAGCCTGTCTTTGCTGTCGGTGATGACGTTACAGCTGCGACGCGTCGGGAGCGTGCTGCAACATTGATCATCTGTGGTTATACAGTGGACAAAGATTTCGTTTTCTTTGAGGGCAAGATAGAAAAGTAACATCGTCGCAAGGTTCTTCTTTGACATCGTTGACGAACTCTTTTGTTGTTTACTTTCTCAGCTTTGGATCGTGTATGGACAGTTCCATCGGCACTAAACACGACGCGTCTGATCCCGAGCTCATGCATCCGACGGAAGAAAGCAATGCAATCATCATTCCTAGCTTGATTCAACATGGAACCACTGACTAGTGCGCGTAGTTGCTTGCCCCAATTCCTCTTATAAGCTCCATGGTATCCACATGCTATCCTGGGCGGCTCGTCTACTTCGACCCTCATTAACTGTTCATTTCCCCATGTTGTGTCCGGTGAGGTTCTCGCGCATCCGCCTCCCTCCAAACTGCGACATGGCCTTCCTAAAGCTTCTTGAAGATTGCATCATGTATACTTCGTAGTACTCCAAAACCAGGCAAGTACTGCGCATGGCCAACTCCAAATCTATTCAAGCTATTCATCCAAATGTATCTCCAAATCTAAGATCACAGCATGACGACCCAAGACAGAACGCCCTATGTACATACACATCACGCGATGCTGGCCATGCTGCCGCTGCTCAACAATGCAGAACCAAAACAATGTCCCGAAACGTCTCTATATGTGTCGCAAAGTTTCAGGGTGGGGGTATGCCAATGTCGCTATTATACTACGGTGACTACAAGTTCTCCTTCAACGAGTCAGACAGGAACCTATCCTCTAGTCTGCGCATGACTTTGTTGGTCTGCTCAGCCAAACTGAGGGTCAAGATCTACAGCCAGGTTAGTATATCGCCCAAAAGACTGGGTGTCGAACATCACATACCGTGTGAGGCAGAATACGCGCAAGATGGGCAAAGTACCCCTTGTAAATCGCCAACACACCCTCTGTCTTGATGGTCTTGAACAGGCAATCGAACACACCCTTGTAGAGGTTGCCCGTTTGGTTGTACATTCTAGACATAATGGTGTCTGAACCACAAGTTAGCTGAGTGCGGTCGTGTCGTAAGCATAGAACATACCAGGCGGGTGCATAACACAGCAGACGACAAAGCCAGATGCCGTGCTACTGGCAAGGTGCAGACCTGGACCATCTTCCATGCCCAGGTGCTTCATCAGGCGGCGCTTGGCGAAGAAATAGGTAGGCAGCTGAACGGAACTACCAAAGCCAGTCCGTACCATCGCCGCGCCAACTCCACGGTATAAGCCAGAAACTCCCTCCGTCGAGTGGATCTTCCGCAGTCCATCAAACGAGTTCTTGTAGTTGTGCTGGGTGCCGACGGGAAGGAACGGGGAGAACGATTGCAGGCGAGTCTTGACCAGGAAAAAGGGCGAGCCCGCAGCAGCTCCGATGATACCAGACGCAGCACCGGCGATGACATTAACACCCAGAGACTGAACCTGAGCATCCTGGTATATCGTGGTTGCCAGACCCTTGCGCAGCGGTTCATAAAAACCCAGACGGCAACCGTTGAGCAGGACTTGGTAGATATACTGCAGCGGCTGTTAGCTATACAAGTACCGTCAGACGCTGATATATGAACATACAGCCGATCCTATTCCCCGGAAAAGACCGCGGGGACCCTCATTTTGTAGAATAACCTTCACACCGTGCAAGACACCCCGGTATTTCTTGGCAGCGTCCTGCTTGGCCTGCAGTTCACCCTGCAGTTGCAGACTTTCGTCGTATACCCATTAGCATCCGGCGACACAGCTGGCGAGGAGTGATCCGCAACACTCCGAATAGGGGAGGAAGACTATACCGAATCTTCACCGTCTCAAAGCTATGAGTGACCGTCACTGCTCCGCATGCTGCAACACCTCCTGCGATGAATGCTCTGTAGAGAACGATAGAATGCGTTAACGCGACCGTAATCTGACAAATTTGGAGGCACCGCCATCACGTACCCTGTTGTTGTGGACATTGTATCTGTTCAGATTCGTCTCCGCTAACGGAGGGGAGTGGACCGAGTCTGCGCGCGGAAGGGCAAAAGCGAGGCCGACAAGGGCGCCGGTAGAATCGAGACGACCTGGCTGTTGCGTGAAGCGATGCTGAATGCCCCAAGAGGGGAAGATGACAGACTCAGTGACGGTGCAGTGGAAGAATAGGGCGAACGAAGGACTTGTCAGAAAGTCAAAACGGTGTCAGAGCTGAAGTGTTCATGCCGTGAGATTCCCTCCGCCATTCAGCTCCCTCCGGCAGTTCCAACGCCGCTCGGATTGGTTTCCGCAGCCGATAATTGGATAATAATTGGCCACGAGATCCGCACTTTGCAGTCCAGAGCCTCCGACCTCGGCCAATCGGTATCTCCACGGCCGATGGTAAGCGTCGGACCGGAACAACAACAACCCGCGGAAGTCGGTCAAACGCGTCAAAATCCATCGTCAGGCGCGTCTGCGTCCCTCAAGTGACGACCTTGACTACTTCTCTACTTGGGTCAATTTGGGTGGAATCCTTGCAGGTCGAGGAATCTCGGAAGAAATAGCCGGGTAAAAGCAAAAGGATCTGTCTGGATTGTAAGCTAGCTTAAAGATCGTGGACATCCTGACAACTGGCATCCTGTTCCCCGCAATCGCACTTTATCATTATCTATCTAGTCAAGTCAAAGAATTATGGCGGAAGGTCAACCACAGCCGACGGCGCAACCACAGCCTCAGCAGCCAATCCTGCAATGCCAGAAGGTCTCGGATATCATTCGTAGCTTCCGTCCTACCAAGGTTAGTCCAATGGCCCTTGTGGACCGGGGCACTCTATCTAATTATCGGTTTCTTCCATCATAGGCATTCCGAGGCCCCAAGCAGGATACTTCCAATTATGTGACGTCGCTAGACTTTGATGACCAGGGTGATTACCTGGTGGCATCGGGCGATGATGAAACTATCCAGGTCTTCGATATCAAGGAGGGCAAATCTACAAAGTCGGTCCCCAGCAAAAAGTACGGCGCCCATCTAGCCAGGTTCACCCACCACAGTCGGCAGGTCCTTCATGCGAGCACCAAGGTTGATGGTATGTCTGCTGCCACGCACCTCCATCCTTGTTCCCTATTCTGACCGACTTAGATTCCCTGCGCTTGCTGGACCTTCACAATGAAGGCTACATTCGCTACTTCCAGGGCCACACCGACAAAGTCACCTGCTTAGCCTTGTCCCCAGGCAGCGACTCCTTCATCTCATGCTCCAAGGACGACACAGTTGCTCTCTGGGATCTCGGCTCTCGCAATGCGCAAGGAAAGCTGAAACTCGCAACTCCATACCTTGTGGCCTTCGACCCGTCCGCCTCTGTCATCGCCATTGCCTCCCAATCAACCGCATCAGTCCTTCTCTACGACCTCCGCAACTACGACAAAGCTCCCTTCTCCAGCTTCGATCTTGCGCCGTACGAAGAACGGTATACGCCTTCTACCCGAGGCAGAGGGTGGACTCGCCTGGAATTCTCCAATGATGGCAAGCACTTGCTGGTCGGAACAGACTACCATGGACATTTCATTCTCGACGCTTTCGAGGGCACCGTTAAGGCCTTCTTGGTGGGCAAAGCCGGATCACCCGGGAGAGCTGCACCGGTATCGACAACCGGGAAGCCTCTCGGCCAGGGAGATGCGTGCTTCTCACCCGACGGGCGATACGTGGTTGGTGGTTCGGGAGATCATTCCGACATGCTAGTGTGGGATCTACAACAGTCTCCTCCAGAGCCAAACGGTCTATTGCAGCCAATGACTAGACTATCACATCGCGGACGGACTGCCATCGTTGAATACAATCCGAGGTACAACATGATTGCGTCTGCTGACAAAGAGACTGTTTTCTGGCTTCCAGAGGACCCTTCCAAGTCTTCTGAAAAGTAGCGAGCCACCATGCCTCCATCAGCTGCTGAGACGACCCCGACAACAGCTATGAGCTCTGCTGGTCTAAACACCACTAATTGCAAGAATTGGAAAGAAATGCTGTCTGATGTAGACGACGCTGAATGCTCGATCATTCTAGTCGTCGTCCGATCTATCGTTAGTCTTCGAACTAGTTGGTCTAGTTCTTGCGATTCTTTTCTTTGCCTATCAAGCTCCTGGCAGTATCACACACCCAGATAAGAGGTCCCTCCAAGCTGTCATCTCCATCTCTGTGCTTCTCGATAATGGACTCAATCTCCTTGACCACGGTCCGATTGCTGGAGATTGTCGCCAGTCCCGCAGCCCATCCGTACAGAAACACGCTATAGTTGATATCGGAGAGGTTCTCGGCCACCTTCTGATAGACGGGCGGCAGTTTTGCAGTATCTCTCGCAGATGCAATCACCGACTTCGCTTCGACCGTCTTGACGGGAATCTTCCAGTGTGCTGGTATCTCATAATCGGACAGCTCCTGGTATTTCTTGATGAGATCCTCTCGGCTATATGTATCGTAAGGGGGCTCGCCGAGCAGAATCTCCATGCGCGACCTTTCAGTGTCGGTACCGATGATATTGACGATCTCTTTCATCCGTGTTGCAGCCTCCTCAACACATACTAATTCATAAGCATCCATCGCAGGCCACAGTTCCGTGGGCAACAGAGGTCGCTCATGCTCAACAGCGATTTGTCGATTGATGGCCTTATGATGCTGCGGAGACTGGGTGATATGTTTGTAATGCGAGAGATCTGAGACCGCAGCAAGCATTAATGTACAGTCCACATTAACAGTGGAAGTGAAGTGTTTGAACGGCTTCGGAAGGAGGTGGGACAAGCCCTCCTGTGTACCAGTCACAGCATAAGCCTTCTCACCACAATCCACTTTGATCCCATAGCCTCTAATAATCTTCAAAAGATCATCAATCTCCGCACAGCTTCCCTCGCGAATCCTCGGCGCCACAAACCGCAGCCGAGGATGTCTATACCTAACTCTCGTAGCATTGGCCGCGGTCCTCAAATCTTTAGCCAGCTTCACCAGCTCAATCTCATCCTCATCCTCATCCTCATCGTCCTCCACATCACCATTGTCACCATCATGATTCCGTAGAACCGTCCTAGCTTCCCCATCCTCACTCTCAGAATCAGCCTCCCACCCCTTCTCCGCCATCTCAAACAACAACCTCGACTCCGCAACCGTAGACACCTTCACCCACTCCTCCCCATCATCAGCAATAATATCCACAAACACACTCTTCTTCTTATCCCTCCCGGACTTTTTCTCCGAACCCCCATTATCACCATCATCCCCCCAATAAAACCTCTTCCCAAAAGCAACCAACCCACGACACGTATTCTTCGCAATGGCCCAAACGGCCTCATAAAACGGCAAATTCGAGGACTTCAACGTATGAACCAGTCTTCTCGCCGCCGAGTCATCGCCATCAATCGCTCCAACATCGGTATTATCATTATTATCCTCCCCATCGCCCTTCGTCGGCTCAGGGAGGTTCTGCACCTGCGCGCCTAATTTCTCCAACGTGCGCAACTCCGAAAGCACATTCGATTTCAGCGACCGCACCTCCACGATCTGGGGGTTACGTTGTGTTTCCACCAAAAGGGCCTGGAACTCGCTAATCTCGGCGAGGAGGGATCGACATCGCGCGAGGAGGGAAGCCGAGAGCTCTCGACTGACTTGGAAGGCAGAGATCTCGATCTCGCTAGAAGAGGCGACGTCGTCGTCGACTTGGTTTTCGGGATGCGCCATGGTGGGTGTGTGGGCGCTCGCGTGCGTGCGTGCGTGTTCTGTCTTTGCTTGAGCTAGCTTGGGGAAGGGGGGGGTTGAATTGCGGGTGGGTTGCGTTCGTTAAGGGCGGAAAAAAGAATGGTGGAGGTAGTGTTGTTGTTGTTGTGTTAGGAGAGATGGAATCATGGAAACCGACGGAATTTTTCGTGAGTCATGGGCACTGCACTGGGTAAGCAGGCCTTAATGGAGACAATCCTCGGCGCCGGGCTGGTCACCATGGTGGCCCTCGCGTGCGGATGGAGAAGTTGTTTTCTATGGGGAGGGTTGTGCGGGAAGTCACCACTAGTTAACGTTAACTAACGGTAGTATGACTTAAGCTCAGCCAGGTCGAACTGGACCCTGAATCGGATTGCCCGGCCCGAACCAGGAACATGTAGGCGTCAGGGCCATGGGAATACACGCTGAAGACGCTGGGTAGATGGATTGGATCCACACACGCCCTGGACTGAGTCACCTCACACCAGAAGAATGCGCAATGGTGGAAGCAATAACATGGACGAAGAACGAAGAGGAGATGGCAGGCAGCTAGCTTGGCTGGCTGCGCCACTGGTTTACACTTTCAGTTTCTCGCATAACTTCGCTGTATTTTGCCTTGCTTTGCTCTCATTTAGCTATGGCGACGACCTTCCGACGTCGTAGTACGCGTTGTTTATGGCTTCATGTAGTTACTGAGGGTTGAAGAATTCGAGGTGTTCAGGGCCATTTTAATTGCTTCAAACGGTGAAGCACCGGCATAGCTGGCTGTTTCCATAGTGGGCTCGATCAGTCATAAGATTATGAATAGGATTGAAATGCAATGAACGTATGATTTAGAACGTTCGAATGTAGCTGGAAATTGTTCCTCACTGTAGGATCAGTGCAAGTGATAATGGATAGGCATGGGATACTAAGGGCTTGTGTGATTGCTGAGATAGAGTTACTGACGTCATGCATCATGATCAGTGACATGAAAACATTGCTGCATAACTGGAGTTACATATGGTAGAGAATCTATACAAAATAAAGGAAAAGATATCGCTCCTCCATTACATTCGAAGCAGAAAACACACGAAACACTGAACAACGGGGAATACACCATAGGCCGAACGCCATCATATGCCTGCAAAGCCAACTAACACATGAAGAATACCAACACTTCCAATTTTCCCCGAAATATGGCAACGTAGCCGCATGTCTCCGACAGTCAAGACAGTCAAGACAGTAGACAAATAGCAATTGCGAGAATGACTTTTTGGCCCTGCTATTTTAGGATGTCAATGCCCACGACGGGGCACATGTGGCTTCGGAAGCCGCATTTAGTCCTTGTGCTTGCCAGTAAGCCGCTCTCGTTCCCCGGAGTTGCGCGGCGATTCATCTTCGTCGTCAGACCATTTGTCTCCGTCCTCGCCGACTGCGAAGATAGTCTCACCGTCCAGAGACTCCCGTTGACGCGGGGCTGCAGGGACAGGCTTGGGAGGCACAGGTGACAGGTCCCGACGATGCTCCGAACCGGACGGTTCTTCGGGTCCACCAAAAGCGTCCTCTTCATCCAATGCACTACCGAAGGAACGAATCTCGAACCCGTCGTCATCTTGCGCAATCTAGCATGTTGTTAGTTTATCTTTCAGGCTCGCACAACTGCTCCAAACAAGGCTTACCTCGTCACTCATAGCGAACCGTCTGTTGTTAGCAGTGGGACGCCACAGATAGGCGACAAATCCGATATCGAAGAAGTACACCAGGTTCAGCCAGCCATCCAGCACAAACCATCTAGACTTCCAGTGCTCGGGTACGAAGCTGGCCTCGCTGCGTCCTGCAAAGGCAATAGAGTTGATAAAGAAGAAACCGAAGATAACGACGATACTACCGAGAATGCACCACCAAAGCTTCTTGTACATCATGGCTTTCGTCTTCTGCTTTCTGTCGATAAGGTCCTTCATAGTCGCATTCAAGGAGTTCAACGTCCACACGTAGAATGCCGTGAGTGTACCAGCAAGAGGAAGCACGATGAGCAAGACGAGCGGGCCGGCGCTGTCCGGGGTAATCGATAGACTGGCGACAGCATATATCACAGCGAAGATGAAGTGCGTGATGGCAAGGATACGAACGTAGATCATCGTCCGACCAAGCGACGGTTTGACAACACCATAGCCCATGCACACTATCAGCAGGAGGAAGAACGAGAAAGCGTTGCGTCCCGCATTCAGTACAGCGACTATAACCATCAGTGCCTTTGCGCCGGTGTTCAAGCCGTTGCGGTTTTGATAGTCTGAATGAGCGTTAGCAAAGGTCATCGGCGGCATAAGCGTTAGACATACCGTAGAAGCCCCAAGTCATCAACTGCTCGACAATGAGGAAAACAAGGATCGCGGTGATGTAATTTTGAACAGGCACTATAGACGATTAGCGGATAGTCACTGGACACCCAAAAGCCTGTACTTACAAATATCGTGACGGTTTTGCACGTAAAGGAACGCCCAGAACCTATTGAGTATAAGCCCCACCCTGACTGAACACAGCAACGTTAGAAAATACTTACAGACCAACAACTGCGTAGACGATAGTCAAGCCACCATAAAACGGGAGCTTTGCGATCTGCGCAGCTGGAAGTTCACCGTACGAGTTTCTAAACTCGACCACGGCCTTGTAGTCCACGCCGGAGTACCCGTATGTGCTGACGCAATAGAATCCAGTCTTTTTGATAGGATAATTGATGGCCGCAGGATCATTTAGGTGGACTGCTTTGGTGACGACAGGAAATTTGGAGGCCTCGGTGACATTCGAAGCAAGAATGAAAGAACCGACTTGGTCTTCCGAGCAGAGGTTCGCCTGCACACTGGCCTCATCACAGATCGTTTCCCTTTCCTAAAGCCGCATATATGAGTTAGACTATCCAAAGATAATCATGGTCAGGGAAGGGTGGTCGTACCCCAGAGTCACCCGGAACAGGCCGGCCGATGAGATTCTCATCGGACCATTCGAATATGACGAGACTGACGAGGGGATCGCTATCACCAGACTGGGGTTCTTGGACGAATTTGGTCAAGATGAAGGGATCGACACTTCCACCCCAAGCTTTGCGACTATACATTCCCGAACAACGCTGTCGATGGGCTTCATCTTGTGTCTGCGCGGGAAACGGATGTCAGCATCGAGCCTCAGATTATGATGAAAGACAATGCGCACTAGTTCAACTTCATTCGCCAGCACACTTCCTGCCAGTAAGGCAGTCAAGCCAAGGGTCCGAAGCCAGCCTCTCATTGTGACAATGAAAAAGGAGCTATGCGGTAGGGTGCCTGGCAGTAGGACGGAGCTCCGGAGTCGCCGAGAGCAGGGTTTAGTTGCAGCCCTGGATCATAAGAAGCTCCAGGTACAATTTGAGGGCAAATTCAACGGAGGAGGTGGCCTTCTCAGGGGAAGTCGGCAGAACTCGGATGTGTTGGGAGAATGAATGATGTTTGCGACGATCTCACGAAGCGTGGCTTCAAACTGCTGAAACCGGGGAAGCCGCGTGTTGTTGACGGGGTCCCGCCCATGGGTATTATCTAAGCCCGTGCTGCCAGTGGCTCTAGCCCGCCGCCGAGAAATTCTGCCTGGCGAAAATCGCTCCCCACCCGGCATCCCGCGTGAAAACTAATTGCTATCGACAATTTTATTGTATGAACCCAGTCTTGCACTCCGCCCCTGACACCCACCAAAATGCCCGGAAAAGAGCTACCTGGTCGCTGCATGAACTGCCATGAGGCCGAACCGGCCTTTACATTGCGCGAGCGTTTCGTGTGCCAGTACGTCTCGTCTCCCCTATAGTATACCTGTCGCCGCTTCTAGTCCATACTGATCTCAGTTACCCCTCCATCCAGAGAATGTTATATTCGATTCTTGAACTTCAAGCCCTTCAGGCGCATGGAACGTTATCGTCTCCGGAGGAATATGCCACAGACCGGTCCCTGCAAATTGCTGCTCCCCCTTTCGTACGGCGTCTCCTCCACCGTGCTATTGCACATGCTGCACCAGCAGCTGGAGGTACTACGCTCAAAGAAACACGGCCCCGCGGGCTTTGAAATCCACGTCCTCGTCGTTGAGCCTTCAACGATCTCCCCTGTTTCTCCGCACGAAGAAGGCTTTGCACTCGCGCAGCAAAGCTTCCCACTCTGTTCCTTCACCCGGCTCCCCTTCTACAGTATCTTCGAGCTTGACCCGGATGTCCATCAGATCATGTCGCAGTATGCTGGGGAGAACTTCACAGATGACACTTCTCTATCCGATGAGGAGCGTTTAACCCGCTTCCGCAGGTCGATCTCATCAGCCACTTCCAAGTCCGATGTCGACCAAATCCTGTTAAACAAACTCGTCGTTGCTTTCGCAAAGAAAATGGAATGCCGTGGCATAGTATGGGGTGACTCGGACAGCAAGCTTGCCGCCAAGACGCTCGCCAACGTTGCGAAGGGACGCGGCTCTGCAGTGACGTGGCAGGTGTGCGATGGAATGTCGCCGTTCGGTCTAGAATTCAACTTCCCGCTTCGGGACGTGTTCACTGCAGAGATACGCACCTATGCCACCCTCTTTCCCGAGCTTGCTGGCATCATCGTTCATGATGAGCCTCCCTCGGAGAATACGCTCACGAAGAACTTGTCGATCGATGAGCTGATGATCCGTTATGTCAGCACTCAGGGTGCGAAATACCCCGGCGTCATGTTGAACGTGACCAGGACTGCCAGTAAGCTCCAGTCGTCTGGTACATCTATCGGCGGACTGCAGTGCGACTTCTGCGGGGCCTTCATGACTACAAACGAAAACATTACGGGCGAACAAGGCAACGAACAGCTTCAATTTTGCTACGCTTGTGCTCGGTCCCAGCCCGAATTGACCTGTTAAATCAAGGTTCAATCACATATTCATCTATACCGCGTTTGTGGGTAGGCATTATCATTTTGACTGTCCCGAATGCATCTATCTGTGACATCATCAATGCCGCCGAGAGGGCCGGGAGTTATCGATCACTCCAGTCTCAAGGTCATCCTCCGGTTGAGCTCTTCCTCCGAACCATCTGCCTTGTGAACGGCTTTTCTTGGGAACCCGTGCTGCTTGAGGCTTCGCTGGTCCATCAGTGTTCCTACTGTGTGGCTGGCCTTTGTGACGAGATGGCTCACCCGAAGTATCGTCATCATAGCGGTCGAACTCGTCCGGCAAGCTCATATCCGCTGTATCCTGCCTCCTCTCTTGTTTGGCAAGCGCCTTGGCCCCTTTTTCCCGCAAATGTTTTTCCAGAAGCACGGCATTCCGCGTGTTGCATTTGTACACGGCATCAGCAACGTCACCAATGAAAGGAACCAAGCCGATAAAGAAATCGATCACGATATTCATGAGCATCATCATTCGCAGCCGCGATGGGAGGCCCCCATCGATTTTGTCACAGGTGTGCACCACCATCAAAGCCAATGCAGCATCTGCTCCATCTCCAATACTGTTTGATTCCTTGATGAGTCTCGGATTGAACACCATGTGCAAAGATTCCAACTTACAATGGGAATAGACCTATAACACTTCCCCATCCGAATCGGATTCCACACAGGCTAAAGAGACATAAGTCCAAGCGATACGCCCTTCTTTTAACTTGCGTCAGAACCTTGCTGTCGTTCTGCGACAGGCCGGGAGGGATTGCTTTGCGTCGCTTTTGTGTTTTCTTCCCGAAGGCGCGATTCAAGCGTGACGCGGGAACCTCTTCGAAATAGGGGTCCTACAGCAACACACTGTCTTAGCCCATAGTTTGCCACAGTAGGATGGTTCAGAAAATGGAATGGGTTTTACTTCTTGTCCAAAATGATTCCGGGCGGATTCTGCGAGAATCTTCTTGCCCACTAGATTTGCAAGTTGCGCCGACATAGCTTAGGAGGTGGCAGAATCGGATGATGGAAGGGACTTAGAATAAGGGGAGGAAAGGTCTATGTTAAAAAGAGAAAAAAAACAAGAAAGGGGACGTTGGAATGTGCCGGATCGATCAGGCACCCTCTTCAGGAGGGGATGCTTGGCTGAGTATATAACCGCCAAGCTCTCAGGAGCAAGACGTATGTATGTCTGTGAAGATTCGATAAAGGATCTCCGATGTAAGCGCCTTATTTTTGGACCAAGGGGTTTCGGGCGGCTTTTTAAAACCATGGGATACATTGTGCGACAGCCAGTCAACGACGACAACGTCGACAATGACCTGAATATCTGGAACACGAGCCGCGCATCGACGTCATTGCATGATCCGGCGCGACCACCAGCAGACATTACGTAACCCCCCTAACATCTCACTAGCCACATTCTTGATACCTGTGTGTGACTGCGCCACATGTAATTGACTGTGGCGCAGTCAGCTGGTTCCCCTAAGCGGACTAGACTAGTTGGTACTAGTAACTAACTAACTAATGAGTGACTTCCCCAACCCAACTCATTCGCAGCTCACTCACTCTTAGCCGTCCTCCATTATTGTTAGGCCGTCGGGTGTCGACCACAAGAGCCACTTTTCCCTCACTCTCTACCCACCTATCAGCGCTTCTCCTCTTGGTTGGAGGTAGATAACCCATTGGTTTTACCCTCGAATCCCTGCCTCCTTAGCCTTCTCGCACAAAGTACGCTTCAGGGTTGGCGCTTGCCAAGCACCCTTCCTTGAAGCTGCAGCAGCGCGCTGTGCTGTCCCCTCAGTCCCCGTTCGCTCCGCCTCGTGCTCTCTCCGCTTGACGCTCGGAGAGCTCCTTGCCTGTCCTTACCTCTGCTGAAATGCTAGAGCACGTTGTCCAGTATGACAGAAACAAAGATGCAGTTGGAAGACTGTGAGTCTCGCCTTGACGCTTGTCTCCCCCGCCCGTGTGGCTACGGTGACCTCGGCTGTGCTAACTTGGATGGCTCCGGGCAGGGCTGGATGATTTATGTGTTCGCTTTATCATTAACTTACCCCGAGAAGAGCTCGAATCTGTTGAACGCATCTGTTTTCAGGTTGAAGAAGCACAATGGTTCTACGAAGACTTCATTCGGCCGTTGGATCCGGCTCTCCCGTCCTTGTCCCTGAAAGCCTTCGCTTTGCGCATCTTTCAGCATTGCCCATTGATGTCCCAATGGTCGCATTATCATCATATCACCGCATTCTCCGAATTCCTGGCCTACAAAACCCGGGTTCCGGTGCGCGGTGCCATCATGCTTAACGATGACATGGATGAGGTGGTCTTGGTCAAGGGTTGGAAGAAAGGCGCCAACTGGAGTTTTCCACGAGGCAAAATTAATAAAGATGAGAAAGACATCGACTGCGCCATTCGAGAAGTCTACGAGGAAACTGGTTTTGACGTTCGGGAAGCCGGATTGGTCCAAGATGAGAAAGATGTCAAGTTCATCGAAATCACCATGAGAGAGCAGCACATGAGGCTGTACGTTTTCCGTGGCGTGCCACAGGATGCTCATTTTGAGCCGCGTACCCGCAAGGAGATTAGCAAGATTGAGTGGTACAAGCTGTCGGAGTTGCCGACACTGAAGAAGAGCAAGCAGCAAGATCAAGGCTTCGCCGTCGCCAATGCGAACAAGTTCTATATGGTAGCTCCGTTTATGCATCCACTCAAGAAGTGGATTGCCCAACAAAAGAGGCTTGAAGGAAAGACTCCAGGTGGTTCGAAGCTGCCTATGCAGAACGACATGTCGATCGACGAAGCTTCCCATGCCGTGCACAGCTTCACACCGAACCAGGTGGCTGCGGAAATGGCTACTCCCAGTGACTTGCCAGAACTTGCGTCGACTCAGGACGCCTCTGCTCACCTTAAGCGCCTTCTCAACATTAACAATCTGGTTTCTTCTGGAAATACATCGCCGGTCATCCATGCACCAGTCTCAGGGCCGAGTGCCTCTAAATCTAATGCTCTTTTAGAGCTGCTGCGGACCGGCTCGTCTCGTGAATCCCTTCCACAAGCCCATATTCCAGAGCAGCAATCGATGCCGGCCCCTCTCCCAGGGAGTGTGCCTCCTGTGAGTCGTCCTTATCCCGCGATGGGCTTCTTCCCGGGCTTTCCCCAGCAAGGCCCTCATGTCGGCGTACCCCCCAGCTTGC
Source organism: Aspergillus eucalypticola CBS 122712 (assembly GCF_003184535.1). Taxonomy (NCBI): domain Eukaryota; kingdom Fungi; phylum Ascomycota; class Eurotiomycetes; order Eurotiales; family Aspergillaceae; genus Aspergillus; species Aspergillus eucalypticola. The sequence continues at coordinate 378,096 of NW_020290300.1, read as the reverse complement.
CGTCATACCCACAGCCCAATCACGGTCCTGTACCACATCTACCAGCATCCATTGCCAACACAATGCCTCATGGCCAGTTGAATCAAAGACCGCTCTCTGCTGCTCCTCCAGGGCCATCGGGTAGTTTTCACGGAACTTTCCCCCCTCAGCAGTCGCTTGCATCACACTTCCACAAGGACACAGGTTCGCTGGCAGAACTCGCTCCCGCTCCGCAGAGTCAAGCCGCCCCTGCCCCCTACCATCGAACCGGTGATCCTCAATTCTCTCAATCAGGTCATCCTTCCCAAGCTCAAGGTGCGACCGTGCCACCGGCGAGAAACTTGCCTCCGCCCAAACTTACGAGCCATTCCCTGGCTCTGTTGAATGTTTTCAAGGATGACTCGACCAAAACACCCAAGACGCCCAAGGCGAACTTGGTGTCCCATACTGGACCGGCGCAAGCCAGTGAACGAAGACCATCACAACATCAGGATCATCTCCTTAATCTGCTGAGAGGGTCTCCTGCTCCTGCAGTCTCTGGGCCGGCCGAATTATCGGGTCAATCAGTGTCCCCGGCCAGAAAACAAGTCCTTCAACGACCCCGGGGGGACCATAGCCCTGCGCGGCGCAGTTCGCCCGCGGCTAATCCATGGACTTCTTCGCCAGCCTCTGGACCGACCATGCATACTTTACAACCCGGAGCTCAGAAGCCATCAAGAAAAGCACAGAATGGGCCGAATCGCAAAGGACTCAGAAATGAGCAGGCATCAGCTGTTACGGCCCCTATAACAATCTTGGCAAGACCGCAAGCCGCCAAGGAACAGCCTCCTGCACGCGCTTCTCCGCAAACCTCCCGTCCTCCCTCCCAGCCCAGGGGTCCGAAACCCAGTTCTCCGGAGCCACCTAAACCTTTCCAGCCGCAGATTCTACGTCGCTCTGATAATCCAAATGTGATGGATCTTCTCCCGATTCGGACTGCACTCGATGAGAGTCAAGATCAACAGGCCGCCGCACGCTCCATGGATTCCCCTCGGCATTCGCAACCTCAACCCAGCTTCGACCGCAGACCGAGTCAAACTGTCGCGCAGAAGGAGATGCTCCTATCACTCTTTGGCAAAACCTCTGTCTCCCCAAACATTTCCCCTGCGGAACTGGGCGCTTCTGTTCCGAAACCGTCGCAGCCTTCTTCTGTTGTTAGTCCACTGTCGCCGGTCAACTTGCCCGCTATTCCTAACGTTGGACAGACGCCTCATGAAATGGAGGATAGTCAGGTATCTAATGCCAATAAGGTCTCTTCGCCTGTCAATAAGGCTTTCTTGCTTGGGTTTCTGGAAGGAGTTGCTAAAGGACACAAGTAACTCGGTCATTTTTGCTTGATAGGGCCCATTAGCTATACATATGCGTCTCTAATGAAGTTAGCGGTTTATTGCTTCATGATCTTGAATTACATTTGATATTGTCCATGCTACAGAGAACCCTCCACCCAGCTACATAGATTCTCCCTTTCGGGCTAGCTTTTAAGACAGATTATGTCATGTTCTATATTTTGCCTTTTTCCACCGCCTTACCGACGATGTCATTCATGGGCCTCTGATTTGTAAACGCTACGCAGAACCGATTCCAGTATCAGCCCACGAACATGATGCGCTCCAGCCCATCTACACGCCCAATATGTGCGCAATGTCTCGGCCGCAATCGATACTTCTCCACGACCATCCAGCGTTGCGCCCCACGATCCACCACTCCGAACCCACCCTCCCCGCCAGCGACCGGATATGCACGTCTCACAAACCGCGGATTAATCTCCATAACGGGCATAGATAGCACCTCATATCTCCAAGGCTTAATCACCCAGAACATGCTCATCACGAACGACCCGAACCGTGCAACCCGTCGAACTGGCTCCTACACTGCTTTCCTGAATTCCCAAGGCCGAGTGCTCAACGACGCTTTCCTCTACCCACTACCCCAGGCAGAGGGCGCTTCACCGGACGAACATGCATGGCTGGTGGAAGTGGACAAGAACGAAGTCACGACTCTCCTGAAACATCTCAAGAAACACAAGCTTCGCGCGAAACTGAAGCTACGTGCACTAGATGAGGGAGAACGGACCGTGTGGGCCTCCTGGAGAGATCATAGTGAACCCCGGTGGGCAGCATATAACCTGGATTCTCAGTCACTTTCGCCCTTTGCCTCGTCTTCTGCGACGGTTACTGGATGTGTAGATACCCGCGCACCAGGATTTGGGTCCAGGCTCATCACGCCGGGTGAGGGAGACTTGACGACGCATCTGGCGGAGGGGGAGGGCGAGGGTTATGGAGCGGAGGTGGGTCTGGGCTCTTATACCGTGCGACGGATGTTACATGGCATTGCGGAAGGGCAGTCGGAGATAATCCGCGAGTCCGCGCTTCCGTTGGAGTCTAACATGGATATGTCGCGGGGTATTGATTTCCGCAAGGGATGCTATGTCGGTCAGGAACTTACGATCCGGACGCATCATACCGGTGTTGTGAGGAAGCGTATACTGCCGGTTCAGTTGTATAATGGGGATCTAGGCGACATGGGGTCGGCCGATATGCCGGTGTATGACCCCTCTGTGGATGTGGAGTTGCCGCCATCCGGGTCGAATATTTCCAAGGTCAGCGCGCGCAAGGGCCGTAGCGCGGGCAAGTTCTTGGGCGGTGTTGGAAACATCGGACTTGCTTTATGTCGGTTGGAGATGATGACGGATGTTGCTTTGACTGGTGAGGGGACTCAATATAGTCCTGATCAGGAGTTCAAGATCTCATGGACTGGGGCTGAAGATGGATCGTCTGAGTCTGGCGAGGTGAAGTTGAAGGCACTTGTGCCGGCTTGGACGAGAGAGCACATCTACAACGGTGGAGTGAAGAAAAACCAGGGCCGTAACCTAGAGTTGGAGGGACAGCGAGCCAGGGAACTGTTGGAACAGTTGGAGGAAGAGGAGGAGTCACGATGAAATGATCAACTGCGTCAACAATGTATCATAGATTAAACGTGTAATATATTGTCAAAATGATACCGGTAAATACAACGTCTTCATGTCTCATTCGGTGATAATGCAAAGTAATTGATAATACAAAACGTGAGGGTATCTCTATGCTTGAGTGAAGTGTCTAAGAATACATAGCGCAGCACTTAAAGCTGCTGTTCGAGTTCATCCGACCAAATAACGCCTTTGTAAATGCGCACCATGGCCACGGGTCATTGAAAATATATCGCATCTATACCTTGGCTCCAGCCTCAGCTGCATCTGCAGCTTCATCTTCTTTCCGAAGCTGTTCTTCAAGGGCCTTGCGCTCCTTCTCCCGCTGCGCATTTCTCAACCGCATCAGCGTCAACTCCGCCATACTCGGCGCGCTCGAGCCGTTGGCCGAGCCAGCCGGCGCAGGATGCGCCGACTTTGACGCCGCACCAGCAGCAAAGGAACCGAAAGATGGTGCTTTTCCGGGTTTCTTACCAGCAGCATCTGACGCTGCTGACTTCAAGCCAGCAAAGTTGAAAGATGGTTTGGGAGGGGCAGCGGAAGGAACTGGTTCTGAAAAGTTGGGTGCTGCGATGCCCTGTTCCAGGGGTGTGGAAGCAGTAGAATAGCTGTTGGCTGCAACGCTCAGGTCGGGTTGGCTGCCAGATGCCCAGAAGACAGATTCTATGGCAGACCACTCACTATCCGCTTGCCCAGCACTCTGACGCACTTTCTTCTCACTGTTCAAAACAGCAAAGTGGGCGCTGACAATGGAAGTGAATATCACCACACCTGTCGCAACGGTCTTCTTCTCGCGGCTGTCTCCGATACGTTGCCGTTTGTCCTTGAGGAGCAGGATGTTCTCGATCTCGCCGTAAGATGAGAATAGAGAGATCAACCGATCTTTATCCAAGTCCAGCCCGCGTCCTTCACGTACCCAACGCACCTTGACACCTCGTTCCAGTTCCGGAACATTCGTGCCACCCTCTTTCGAGCGATCAACCTTCTGACTACTCCTGTCCGCCGCCCGTTGCGCCTCCTCTTCTTCCTGGCGCATCAGCTTTTCCTCCTCCTCCATTTCCTGCTTCAGTTTTTCCTCCGCCTCACGTCGCCGCCGTCGTCCATCCTCCGCAATCCGCTCAATCTCCCTCTGCAGCTTCACTTCAGCATCGTCATCAGCGCCGCCCCCCATCCACGGTCGCTTTACACCGCGTTGCGCACCAGCGCCACCCATCGCCGCAGCCCCCGCGCGCTCCCTAGCCTCCAAGTCCTCCCTCATCTTCCTCTTCGCAGCATCCATCATATCCCGCTCGCGCTGCTTGCGCTGGCGCGCCTCCCGCGCATTATCGTAGAGCTGCCGCACCGACGGATCGGAAAGAACATCGTAGGCGATCTGGAGCGTATGGAACTTGTCGATGTCCGCAGGTGTGGGGTTCGCGATCTTATCGGGGTGGTACTTCAAAGCGGTTCGACGGTAGGCGCGACGAATTTCTGATTCTGCAGCTGCCGGGGAGATATCGAGGAGGGCGTAGAAGTCCTCGTTGGAGGCCGCGTGGGCCTTGAGGTCGTCTTTTGAGGCCATGGTGGTGCGCGTTTGGCCGTCGCGGTGTTGGTGTTTAGGTTCAGACGGGGTTTACTTCTTCGGGTTTTGTTATGCGGAGTTGACGTGGTGTTTTAGTTGGCGGGGAACGCCTGTTCAAGGTCTTGTGGTGGAGAGATGAATGAGGAGAGAAAGTGGTAGCAGAAACCGATGAAGCTTCATGTCGGGCTTGGCGGAGGGCTTCTGGCTGGCGGTGGCGGGTCTGGCTCGGCTTCACTTTGTCCAGTAGTAGTACTAAGAGCTCTTCTCTGCCTGACACGAAATATCCGATATTACGTTCATTTTAATTGTGATTCGTAGTGCCCTTTTGAAATTGTGACAATATTCGATTCGTTACTACTGTTACTAGTAGTAAACTGCGCTTCCTATCGTACATCATAGTACCAATTTCCTTGTAGTGCTCCGTAGAACTTCAAGCTACTAACTATATATATTGACTAATAGCAGGCGGAGTCTCGAAGCGAATGTTCAATTCCTGGTGTCCACCACCTGAGGCAATCAGAGATGTCATGACTACTAGTATTCTCAGTCTATTCTAAGAATTGTTTTAGCGCATCTTAAATGTTTTCCTTGGTTTTGATACCGCGCACGTGCCTTCCAAATGAGGCAAGAGAGTAATGAACTCGACTCGATGCTTTGATGCATTGTGAGGCCATCTCGTCTTCCATCTTTTGTCGAGCTTCTGGAAAGGTAAAAATAATAAAAAAAAATGAATGGAGTTACAATGCCTTCACCAGCTCAGCTAGCTCTTGCAATGGCCATCGTCAAGCTCAAGCCACCGGATGTGGATTTCAAAGGCAATATTCCCATCTTAGTACTTCTTGACAGACATGCAGATTAATTGAAAGTTTAGAGCATTTATTGCAGATTCGTCATCACATCAAAAGCACCCACTCATCTGACAGGTCTTACACGCATGACAAATTCTTCGACAGCGTCTCATTCTGGCAACAAGCATACGAGCGGTCCGAAGCAGAACAATGCAATTTGCTGGATCGAATATACGAATTAGAGCAACACAATGAGTCGCTTCGGGCACGGCTCCAGGGTGCAGATGATGCTGGTGCAGAAAACGGTCAATCGGCATTGAAACGCAAGACTACTGCGAAGGGTGCTGCTCCCGGTAGTGGTGTTATGACACGGAAGAGAGCAAAGACCCAGACCTTCTCTCGAATGGATACCTCGGTGTTTGGCAATAGTCTTTCCACAGGATTAGATGGCGGTGTGGTCGATCATTTAGACTTTTGTGAACCATGTCTGTTCCCATACACCTTTAATGAATGAGATTATACTGACCGAAATTGCTCTATAGTCACTGCACCTTTCATGAGGCAACTCTACGCATTACAGAAAGTTCTGCAGAAACGGCCCAATAATTCAAACGTTGTTAGCGCCGCAATGGAGCTTTGCGCTGCTGCAACAAAGACTGTTCTTGATGCGATTGAACAACCAATTGTATCCCGATCCACGACTAAAGCGATACCAGAGCCCAAGAGGCCGGATATACTAGCTGTTTTGAACAGCACCGAGAATGCTTTTCTTATCCTAATCCAGACTTTCAAGAAACTATCTGCATCTGGACAACATATGCGAGATGCTGGGCAGATTACGTACTCTATCGTTCGCTTATATGAGGTTATTATAGAAGCTTTGGGTCGGCATTGCAGGAGAAAAGCGGAACAGCAACTTCGTGAGTCTAAACCAAGCGCAAAACAAACTCAACCAAGGCAAAAGGCAAAAACCAAGCGATTCAGAACAGGCTACTCTGTTGATGATCAGAACCAAGCAGATGAAGGAGATGAAATAGCCACTCACATGAGCTTGTTGCTGAGTAGAATGGCACTATCGCTCAACATTGACTGTGTAGCTAAACAGAGTATTCTTGAAGGGTTCCTATTCGTCCTTTTGAGTCGTGTGGGGAAGCTAGTTTCCTTGTTTGTCTTCCACGATTTGCGTTTGCGACCTGATTTGCAGATGAATGATGCCAAGTTTCCTTTGCCAGGGGGTCTGGAGGGAATTAACATGGCTGAAAACACATTACCCGCAGCGGCCATGGAGGCTAAGAGCCTTATATGGCCATTGGAAAAGATGTTAGTCTTACTCGAAGATGCTCCATCCATGTCATCAGATCCCAGTCATGGGTGTACAAACGAGCAGTTGGCTGCAAAGCTCAAGGGAAAGCTACAGGCTACCCTGCTTCACTCGGTCTTTGGCACCGACTCGCTCTGGCCAGAGGCTCTACAATACCCCATGGGGCCAGATGAACGGGACCTTGAACGACTTCAGACCTGCTCCGGAATTCCCGAGCAATCAGTGCCCGACTGGTTTGTTCAAGAGATTTGGAGGCTCATAGGCTGGGAGATGCTAGCTGCGAGAAATTCCCCGAAGATGTAGACGCGGTGGTTCTGGCCGCAGTCTGGCCTTGGCCAGCCCGGGGGGATGAGGCCGGGATTTGCGTCCATCTGACATGTATGACTTACTGATCTCAACGGAAGTACTTGCATCCTGAATATGCCACGGATGTGCAATATCACTGACACGTTTAACTGCAAGTACAAGCACAAAGCAGATGGAGTCATGCCATGCAGCATTGCTATTATTATATAGTTCATGTCTATTTCAATTCCAGTATGCGAGCCGCGTTGCCCCCCAAGACCCCTGCAGCAGTGTCTCCTTCTGATTCGAATGCAGAATGGATCGCTTTGTAATTGGTCGTCACACTCGGCCATTCTTCGTCATCCTTGCCCAAAGGAGGGAAGAACGGATGATCAGTTCCTATACTGATGTTACTAATGTTATCGCAGAGAAGCATCCCGGGACAAACGTACCGAAGAGAAGACGATCACTTCCTCCTGCTGCAGCCACAGCTGCTTTCAACCCAGCAGTGCCATACACCACCGCGTCCAGATAGATATTGGTGCTTATAACATCCCACACACTGCGTTGCGGACCGGGAACATCACCTCCGTTGGCGATGAATTTACGTTCATGAAGGATACAGCTCTCGATCCGACCAGCAAGGAAAGGAAGGGTACCTCCGGAATGAGCCAGGAGGATCTTCAATCGCGGGAAGCGATCAAAGACTCCCGCCAAAAGCATCCTCGTCACCGCAATGGTTGTCTCAAGAGGAAACCCTAGAGCTAGGGGAAGGACATGACCATAGCGATTCGTTACTTCGGGTCCGCCAAAGGCTTCATCCGGTAGCCCATAGTGGGGGTGTAGGAACAACATGGACTCCGTATCTTGTAAGGCCTCCCAGACCGGATCCAGTCTACTATCGTCTAACCCCTTGCCTAGACCTGTTGTTCCCATGATCACTCCCCGGAGATGGGGCAATGTCTTGAGCCTTTTGATTTCGTTTACAACAATATCAGGACTCGGGGCGCTGAGCGGAAGTGTCCCGAAAGCAAATAGCGTTTCCTTCTCATGGAGTGCCTTTGTTTTGTCGGGGTCTGCATCGTTATTTACCCGCGCACAAGTTGTCTCCAGGTCGTCATTGATGCGCTCTGCCCATGTCTGGGCTTCGTCCGGCTCAAGGAAATCCAGCCAAGGATTTGCCAACGAAATAACGCTGCAGTTGATTCCATGGCGGCGCATGAAGGCCAACTTCACGTTGATATCTGAGTAGGACGAATCCACGGGGCGACCACGCTGATCGACGGGGATTGACGGGTCATCATCGGATGAAAGGATAATGAGACGAGGGGTTGCATTGTCGGCTGGGTCGTGGACATAGGGGACTGTCTTGCGCGCGCGAAGCATATGCATATAAGAAGGAGGGTAGACATGAGTGTGGATGTCGACGATCAAGGGGGGCATCTTGACGCTAGTACTATGATAGACAATGATGAATGAGAAATAGAAGGAAGAGAAGAATTTGTTACTTGTTTGTGTTGGTGTTCAAGTTAGTACTACTTTAACTAAGTATGGAAGGGTTGCAGCTAATGAGGGGTAAATACCATGTGAGATGCATGAAGATGACTGATCAACTGCACTTCCCCTGGGTTTCTTCTTCCCCTCTCTCCTCTTCAGCTGCGATAAACTCGTTGATTTGTTATCTTTCACGATCAGGGTCTGATCTTGACGGAGATTGCTGTTCTATCGGACTGATAATCGCTGCGCTCGACTCGATGAATCTTCCCAAGCTGGCCCGATAAGCTAATCGAGCTGTGCATATTCCCCATATCTCCAATCTTTTCCCTATCACTGCCATGGTTATTGCCCGTCCCTGCCCCGCGATTTGATTGCCCGGGTCTTATCATAGTTGGGGAGCTTGAACCGCCGATTGCTTCTCTATCATTACCCAATCACTCGCCCCTTTGCCCCAGCGTCATCCTTGGTTCATGGCAGATAAGTGATCTCACGGTCTTCTGCACGAGCCTCCCTTTGCGCCATCTCGTTTCCCTGTCTGCCATCTTAATCCTCCAGATATTAAGTCTTTACATCCCCATCTCGTTGCTCCGATCGTTTGTACTGTGGCTGCCATCCTCTCTATCCTGGAGTTATCGTGCATCTCCGCCATGGAAGGTAATCTCCCCCAGCAACAGTGTCACCCAGCTTCTACTGCTGTGGAAAAGGATGACTTGGTTATCCCAGTAAGTATTTCCGTGAACGGCCTTTTCCCCTGGTCTTTCACTCCACGTGCTTGCTTGTGTCTTGTGTCTTGTGTCTTTTGGTCTGGTCTTGTCTTTGTTCTCACTTGGTGTTACCGTAGATCATCGACTTCGGGCCTTTTCTTAACGGCACCCCCGCCGATAAGCATGAGGTCGCCATGTCCATCGTAGACGCTTTCAAATCATCCGGCTTTCTATACCTCAAAGACCACGGCATTCCTCCTTCCGTTGTCTCCGGTGTATTTGGCTCTTCAGGTCGCTTTTTCGGTCGATCGCAGGATCAAAAAGATAGTCTGTGCTGGACTACCCCACAGTCGAACCGTGGATACGTCAAGATTGGGCAAGAGAAGCTAAGCACGGTCGATGACGTGGCGGGGGTCTCTCGAACCACTCCCGACCTGAAAGAGACAATGGAAATCGGTCGGGAAGGTGTGGATGGCTTTCCTAATCGGTGGCCCGACCACATCGATGATGAAGGGAAAGACTTTAAGCAGGTGATGTTGTCGTTTTTTGACATGTGCAAATCGCTCCACACGGAGGTCATGCGGGCTATTGCACTGGGCATGAACTTGCCAGAGCACTTCTTTGATGCCTATGTGGATGCGGGCGACAATAACCTTCGCCTGCTGCATTATCCTTCAGTGCCTAAGGAGGTCTTCAAGCAAAATCCGGGACAAGTTCGAGCCGGTGAACATAGCGATTATGGCTCTATCACGCTTCTCTTTCAAGATAGCCGCGGGGGACTGCAAGTTCGTAGTCCCAAGGGCACTTTTGTGGATGTGACCCCCATCGCCGACACCGTGGTTATTAATGCTGGCGATTTGCTGGCCCGATGGTCCAACGACATCATCAAAAGTACGCGACACCGAGTTGTCGAGCCGCCGACAGCAGTCGGGGAGGAAGAGAACGATTCGGTTGTTTACCCTGATCGCTACAGCATTGCATACTTCTGCAACCCCAACATGAACCAATTTATTGAAGCTATTCCGGGAACCTTCGAAGAGGAGACCCGTCCTGCAAAGTATCCTGGAATAACCACGGGCGATTATCTGGTGCAACGACTTACAGCAACCATATAAAAGCTCCGTTTCACAAACGCTGCACGGCACATGGCGTACTATTGTGGCTGCAGGTCGCGTTTATTGAACTAATATTATGCTCAGCGGGTCTAGGCATCGTATTTGACATTTTTCTTTCAGAGCATATAGCATCTTGTATTGGGTTATGCATGAACGTTACTTCCTAGCTCAATGAGAGTATCTGTATATACGTGCCATCGTGTTCTGTTTCAGTGTCGAGTACCTAACAACTTGGCAACGTGCTCAGCCAAACCCCATCGATGACTGTGATATTGCCATTGGCATATGCCCCAGAGGGACTAGCCATCCAGAGAACCAAGCCTGCAAACTCTTCATGGCGACCAGCGCGACCGGGAGGCAGTTCACTCTTGGGAAAGGCACCATCCGAGGCTGATGACTTGGTGATCCCAAACGCTATCTTCGTCATCTCAGAAGGAAACAACCCCGGTGCTATACCATTTACACGGATATCGTACGGTGTGAGAATGTTGGACAGTGTCTTGATGAGGTGATGCACTGCACCCTTGGAGATATTATATGCGATGCTATAAGGCACGGCTCGAAAATGACCGGCTACCGAACCAACTATGATAACCTGTGCCTTTGGTGTTGGGAGTTCGTCCATTACGGGAGCCGGTCGTCTCTCATTTGCTGCGTTGAGCAGGGACAAGAATGCAACAACCGTGAAAAACGTCCCTTTCACGTTGATATCCATGAGCTTTCCGAAATCTTCTTCTGGGGAGGACCAAAGATGATCTCGGAACTCAGCAAGACTGGGAATTGACCCGTCCGGCTTTGGCTTTGGCGGTGCCATTGGCAGGCCTCCATAGCCGCTGTTGGCGATGAGTACGTCGACATAATCTGTCTGTGCTGCGACAGTCTCATAGGCTGCCTGCAAAGACTCTTTCGATGTTATATCCACCTGGACTGGAACAATAGTATCTTTTTTGCCAAGAGACCGTGTCTCTTGCAACACATCCTCTCGACGGCCGAGGATGAAGACTTTTGCGGCACCGTTTTCGGCCAGGGCAAGGGCTGTTGAACGGCCCAATCCTGGAGGGTAAAAAATAGTCAGTCACACGAACTTTGCGGCAGTAAGGGGCACAGCTTACCTGTGCCACCACCGGTTAAGACGACAACCAGTCCTTCGACCGACAACAACTGGGCAGCATTAAATTGTGACATGTTATAGTACTTCCATAAAGTATTATTCCCTTTCTTACAGATGTGATCGTGAAGTAAATGCATAAGAAGGACCAAGGTTCACCGCATAAAACCGGGTTTTGTATAGAGGGCGATGCAACTGGCTCAATCAGGCATATCACCGTGGGGGATCGCGTCAAATGACGCTGATTACATTTCGTGAAACCTGCTTTTGCCATTATTTCTACATTAGCTATCTTGCATGCCCTAAGTTCGAGCGGGCCCAGGTAAGTGGTCCACTTGCAAAGTGAGAACATCCCCGCGAGCAGCATACCCTCAGCGCAAGCTCACGACTGGCGCTGGCTATATTCGTGACACCTGCCATCACAAAAGCAACAATGGCGACATGCTACCTGCCATAGTAACTAGGTGCTGATATCGGGCACGACCGGAAACAGCTGATCTCCTGCCATCCATACCTCGTGCAGTAACTGCTACCTTGCCGGGCTGTCATTCCGTTGGATATCATTTCCGTCCAACCATGTAGCGAATCCATTGCCCAAGCTCATCATCGCATGTCTCGCCTATTGTGAGTAAGACGACTGGGTCTGCATATTGTTTTATTTGTTGCGAAGTAAAGTGATTGTTGTACCGGATGGAATGCTGGTTTCAGACTGACACATCTGTAGAGCATCCTCAGGCACTGCACGAAACCTGAATCCGGCGTCTGGGACGGTGATAGGCTAGAAAACTTCCTTACGTGATACAACTTACACTTTTCCCCCTGGGCAATTACTGTGGCACAATCATCCGTTCCTTAAAGGGGTCGTTGTACTAGTCTGTCCAACCCGTATGCATTCTTGAAAGCCACGCGGTGTGGCTTGAGTGTAATGACCACCGTACCTTTTGCTCCCCAAGCGTTTTCCTCGAGGTCTTGGGGGGCTTAAGCAGACATACCTGACATTTCTCTTTCCTTGAAACCAGTCATGGTGGGTCTGTGGTGTGAGCTTCATTGTGTTCCATATTTCCGTTGCCTTCCGTGAGGGTCATGGATGATGAGAAGGTTACATCCACGCGCATCCGAACTCCAGCAAAATTCCTGTTTCGACAAACCGAGTAGATAATTTCTCCATTGCAGACAGTCGTGAATACTATGATTGTCCGATTGCGTCACAAATGGGAGGTGACATTACGAGCACGATGGGCTGGCTATCAACGTATTTATGTACCTGCTGGGTGCCTGTCGAGCTTCTCAGGTTTCAACAAGTTGCGGATGTTTAACTTTTTGAAATACAACCGCTGATCAGCATGACTTTATATCGTTTGATTTTGCTTGGCTCAATGGGCTCCTTGCCCTTGAGTTTGGCACATCCCCGCGTCAACATTCCTCGGCAAGTCGGGAATGCGACGGGCGTTGCGCCTGGCATCGCACCTGGTAATGCGACTGCTCCCGGAGTTGCTCCTGGAACTGCCCCTGCCACTGCCCCTGCTACAGCTCCTACTGCCCCTGCGGCTGTAGCTCCTCCGCCTGTCGTGACATATTCCACAACCCAGGCCCACACTCCGTACACTGGGGTACCGACAACGACTGGGGCACTCACTCTTGGCCCTATCGGCCCTGGCATTTCTCCCTTGGGCATTCCTCCGGAGGCTACCACCTACCCTAGTGATGGTCAGCTTCATAGCCCCGAGCCTGGACCTTATATCCCAGCAGGGGGCGTGGGAACGAATGGGACTACCCCTGTCTATAACGCAAAGAGTGACTTTGACTACGAGTCTTTGGTGGGTGTTCACTTGACTCTTTTCACCACTTTCTGCTCCTGCTAACACAATGTCAGGCCCTTGCGTTGTACCAAGAGTACATCGAGCTCGACCTCTTCCATGATGGACTGGCACGATTCTCTGTTGACGACTTCACTGCTGCGGGGTTGACAGCGGAGGATCGTTTCTTGATCGAATTCATGGCGGATCAGGAAGTCGGCCATGCGACCATGTTGACCAACATCTTGGGCGCAGAGGCACCCAGACAGTGCAACTACGTATACCCTTATACCACAGTTCACGAGTTCTTGGATTTCTGCCAGAAGCTTACACGCTTCGGAGAGGCTGGTGTGTATGGGTTCTTGTCCCATCTGGACTCGCGCGAAGCAGCGACTCTTCTCACTTTGTCCATCACCACGGAGGCTCGCCAGCAAATGATCTTCAGGCAGTTTGAGGGACTCTTCCCCATGCCAGTCTGGTTCGAGGTCGGGGTTCCTCAATCATGGGCTTGGACTTTGCTTGCTCCGTACATCGCCTCTTGCCCAGAAAACCAGACACGCCTCGCATGGCAAAACTTCCCAGCACTGTCTATTCTAAACCAGCCGAACCCGGTTCGTATCAACGGCGCTGATGCTTGGAAGGAGACTATCACCAATGGCACAAACGTGTTGAACAGCACGGCGGTCCCCAGCTCGCAAGCTTGCCAGAACAATGATGCCGTGGGTATTAACTGCTCCCCTGCAATCACCCACAACCGCACAAACCCTCTGTCGTTCCCTGGCCGGGAAGTCTTCCTGTCTTGGGATGCTCCAGGACAGCCCGTTGGGCCGAACAATAGCTACGTGACCTCGACTTCCGCTGGAGCCCCGAAGTACGTGGCGTGGGTGACGCAGCTGAACGTGACCTACTCTGAGTTGACGCTCAATGGCTCGAGATCTGGATCGACAATTCAGCCCAACGTTGAGACCTACGCAGGTGATCCCGCCGTGAATGGCACCATGTTCATTGCCATTACTGATACGAACCTCTACGTGACCCCGTTCAACATCTCCATGATCAACCCTCATGTGGTCGCTGGGCCGGCGCTCTACCAGTCTGGTTAGACGAGTGGATATATGGCTTGTCGAGGGTAAACTTAGCAGGAAAGGCATGCCTTTTGACGTGTGATTTCTTCGAGAGGTGTTTCATTTCGATGATGTACTTGGCTTCTGACTGGGACAAGGAAACGTTTCACGTTTTAACTATGCTGCTGAACCGTTGTAATTCTATTCATTCTTAATCTAGGGCTCTCATTATCTACTAATGAAAACGTGGTTGAAGGTTGATTTATATTGTGCTGGATTGTAGCATCTAGATATTGTGTGTACAGTGTAGACGGGCAGCCCACCAAGACGGCTAACCCCGCTTAACTCCGGCGGTGATACATCATTTCAAGTTGACACCTGAGCTTCACCTGAGACAACCCCCTGCTTCTTGTTTTGTCGCGAACCCATCGCCCCCTCTTCTCGCCAATAAATAGCTACTCACATTCACAGGACTCCGGCACGATGGAAGGTCCGAGGAACCGGAAACAGCGACGAGCAGCAGCGGCAGCAGCAACAACTGTCGACAGCGACACGTTCGATCCCTCCTCAATTCCCCTCGCGCGCCCTGCACCGAATCCCCCGAAGAGCAATGAGAAGACCTTGATGGACATTATATCCGAACGGCAAAGCGAACTTCTAGGCCAGGCAAACGCTCCGACTGGGACCTCTGACTCGAGTCCCCGGTTTGTGACCATCGACCCCACGACCGGAGACATTTCCGGCCTCAACGCATCGGAGCTCGCGGCGGTCAAAAACGGGCAGGATATCAGGCGAGTTGAAGAAGTCACGGACGAAACGGCATCCACTAAGGAGGAAGAAGACGAGACTGAAGAGTCCGACCATCCTATCCCGCCCGTCATCGACACGCTCCTGCTGTCAGTCCCCCTGACCACCCTCCACCTGACCCTCGCGTACCTCGCAGCCCATCAATATGCCGAGTCCATCGAACTAGACAACCTCGTCCGCGAATCAGTATTCGTGGCCTTTCCGATGCTGACCCTGCTGGTCCATCTTGCTCACGGACACGTCGTCTCCTTCATTGGCAGCACCGGCAGGTCGAAGTCCACCGAGACGGTCTCGCTTCTGCCTTGGGACAGCGAGAAACTGACGTTAGAATTCTTCCGAAAACTGCTCTTTCCTCCGGCATTACGTACCATGGCGTTCCTGCCGATGGCGGTCGCTCTTGGCTGTAAGCTGATGGTCATAACCAACGACGAACCATACTACGCGGTGATGAGGGGGGCGCCCGCCATCGGGACAATATGGGTCTGGAGCATTTTGGAGATACCGTTTGGGGCAGCCGTTATCGGGGCGTTGGGGCCATTGGCATGGGGGGTATGGTGGAAAGGCTACGGGATACTCTGATCGAAGCGTGAGCAGAGCAAACAACGCTGAGTGAGATTATCGATCAACGCCCGGATGGCGCGATTTGCGCGTCCGTTAGGATCGAAGGAAATGCATCCTAGTACAACAGACATGCTTTGGTCTGGGACTCGACCTGCGCCGGCGCCTCGGTTATGATGGCTCGATATGCACCAGCAGCACCGGTCGGGCGGCGGACTTGCACCATGCCAGTGGCGGGCTTTAGGATATCCCCTCTCTTGGAGCAGACACTATCACGTCACTGCAGACACATAGTTACAATGTCGTTCCTTTTTTTTTGTTCATTCTATTCTACTTTTTTTTTCCTGATTTACCGCCATCTTTACCGCCACTGACTTGACGAAGGCTGGGAGGTCGCAAACTCAATCACATTTGATGTTGTACAACGTCGGTTGCTTCATCACGCACGTACGGTGCAGAAGTCGGTGACGACAGCTGCTGATGAGTATCTGCTTCTGGGCCATGAATGACCCGCCGGACTTCCGGTTATGGAAGATAGGCTATCCTGGACGGCATTTCTCTACTCGAATCTTGGAATCCCGGTCGCATGTGAACATGGACATGACCTGAGTCAAGTGGATAGAGTTGGAGAACCTTAGATGAAGAGGGGAACAAAGAAACTACGACAAAAAAAATTAATAATAAATAAAAATCATGGACAATCAACGGTCTTGACATCGGGGATCAGTGAATCCCGAAACCACGCCAACAACGCTCTTCCCTTTCTTCACTACGAAGTATACTCGGTTAGATCCTCGACTCGGGGTTTGTTTGAAAGCATGACCACCACCATTGCGAACATGGATGTCAATCGTGCTTCTACCCCTCCTAGACCATGTCGGTCGACGTGGCAATGCAGTCGAGTGGGAAGACCGTTGCGACTAGTGCCTACTCCATAATGCAACCCCTTGGGGGCCGCCAGGATCCAGGCAGCAGCTGCCAGGATGACCCGTTTGGATGTGTGGTGGTCGTTTCCGGAGAGACCGCCAAAAGAGCCAGGCTGCTGGGGGCGGCGGCGATGAAGCCAGGGAACAAGCTGGACCGGGAGAATATTACCGACGGTGAGAGGGAAGCAGGAGCTTACAAACAGGCGGTGGTCCAGAAAACCCGGACTGGCATGACATGGCGTCTGTCTAATTCTTCTAGTGGATGCAGCTAGTTCACTGGCCCTGTCACATGACCTGCACGTTGCGGTCCCCGGGGCAGCCTCTCTCTCTCTCGTGCAGTTTTCATTGAGAAAAGAGTTGAGGGTGAGGGTGCAGGCTGCAAAGAGTTCCTGTCCGGTGTCCACTTCCTCTTCCCCTCCCTTGTGCACCTTGGGGTTGTTGGGAAAGGCAAATCATGACCCAGTGATGCGCGGGTCCAACCCAGTCCCTCCCCCCAACCGCAATGACATGCCGATCAGCGGACGGATGTCAGGCTTGGGGCCAAGTGTGGAGGATGCGCCATGGCGAGGCTCTGCTACGGTGCCACCCGTGCTGAACATGAACCTCAGCCGGATCAATTTGGATCTCAATCAAGGCGGGAACAGGACCAGCTGAGTCTTCGAAGGTTTACTACTACTATTACTACAACCTTGGCGGAAAATCACCAGGGAAAGTCAAGCCAATCGCCCCATGGATGGGCGAAAATAGGTTGATCCAAGATCTGATTCGCGATCCTAGCGGTGACCCAGCCCAACGATGGCGATAGGAGCAACAACCCTGTTGGGCAAAGACACGGAGAGAAAAGCCGGAGATTCCGACAAAGCAACATCGTCCATCCGGTTCAATAGTCGCGACGGATCCAAACTGGTTGACAGCCGATGGTGTGTAACCTTCCGCAAGCGGACTGCCGGCGGGGGGGAAAAGAAAGAGGAAAAAGAGGAGGAAGTGGATGACAATCGGATTGTCCCGCGATCCAATCGATCATCATCCTCATCGAAGCGATTGTATGCCACAGTTGGATAGTTAGTCCTCCGCCCACGAGGCGGCGCTGGGCTTGCGAGAGACTAGTGAGTTGGTCCGTGGGTGGGTGTCGTCATGGTCCATTTCTCCGAGATACAAACCGGCTGGAAGGTGTAGATCGTACAGAGATTGCCGATAATAGTAGATAGATGGAAAGCACTCGAAATTCAGCCTGATGAGAAAGATAAGCAAAGTATCACCACAATAACCCAAGATAGAAAAAGATAGAACCAAACACTATCGCAAAGAACCCACCATATTAGTGATAGCCCACTGTGGCAAGACAGGGCAGAGTGTCCGTGTGTGTGGCGCAGAGCTGAAAAACCCATCCAAGCCATGCGATAGACTACGTACCAACCTAACTTTAGTCCAGAGAATAGTGAGGTAGCTGCTGAACCACTAAGCAGTTAGTCCAGGGTTCAGAAAACGAATGGAAAGATAGGAGAAAAGAAAGAAAAGTGGGCAGGGCAGAACTCGAACTATTGCGACACTAGTACGGACCGGACTCAACTTAACCTCAAGTTTTTCGGGTCATGGGGATCCATCCTACTTAGGATGGATCCCTTTAATTTTCCTTTTCCGGGTACAGCAACATGAATGTATATATTTCTTTTTGATTTGATCGGTGTGGAGAAGATGTCTTCCCATTGCTTTTTTGTTGTTACTCCAGATCTATCTATCCATCTATCTATCCATCTTGTACTTTTTTTTTGTCTTGTCGATCGGATTAGTATGTTGTTATGTATCATCGGTAGAACAAAGACACGAGATAGACTGACTACCTTGTGATTAGCGGATCACGCTAGTTAATTAGTTGATTAGTTGGTAACTTAGTAGACTGTCGCAAAGCGGCGGGGATTTTGAATGAATGTTCATTGTCATGTCATGTCATGTCATGTCATTTCGAGACAAGACCCTGGTCGGGAATAGATGAAAAGGAGATTACGATTGGGTAAAGAACTTGTTTAGTTAACACCTGTCATTCTAATTTATTATTGACTATCTGACCTACGGAGTAAGTTAGCTACGTAGTTACGTGTGTAATAATTCTCTTTATTTCTCCATCGGAGGAAGAGACGGAGTTTAGTCGGGTTTACATGATCAAAATGACGGTGACTATGAATGGAAGCTAGTTAAGATATAGAAAGAACCTAATAGAAATAAGAATTAAACAGAAATCGGAAAAATATGAATCACAAGATAGAAAAGTAGTGTCTACAGATGTAGTAATTGTAGTTATTTATTATATGTTAATATAAGTAAGGACCGACCAGATCAGGCTACAACCCAAATAGTAAGTAGTTAACACTACTCCAAACTTTAACAATATCCGGGAATTGGTATGCGATACTAGGATCAGATCCCTTCAATTCATCAGTAAGTAGATAGATTCCATTCATACGTACTCTATTAACTAAGATTGGGAAGACAGTGGGGATTTGGGAAAAAGTAAACAACAAAGCCATCATCACCTTACATTAGGGATCAGTTCCTCAACCATGGTACCGAGAGTGCATGTCCTGGGAAAAAAAAGAAAAAGCCTAACCTTAAAAGAACTAATAGTATTGAAGCTGGGAAAGCTAAAGCTGAGTGAACCCATATTTCTTTTTTCTTTTCTCTTTTTCTTTCCGTGATCAGAAAGCTTAGTGGAGAACAACAATCTATCTACGAGAACTATATTTATCGCTTAGAGAGAGAAAAAGAAGAAAAACAAAATAATTCTTCAGCTGTCCACGTTCAACAATAAGGCATGTGAATGTTCCCCCATAAACACGATGTTATGGAGAAATGAGTGTAGAGACTATTAAATTCTATTGCTACTACAATTAGAATAGATAGTTTGCTTTACTCACTTATTTACTTGATTTAGGTACATGTACATGTACATATACATATACATAAGTGATAGTAATATGATATGTACATGATACAGCTCGTGTATGTACAATGTATGTAAGTAGTCACTAGTAGCACATATGTATCTATCTACCGACATTGCTTACTACTACTGTATATATGTACATATTCTTGGATCATAGAAATAAAAAAAAATAAAAAATAAGAAATAAACAGAAGTACCACATGTCATTTTGACATACTCTGCAGACATCATCACATACTATACTTCACAAGTAGTACCCTACCGAGGTATAAACTTTATCAACCCTTACTGATAATCTTCATCACATTACGATTCTGACCACATCCATGTATCCATGTTATCCATGTTTGGCTATTAGCAGGGTCATCCTGGGATTGTTAGTCTAAGATTACCCTCTTTCAGAGAGTAGATTACTCCCTATCACGATCGCGATCACTGTGAAACATGAGAAACAAAAGAAAATGATGCTCCTGCTATATCAAGTTAGTACTACTACACAGATACCTAACTGTTTAATCTAGATAGATAACTACACCGTCGATAGTAAGATATGTACCCAACAACCGGGATCAGACCCCCTCCTCTACACTATACACTTTTTCTTTTCTTCTTCTTGTTCTTCTTCTCCTCCTCCTTGCAAGGATCATGAAGGAGCATAATCCCAGTCAAGCACGCTTACGGGAGACAAAAAAGACAATAGCCACTGAGAAATCCATCTTACCCCTCTTGTGAACGAAGGCTAAATTTAGTTCTGACAGCAAACAACATCCTAGTAATTCTTTTACCCTGTTTATTATGTCACTTGACAGGATGGTTGAGTGTTTGATTCAGATTTGGGCAGAGGGAGGGGGGCTTTACAATCCAATTTTGCTACTTTTCTCTACAGGATGTTAAAGAGTAAAAAGTCCAATGGAATAGAAAGAAGGGATTCTGTTCCAGTTTCAATCAAGCTGAATCAAACCCAACCAGCGCGTTTTGGTGTAATGTATCACCCACACACACACACACCCACGCGCTTTAACGTCCACAAACATGTGCCAAACAACAGCCACTGTACTACCCTACCATCCCAATCCCAATCCCCACAGGATTAGACAGGACAAACACTTTAGTTATAGTAGCTCACTACTAACAAAATAACAGCTAAGCGAAGATACACCACCTCAATCAACTTCATTACTATACTATACCTACTTAAGTTCACAATGTAGGGTAGATAACTGCTAATCCACTAGTAGTAAGTTAGTTAGTAAGTAGAAGGTTACTGCACCGCAATGGAGTACGTACTGCAAGGGAAATCACCCTAACAGACTAACAGATGATCTAATCCACTCATTCACCCACTCACACCCCCAATTTAACCGCTCTTCCGGGGTTACCCGGATAGGTATCGGGCGTGCAGGGCGAAACTTGCGCAGAACCTAAACTAGTCATGGTTAAGGAGGTACAGTAGCACACCGTAGTTCACTGTAGTCCGCTGTGGTCCGCTGTAGTCTACTGTAGGTGTGTGTCCCTTGGGACTAACGGTGCGCAACAGAAAAAGAGAAATAAAAAAAAAAAAAAAAAAAGAAAAAGAGGAGGGGGGGCTGGTTTGTCGCCGGATTAGGTAGGAGATTCTTTCTGACATGATGGTCATCATTATGATACTAACTAACTAATTTAGCTTTATCTCCATGGCATGTATCTGTGCGCCTTTGCTATGTGCTTCCAGATGTATGTATGTATGTATGTGTAGTTGTATGGACGAATCCAGTCGTCTTTTTCTGGCTCCATCCCCCTTGTCACTCCCCACCGACCACCCTGCTCTTAACGCCTAAAGCCTAGTCCGTAATCACTAACGCCCCCGAATATGTACGGCATTTCCAGAGCGGAATATCAACGGAAGAAGAAAAATGTCGCAAAAAAAAGAAGAAGAAAAGTCGGAAGAAGAAAAAGAAAACAGAAAAACAAGAAGAGAAGTGAGAAAAAAAAAAAAAAAAAAAAAAAAGCAAAAGCAACCCCCTCTTTACACCGTAATGCGCCCTGGATGCATTATCCCGACCGTCTGCATACTAGCACCCTTGAACCGTGCCAGCAAGTTACTCACTATCTCCCGATAGGTGTTCATCTGAGATAGCTTGAACCGCTGGATTTTCCCACTCGCCGTCCGTGGAATCTCCTCCACGAAAATCACGCCCCCATCCAGCGCCTTATAGCTGGCCAATTGGTGCCGTGCAAAGTTGTACACATCGTCCGCAGTCAGCCGGCTGCCCGTCAGGCTCTTGGCTCGCACCACGAACGCTCGGGGCAACTCCGTGCTGCCGTCCCGCGATGTAACCCCAATCACGGCGGCATCCTCGATTTCCGGGTGCTTGAGTAGCGCTGCCTCCACCTCCGCCGGGGCCACCTGCCATCTGCACGTCACGGTTAGCACTTGCTTCGGGGTTTGCTTTCCAATGGACCACCACTTACCCTCGCACTTTAATCAATTCCTTGGTGCGCCCGTAGATGTAGAACTGCCCGGCGCTCACGTACGCAACGTCGCCGGTGCGGAACCACCCTCGGGCGTCTTTGGCATCTGATCGGCCCTTGTACCCACTGAGGACCCCGGGTCCGCGCACCCAGAGCTCGCCAGGCTGGTTGTCCTCGAGCACTAGCTGGTGGTCCTGTCCGACCAGCCGCACCTCGTAGCCCTCCAACAATCGGCCAATGCTGCCGGCGGGGGCCTGCTGAGGCCCGTAGCGATTCTGGAACACCACCCCCACTTCCGTCATCCCCCACAACTGGGAGGCACGGGCGTCACTGTGAAGCAGTTCCCGAAAGCGCTGCATGGCAGCGGCATCAATGGGAGCGCCGGCAACCCCGACGTAACGGAGAGAGGACAGAGAGCTAGTGGCGGACGAGGCTGACCGATTGAACTTGTGAATCATGGCGGGGACCATGTAGGTCTCGGTGATACCAAAATCGCACACCGTCCGAATGAACAGGTTCATTTCGAAACGCGACAGGACAAATAAGGGCTCGCCATAGCGAATGGGAAATATGTGGGTCCACAGCGCGCCAAACATGTGGAACATGGGCAGCGACATTAGGCGAATTACCTCATAAGGCACATCGTATTGGATGGTGAGGTGGTGAGAGATCATGGCATGGTGGGTGAGGTATGCTGCCTTAGGCAGGCCTCCGGTGCCGCTGGTGGAGAACATGGCGGCCGGCGTCGATTTGGCGATCATCTCGTCATCAAAGGCCACCCAATCACTTTCGCCATACGCTAGAAGGTGGGCGAAATTCACAACAGAGCCGCCCCCACCGCTCGGTAGTAGATAGGAGGCGCCGGCAGTCGCATAAGCCAATGGTCCGGCGAGGAAGTATTGGGAGATGTAATCCCCTGCAGCTTCATCCACCAGACACACCTGGCTGGGATGCATTCCACGGTCGGCTGACACACTCAGCACCGTAGGCAGTGCATCGGACGAGGTGATGATCAGTTTTGGCTCTGCCAGTTGCAGAATGTGCTCCAGCTCTTGTGGTTGGCTGCGCGCATTGGAACCCATGAACACACCGCCAGCCCCGATGATGCTGAAGAACAGCGCGGGGTATATGATCTACCACACCATGAGTCAGTGAGAAGAGGATGATGGAGGGGCATGATGGGAATGACGATAACACGATGGAGAAACGGGTAACAAATCAAATTGTATAGATCAGAGAACAGAGAACAGGAAAGGTGGGTGAGGTGGGGGGAGGGGCAGAGAGAGAGAGAGAGAGAGAGAGAGAGAGAGAGAGAGAGAGAGAGAGAGAGAGAGAGAGAGAGATCTCGAGGAAAGTAGTAGTGGTTTGGGGGGATTTGATAAGCGGGCCAGTCAGGGGAGGATGATGACTCGATGACTACTTACACTATTTCCCAGGTGGACCAAAACACAATCGCCGGGCTGTACATTGTGGGCTTTCAGACCAGCAATCAGCGCTCGAACCAGAGTCTCGAACTGCAACGCGTTGAAGAATCGCGTAGCGTCCTCAGCGTCGATGAATATTGGCTGTTGCCGGTCATAGTGGACTGGGCCCCTAAAGGCAAAGGTCAACAAGTCGGTGTAGAAACCGTCACCGTGAGTGATGCCATGGTTGTTGGCGTGGTCCAGGTGGTTGTCGGGGTGGGTAAGGTTGAAAGGATCGCCCAGAGTGGGAGACTCCCAAAGACTACCCATCGTGGAGGAGAGTACTGGTGATTTGTTCGAGAACTGAAGGGATGACTGACAAAATATGAAGGAGTGGAGGAGAAGATAGGTGTGGGAAACTAAAGATGGAACAGGAGAAGGGTTGGAGAGAGGGAGGTGGGAAACAGGAGGAGAGTGAGGATGAGAAGACAGGAGAGGGAGGGAGGAGGGAGAGGACACGAGAGAGAGAAGCAAAGAGGGAAGAAAGAGGGTCAATTCAGTCCCGTGGAGTTAGTGTTGTCAGAGTTGAATCAAGTCCAGTTGAGTCCAGTCCAATGTGAATCAATCAAATCACACATGCCCCGTTTCCAGTGTGAAGGTGACGGGACCAGATGGGAGCAGTAAGTGGTAGTAGTAATGGTAGACAAATGTCGGAGCCTGGATGAGGAATGATCATAAAAGATCAGAAAGAATTATTTCCCCGAACCAGCAAAGGGGAATTCTGGGGCGATAAATATATCTCCATTCATGATGGGAAGTTTCAAGGGTAGAAAATAAAAAGGACCAGCTCATGAAACCGACAACTAATCCTGCGGCGAAAGTGAGAGAGAGAAAGAGCGACAGCAAGCTAGTAGAGCATGAGCTAGAGCAAAGAGTGTGTGTGCCAGTGAGAGAGGGGGGAAGGTGTGAGTGGATGTGGGAATGACAAGGGAATTCCAGATTAATTCCAGTTATTTTTTCCAGTTTGGACCCCCATCACTTACCCTTTCGAACAAATGCCATGATTTGGAATTTGGAATTCCATCGCATCCTGAGAGAGACTCACTCTAAGATCGGGGCGCGGATCCCACTCCGACCCACGTCTTCCTCCCAAGACATCGAATGACAGCCGCCGATTGCAGCATCCACTAATCCCATCGCGGTTTCGTCCTTCAGATCGCATCCCGAAGTGGGTCGCAACTTGACCAGAGCGAACAGCTCCCGTCATGCAGACGAACTCACCTCTATTTCCTAGGCGGCAATTCAGGAAATTCAAAATATCAAAAAGAAATAAGAATTAGGAAATAAAAAATGATTATAAAGCGGAAAAAAGCAAAAACACCCCAAGACATAAAATAAAAACAGAAAATAAAAAAACTCCAAAGCAAATAACAATATGAAAAACAAACAAAGAAAGAATAAAATATTTAGAATAAAAATAAAAAAATAAAAGTTATTCTCCACAATCCATGATCTTCGTAACTTCCCTTCTCATCCCATCTTTTCCTCTTCCACTCATTTTTTTTTTTTCCCTTTCTCTGTTTCTCTTCCCCATACCTTAACTTAATCCATTATTGGGCATCTCTTCAGCCCGAACACCACGGTTCTTGACTCAATCTTCCTCATCCTGTTTTCCCATTGGATCTGATGGCTCCCACCCTCCCCTGTCATCGAGCCTCTCGATCGTGCATCTCCCTTTAGTCCCAAGCTGGTATCGTTCTTTGCTTCCCCCATTTAGTATAGCCTCCAATTCAGTTCCATCCATTCATTTCCCCTCTTTTTCTCTTGCCACTTTCACTCTTCAGGAATCGGCGGAGCGGTTCATAGTATCTAGTTCATGTCCTCGTGCAGCTGAACCCACCGGTTAGATCTCCCGCCTTGGGAACCGAACTAGCGTTCACCCATGGTTGACGCCCCAGCCTGCTGGATTTGGGGGCTTTAGTATTCAGCTTCCAATTCAATCTCGACTTCCACCCTTCCACCCACCCTCCCCCCCCATCGTGCAATCATGCCTGCCTGTTTGGTATCCACCTCGCCTGACCCATGCTAGGCTGACGTCTTGCTAATCACTTTGGCAGCCAAAGTGTACGTCTTTTCCTGCAAGACGCGCCTGGCACCGCTGAAATGTACCCCGCCCGCTAATGGAAACCTGGCTGGTGGTACGGTGTGGGTAACTCTCTGATCACTTGTCTCTTTCTTTCTTTCTTTCCCTCTCTGTGGGTGTCTATCGCTCTATCAGGCGCATATGCACTCTTCCCTCGACTCCATTACCGGGCCGCCTGGCCAGCACCTCGGGACACACTAGTCTTTCCCAGCGACATGGCAGGGCTCCATCTGCAATCTGCGTCTGCCACCGATACTTAGACTCTTATTTAGTTGATTCTCCCAAAGAGGAAAAAAGCAAGGAATCTGTGCGTCCTGCATGGATCGTGGGTGGATATTGCCGCCGGGGCCTTGTCAAGTCAACTCTTTCACTAACTTGCCTCTCAACAACCATCCTGTGTCCCGTGCTCCGATAATCCGATTATCGATTTTCCCATTGCCTCATCCCTCCACCTTTACACCCCCATCGGGCGGTGCAGCGATGGGGAATACGATCCTCCCCCGTGGCGAGCATCATTGCGTCTCACACGAGTGTCTTCACCTGCTAGCGTCAGGCAGGGAAACCCTGACCCTCCTGCAGGAGCCACTCGGACTTGTCGTGCCGGATCATGCTAATCCCTAGACCCTTCTATCTAGTTATCACCGTCACTAGATTCATCAGCCATGGATCTGAGGCGGCACGGTTCACTTCCCCCTCCTTCGGGGACCATCCATTGGGCCTTCTCTTTCTCGATTCGGGGAATGCAGAGCTGAATCTCTAATGGCACCATGCCATCTTTCACTGCTCATTGGCAGTCAGCCTCCAATCCACCAATTTAGGGTGGGATCCCATCCCGTGCAATAGTATCAGGTCTCAGGTCTGGTGGATAAATCCTGAAAAACCTGGCTCGGCAAAGTGAAGTATCAAAAAAATAAAAATGAAGAGAAAAAAAAAATAAATGAAAATTAAAAAATAACAAAATAAAGAAAAAAATAAGAAAAGGATTCTGTAGAGGGAAAACGGGCCGACAGTATGCCGCATGCGGTATGCGTCCAGCTGCTGGGAACATGGACTAGACACAATAGCCCCAAGATAACTCCGGTGTTCGATGTAGGTCCACGCTTCGGGAAATATACTTCTTCTGCATCGTTATGAGATGTCGTCATCCACAAAGATTCAAAAGACGCAGGTGCCCATTCACCGCAGTTGGCTCACGGCAATGCCAATTCGGAGGTGAACTGTGAACGCCTGTCAGGTCCTCTCTCTTCACCCCCTCACCTCATCTCTCTCAAATCATTCGTTGGGCCATGATCTTACCTAGGGTATAGCCAATTTTTGCAATTGCTCTTGTTTCCCTTTTGCGTCGGTCTGTACCTGATCCTCACACCAACCCTTGCCACTCGCATCCCTCCTCCTCCCACCTATCTTGGTTGGGATAACCTCTCTTGGGTGTCTGCTTCTTGTCTCTCACCCACCCTCCTCCTCCCTCACGTCCTCGGATTTGGAATATCCCGAGTCAGCATGTCATCCTCACCAGTACAGACCGTTGTGTCGGTACCACAGCCGGCCAAATGTGCATCAGGCCCACCGAGCCCAGGCGAAGCAACATTGACAGACCAGACTATAGTCAATGAGCTCTCAGAGAAGGTGGAGGCCTCACACAATCATGCAGGCAACAACCCCTGGGACCTTGAAGCCCAAGAGCACAAGGTGAAGAAGCTATCTCGGATCCGGTATGCCTTGCTCAACATCTACCGTCGTCTCTTCACCTTGGTCTTCCTTGCCAATGTTGCCGTGTTCGTGGCCATCATGGTCACGGACCGGACTCTGTTAGCCCTGGTCAACGCCACCGCCGGCAACCTGATGGCATGTGGTTTGGCACGACAGCCGTTGGTAGTCAACTCCATCTTCATTTCCGTCTGCTCTATACCAAGATCAGCCCCGAAATGGTTGCGTCTGCTGGCCGCAAAGGCGTATCATTATGGCGGCGTGCACAGCGGATGTGGCGTAGCCGCTTTCGTTTGGTATGTGGGCTTCGTGGGCGTGATGTCTCGGGAGTACTGGACCGGAGCGTCGGTTCTATCCCTTGCGCCCGTTGTCTTAGCATACGTTATTCTTGTCCTGCTACTGGCAATCATCGTTGTGGCCCACCCGAAGTTCCGCTTCAAGAGGCACGACTACTTCGAGCTGACGCACCGGTTCTCCGGATGGCTCGTCGTGGCACTCTTTGTGATATTGCTCATGATCTTCGCTGACCAGGCCAAAGAGGCGTACCACGAGTCTCTGGGTCGGTTCCTCGTCACTCTCCCTGCGTTCTGGTTCTTGATGGTCACGGTCGTGGCAATCATCCATCCCTGGCTTCTTCTCCGCAAAGTCCCCGTCCGGGCCGAACACCTCTCCTCGCATGCGGTGCGTCTCCACTTCACGCATACCACGACGAACTTCGGCAAGGGCATCCAATTATCCCGACACCCACTGCAAGACTGGCATGGCTTTGCCACGTTCCCGGACCCAGAAGGTAAAAGCTTCTCTGCGTTGGTGTCCAAAGCCGGGGACTGGACAACAGCCTGCATCCAAGACCCACCCACTCACCTCTGGAAGCGAGGGGTCTTGATTAACGGCTTCGCATACGCGATGCGGGTCTTCAAGCGCGTGGTGGTTGTAACGACAGGATCCGGAATCGGCCCGTGTCTTTCCTTCCTGGGGGATGCGAACCGGCCAGAACTCCGAGTGCTCTGGCAGACGCGTGCACCGCTCAAGACGTACGGTCAGGACATCCTGAACCTGGTGTCCGAGATGGACACGAACCCGGTGATCATCGACACCAACCAGGCAGGACGAATCGACATGGTCCCGATTATTCGACAGATGGTTCGGGATTTCGACGCCGAGGCTGTCTGCGTGATCAGCAATCCGTTCGTCACGAAGAAAGTGGTATACGAACTGGAATCTCACGGGATCCATGCATATGGACCCATTTTCGATTCATGATGTGCATATCTTCCTCCATCTATGTAATTGTTCTTTTTTTGTTGTCTTTATTTCATGTTCATGGTTATGTGATATCTTTTTTATTGTTTGATGAAGATATCCCCGGGGTTATTATTGGAGTTCAAGGAAATGTGAAAGACGAAGTTGAAGAAAGATGCGAACGGGAGTCCAAAGGAGCAAAAGGTTATCAAGGAGTTCACGCGGCAGACACATGGTATTTATTCTTTGAGTGATGGCGTTTCACATATGGTCGAAAAAGGGGGGCAAGGGCAAGGCGAGGCGAATACGGCAAGAAAGAGCGGGAAAGCGAAGGTGGTGAATGAATATCGATATTGTTCAAAGTGCACATACTACACTCAAATAGTGATGAATGAGTGAACTGAAACATAAGGGAAGAGGTGTACACACACATACACACACACACAACGAAGCAAAATTATCTTCACCAACAAGGTAGCAAGTAAGCGTAGCATCCGTAGCATCCAAGGGGGACCCCCATCCCACTAAATACTTTGAAATAAACCAAACCAAACCACTAGTCATTCAATCCAATCCCCAACTACCACCAACTAGAACCATCCAACCCAACAAAAAAGTAACAAAGTACTACTACATACACTACGACATGCAGATTACCGATCCGATCTGCAGGGGGGGGGAGAGCGATTTTAATAGAGAGAGAGAGAAAGAGAGAGCAAAAAGGGCCGAGACAGGGCAGGGTAGTAGCTTGTGTAGCACGAGCGAATATTTACTACTTACCTACTGGGAAGAACGTAGAGATGGGGGTAGTAATAAATCTGGGTACGTGCATGAGATTGTAACCTGATTATTGAATAGTGGGTGGAAGGGTGCAGAAGATGTTGATGTTGGTGTGACGGTCTCACGCACATACACACACATTTTACGAAGATGAGAGAGAAGGAATAGATTGAAAAAGAACTGGCTGGACCGACTGGCTGGACCAGTTCAGATCAAGGTACCTACGGAGTAACAGGAATATAAGAAATAAGTAAGCAAGGGTATGGTTGACTGGTGAGGACATTTATTGATGTGAATTGGGGAATCAAAGCTGTACCTACCCGGATTGTTGTCACACGGGGCTTTACTGTACCTGGCTTGGCTTGGGGGAGGATTTGTCACTATGGGGTTACTAAAGGGCGATCAATTGTTCTTCATTTGTTACGGTAGTTAGTTTAGGATGGAGGCTTCATTTCAGGAAAAAATTATCGTTTTTCTTTTAGTTCTATTAATCAGGTATATTGGTAGCGATCTTGACACTCTTATCTTTTTGAGGACAACAACAAAAGGTGGTTGGTGCAGAACAGAAGAAATAGCCAGGTTTGTGACATATTTGTAGCAACTATGGGTATCATGCAGACTGTGAAAATTCCCCACTCCGTGATAAGACAATGAAAATTCTAGTAAAGACAAACTTTTTTTCTCCGATATTCCCCCCCTTTTTTTTTGTTTGATTCCATGCCATTGGTATTAGAGAGTTCATTAGGACATGGCAAGCCAATTTGTTGAGAGTGACTGTTGAGAGCAACTGAGATGAATTCGAATCTTTAGGATTTATTAATCGTCCAATTCGTTAAAAATCGTAACGTCGTAAGCGGCGTAGCTTGGTATGGACATCTGTCGAGTCCAGATTTGTTGAAAAAAGAAAAGAAAATAGATGAAGGAAAGTCAACGGTGAAGTTAAAAGGTGTTATGTGCGTCTTGAGCTTTGGGAATCGACAGACGGCGCTCGGTTGCTGGCTGCAGGTACCGTCGGTTCCGCAGTCAAGTCATCGGTTGTCAGGCGAGAGCGACCCCGGATTGAAGAGTGAGTAGAGTCACTGTCCAGTCGAAGGGAGTCCATGCGCTCCAAATGCTCATACTCGGGCAGGTGAATGGGGGATCCGTGGTAGTCCTCCATGATGCTGTCACCATCGAGCATGGTGTATCCAGGCGGGCTGGCTGGCACATCTTCGTACACCGGCGGCATCTCTTCATCCCAGCTGATGCCGAGACCACTACGCTCCGTGACATGAAGGTGGAATTGCATGCGCAACACGCGCGCCGCCCCGGTGGGAGTGATGAGCTTGGGGTTCCGGTTCGGGCAGAACTCCTCAGCCACGATCAATTCAATGACAAGGTTGTGTCTCGCCTCCAAGCCACCAGGGGTTTCGAGATCGCAGACAGGGTTGCAAGAAGGGTTGATGTTCGCCTCGAACTGCATGCTGATTTCGCCACCAGCGGTGTCAAAGTCAGTCTTCCAGCCTTCTTTCTCTTCGTTGTGGCCGATGATGCGCGTCTCTTGGTGGAGGACTCCCTTGCCCTCGCCCCCGATCTTGTGCGCATGCTTGGTGCAAGCGGTGGACACGATCTTTTGATGTTCTTCGATCCGCCACATCATCTTACGCAGGCGCCACCGAGTCTGTGTGTCCTCCTTCTTGTCCACGATTCCGCTCAGGGTCATTTGAACGGGGAAGGTGCCAATCGGGTGCACAACAGAGGGAAGAACGATGCGGCCGGTGAGGTTGGTAGGGGGGAAGATGCGGATTGAGGACTTGTCGTTTCCGGGAAGGATGGCACGCTTGATGTGCACGGGCATCTCGTAGGTATATTCCTCGCCGTTGACGTTGTGGGCACGCGCAGAAAGGAAATACTCGACTTGACCGAGCGAACCGTTGCAGGAAGCGGGCAGATGACCGGGGAATAGGTAGCTGAAGGGGAATTCATGGTCACCATTCTTGAGATGAAGAGGCTCAGTCAGGAAGTTCCAGTGAGTCAGTTCCTCCGTGCGCGATGCGCAGTTGGCGCAATCTCTGGAAACAGGCTTCTTCGTTGTCAATCTGCTCATCAGGCGCATATCGAAAGTGTCCAGGGTGACCATGCCAGCCAGCTCGGAGATGCTGAGCTTCAGGCGCCCCGAGAACAGCGCACCAGTGGAGTTCGCAGGGGATCCGTAGCACACAAGCGGCGGGGATTCGACAATGACGTCTAGTTTAGCATGAGCACTGGCAATCTCCTCTTGTCCGGCGCGCTCCTTGGAACGGGAGGACCGGCCATGGCTGCGTCGCTTGTCCTTGCTGTGGTCACGGTGGGGGTGGATAAGGTGTTCGACGGCGAAAGACAGACGACGCTCGGGTGAACGGGCTCTTTCCGCACCATGCGTGGACGGCTTCTTGGAGACCACTGTGTTCGGTGGGATCTCATTCACAGACGACGAGGACGAGGAGTTGGAGTGGGAGACGGAAGAATGGTGAGAGGAGTGGTGGTGGTGAGAGAGGGAAGGGCGAACAAAGCTGGAGAGAAGACGGCCAGGCATGGTGTCAAAAGTTCAAGTGGCTAACACTTTGAGTTTGTGACAACCGTGCCGGGCAAAAGAATATGAGAACGTGTGAGAGCCGGCTTTCTAGGCCCTACTTGAGCTGTGGAGGAAATGTTCCGGTTGGTGGTTGCTGTGGATGGGATAGAGATAGTTCGAAGACTAGAGCTTGAATATGTAGACGCTGTTGAACAATAACTTAGGAAGTGATTGTTTAGGAAGTGCTTCGATATTGGTAGAGTTGCGATGTGTGGTAGACGACCAAGTACATAATCCAGTTGACGTGTGGTGGTATCGTTGACGTTCTTCTAGATGTTGCTGTCAAGATGATGGGAGTATCCAAGCACCGGTACGGAGGATACAATGGGTAGTGTGGTATAGTTGAAATCACCACTTGGGTTCAGATGCTATGGGATGGTGAAGAGAAGATGAGATGAATTGGGTGTGACAGAACCAGAAGAATCAAGAAGGGAAGAATAAAAGTGGGAGAGCAGCTGCCTTTGAATGAACGCAACAAGCTTTTTTATTTTTTTTAATACCAGATATATTTCCCCAAGAGAGAAAAAAAAAGGAGGACTACCTCAAAATCGAATTTTCCACTCCTGAGATTTTTACTTTCCAAATTCGCCCTTTTTTTAGTATGGTTTCTTCTAGGACGTTCCCACCGCATGTAACAGGTGCCATTCATTCCCTGGTCTGGCCACCTTCAGGGCTCCATCTCATCGGGCGGACGATGGAGGTTGAGTGGGGCCCGGCAGAAAAAGCGTCATCGTGGGCCTTACATTACGCTTTCCGTACGTGACAAAACGGCTGTCTCCGGCGGAAAGCGCCTGCGCCTGAGAAAGTAGAAGCACACTCGGTCCCTGTTGTGCTGCTGGGCGGAAGGATTTCCCCGAGGAGAAACGCGTGAGCCATGCACCAGAATGGTTTGACAGGCTCACAGGCTCCCTCAACCATTGTCATCGATGTGTAGCTTACACAGGAACTTGCGTGATCTAGATGAATACTTGTTGTATGGGAGAATTACATTCAATGAATGGGACATTCTAGATCTGGGGACTCATCATCAGTGGTTAATGTGTCCCCACGGTGGACTTCACAATAGATGCCATCGACTCAATTCTAGAATTTTCAAGGACTCGTCAGCCTATCGCAACTTGGGGCTGGTCATTCACAGTCTCATGTCAATGTCATCTATCCGCAGTCTGACCCCAACCCCGGATCTGTGATTCTGAATAATCAATGTATGGCAATATCAAGGCGTCAGACAGTCTTGTCCTCGGCTAAATCCTACGGATGCTGGTATTTGTTTCGACACCAGCGCAACATATACGCCTTACTTACAGGTTGATTCGTTCCTCTTCGCAATTCAACGCATGTGATACTGTCCGGGCTCATGCAGTCTGCTTCTAAGACGTGCTACTACCTGCATGAAGTGTGTTTTTGCGAAGCTGCAACAAAATCGTATTTAATCTAAACATGCTGCATCACTTGAACACTTCGCTAGCCACAAAGCATGATGATTAGCTCTCCGATGTCCCTCCGTCGAGGCCGTGCGCAGTGACTCACTCCTACCCCATAGAAACTGGACTTAGTCTGGCTGTCCCTGGGTCCGGAACGTAGTCCCTCCCCTGGCTGTCGATCGTTCGCTCGCGAATGTTTGCGTGACCCAGGCGCGTATTCGTAGAGAGGCGGTGTTGATTTGACGCAATACCTACTAGTGATTATTCAGAATGAACTCGTGGCCCTAATGATCGGGCTTCGAGATCATGCCAAATTGCTCAGTGATGTTGTCATGCCCTTTTGTTGGAGATCCGAACCAAGGATGATGGGGCTGACTAAGGTTCTAGACAGTATTCCCCTCCAGGTCAGGCCACAATTTGATTGGGCCGTTGTATAGTTGGGGGCCCAGGGCCTGCCACGACAACCATAGTACGTACTCTATTAACAGCATTAGTAGAGAGCCAATTCTTGATGTGGTGCCTTGATGAGCAATGGAGAGATGGAAGACAAAGAAGCATGACAAGTCAGTCAGTCATCATAGTGTTTCCGGCACCGAATATCCGTCCAAGACGGCAGCCGGGACCTGAGCCCGTAACGACACCTGACAAAAAGGGCGCTTTCTTTGCTCGTTCAGGAAGGTCAGCTGCCGTCATCAAACCATCACGTGGCGTCATATAGTGGCAGAGAGAGCCCGAAATTCTGAACAGTTGCAAGGCGGTCTGGCGCAAGTTTTGCGCGTACGAGCGGTGACCGGCACCGTGACGCGGGTATACATTACCATACCGCAACACGTTGCGACACTAATTGGAGATCCTCTGGATCCGTGATGCCGCTTGCACTTTTTGAGCCAACGAGGCGCTGAATCCGCGGACGGAGGAAGACGCTAGCCCCATCAGAACCAGATGTTTTGCGTACGGAATGGGAACCTTTTGGGAAATAATCCAAAAAAATTCTTTGCAGAGATTTTATTCCATTGCGGCGCCTCTTAACTCTTGATGTTACAGCTTGGCCAGGTTCCACATCCCGACAAGGCCAAAGGGAGAAAAAAAAGAGACTAATATGTCAAGGGCAAATCCGAGGAGAAAATAAAAACCTTGATTAAGACATGTGCTTTTTTTTTCTTTTCCACCCGCGCGGTACAGCGGTACCCTGTTCCGATGAGACTTGGTTGAGTGGCTTGTCAAGGGCTCGGGCTCAGGCACTGAGGACCTAAATGACGAAGCTGGCTGCAGGCTCTCCTCGTTATTGCCATTCCTGGCCAAGTCTCACGATGGTTTTGACGGCGCTAACAGGGACCCCTTCACTCAGGAGGAAGATTCCGTTGTTGCTCGCTGCAAGGCGATAGGTTCGCCTTTTTCCCCGCACTGCTGAAAATTCCGTTCTATGCGGGGCATCACATCATCCGGCTGCAGTTGCCGGTCGGTCGGTGTAGATGAAAGTGGTGGTTAGCCTCGTAGTATAGCATGAGGGTTGCGTGAGGAAACAATTGAATTGGGAAATAACATCCAAAAGTAATATGTAGTAACATATGATATTCACTGTACTAATGTTGGAAGTTCTAGACTAAAGCAACGTGCGTTGTGACTTGGCCAGGGACAGTTCTGACGTTCTGACGAATGGCTACCCATCGCCGCCATACCCATTACCTAACAGTTTCACCACCACCCATTGAGCTGCCAGGACGACAGCATGCGCAATGTGAAATGATCGGTCTGACCTCTGACGATTCAGGTACCTTGGCCGACTTTACACCCTGATGGTCCTCCAGTTGTCGGCTTGACCGTCCCGGTTTACTGAGAGTTTCGGCACATCTTTGTCGCTGACGGCCACGGATGGCCGATTCGATCACGCCACGAGTTCGGATGTTACTATACAGGATTTTAGCCTCAGTGTTACCCGCCAAGCCTCATCTACACAGTACTGGTCGGCTCATGTTATATGATCGCTGGCCTATCATATATGGGGGTGTTAGAGAATTGACACTGACTGTATCAGGCTATTATCTGAATTGGCAAGGGTCGCCTCCAGCTGATGCTCCTAAATTCTTCTACATCAAGTTAATCTTGGGGAAGGGCCGACGCAGGTGCATGCACTAGATCTTGGTCCATTGCGCAATACACTGATGATCAGACCGTGAAGATTGCATCCGGTGACCTTCCTTCACTCATTGAATACTCCTACTCCCGATATGATTCCCCAATTGCATGAAACTCACCATCCAGACTAGTCTTTGCTCTATAATACGAATCTCTTTGCTATATGGCGATCGATAACAAACCAACTCCGACAGAATATGACCACATTCCCCGTAAGTGCTTGGTTCCTTTTTGCCAATCGCCTAGTTTCACTCAGCAGGAGATGTCTAGATGAGGGATTTCTACTACTCCTGCCTGAGCACACACGGCGGTTGCGTTATTAACCGCCATCTTCTGGACTAGTGCCGTGACGGCTTCATGAAACCCCTCCCAGCTTGGATGTGCAGAAGCTTGGACCCATTCCATGCAGCTGCAAAACAGGTAGTAGTAGCAGTGAATGGTCATATTAATGATGCCAACTACGAATACTATAGCGTTTTCTTGCAAGGTGCAAGGCCATGTTTACCGTTGCGCCCTTTCCATTGGGTCTTTCCGCGGAAACCCCTCCCAAAGGTGGATGAGGGCATGTAGCGGACTAGCGGTACGCCGCACCACCCCCGTTTTTCTCGAACGGGGCTTGTCCACCGGCCCGGCTCTCTTTTCATGGTTAGCTTTGGCGGACTCCATGCGATGACTCTTCACTATGCCACTAGCGCCTCAGAATTTTCTCTCCTTTCTCCTCCAAGGTTTCTGGACGAGCTAAATCACTCACTAAATGAGGATTTAGCGGGAATTACACCATTCTGGTCCCAGGACTTCGGCGACTGCCGTTGTCCCCCAATTCCCTTGCCTGGTAAGGTCCTCGACGGAAGTCAGATCGGTCCGTGGGTACACCACTTGCAGCCTTTGGTTAACGCCGTACCTGCCGTCCGCTCAGGTTGATGCTATCCACTTTTTACCGCCATTCCTACACAAAATAATAGTTACATTCCATGACTAAGGGTGGCCCGATGGTCTCGGATATCGTCGCTCAATTTACTTGTTCTATTTGCCTAGACCGACTGAGAATTGCCACGACGTCTGTGTTTACGTTCCATGGCATATTCATGGTTTCTTATAACCTTACGACCAAATAGACTCTCGAGCTCTTGAACCCCGCGGGGTTCAAGTTCGGCACATTGATCCCGCCATGGTCTCAGACTGGTCGTTTGGACATGATTGCGTCGCAAAATCTATGCTCTGCAGTATATTTATGGCTGTTTTCGACGATGGATTTCTAGTTCATAGTTGCTGCCCGCGGCATGCTGCGCAGCAATTGCCATGTGAACGACTCTGGCAGTGAGTGTGTCCGCGGGTTCTCAGCCCTACAATACCGGCTATCAGCACCCGAGAACTTAGATGATAGGATTTTGCACGAACCTTCGTAGCCAAAACCTTCTGTTTGGAAATCACTCCGGCCGAACTGCACAGGACGTGTGTTTCTGCCAAATTAAGCAGTGTTGCTTGTCCCACGTGCTAGTGCAATCTAACCTAGGAAGTTCTAGAAGCCACTGGTAGAGAGAACTGTATACTGACTCTGCTCTCGAGACCCCTACGTTCAAACATGGGTTATTTTGCGGTCTGTCATTGACCGTCCTGCATACTACCGATCTCTAGCGAATATAGTCACTGAATCTAGACCCAGCTACTCATTGATGGACGACCAGGAAAAGGAGAGCTGAATCATGGCCATGTGATGACGTCTCTATTTAATCTGGCCCCTGCTACCGCCGACTCTATCCGCGAAAGGAACACTAGAAACCGACAAGGAATCACTAGACTCCTCGATCAATATATTGATTATAGTGTCATTCCTCATTATTGGCTGTACCTGGTACTACTAATTAGACTGGTCGTCCTTTGGGACCGGAGAACCGCGGGGTCTCCGTACTTTGCTCGATACAGTCAGTCTCTGGATGCCGTCCAGCCGAGACAATGTCTCTTCCAAATACCACCCTAAAAATACTTCTAGTAGTTCCTTGATTTGTATATCGACATGGAATTTGTAAGCAGTCCAGGCTAGGAGCGAAAGGATAAATGGTGATAGCCTTATCCTAGTACTTACTTTAGAAGGTTGGCTGGGTCAGCGGAGAGACCTGCCATGCAAGTGCTCTGTGACATTCATGTGATTGGTGGGGACCATAACCTCCTATTCCGCGCATAGAGCTTACTAATTCGTGTGAAACGGATCAGGAAGGTGACAGCTGAGATGTTGAGAGATACGTATGCTGTTGCTGAAAATGGATATGCTTGAAGTCAGTAATAAGCATAATCAATATTACTAATGTTGACATTTGAGCCAGCTTATGATTGACCCTAGGCACTTGGTACTTCTGATGTCATTGGCGTCGGAACGCAATGCTGGTAATGGAACGCGCAATGCTAGCTGCATTCATCAAACTTGCTTTGGAGGAGCTCCTCCGTGCATTTGTAAACAGAAACATGGTGAAGCTTTAGATGCTCTTCTGATGCTACTAAGTACAGTCTGTAGTATTGTTTCAGTACCAATTGTGAGGAATGCTGGAGTACATGTTATCAACGTCAAGTTACTATTACCAGTAATATATATAACTTACAGTAACAGAGTAGACCTCATGATACTAAGATATATTCTCAGGATTATGTTCATTTTCTAGCCAACGTACTAGTACTTGGAAATTCGAGGCCAATTACATAACCTAAGCTACATAGCATCTGATAAACCAATAAATTCCACAGTTCGGAAGATTTATCACACTAATCTCCTACAATTAGAAATGCAATTGGAACTATCTTCCGATGTACTCAATCCGTAAGTCACGTGGTGATAGCTCCGCGTCCGGGAGACATGGAGCTCTAGAGATCGTCAACCCAGGACCCTGAGACGAATCAACTGTTTATCCCTTTTTCTAATCCTCACCATTCAACCCATCGGGGTCACTCTCCCCTAAAGATGTCCCAATTCGAGTAAACCAACACAGTTTGTATTCTATAGCCAAACAATTGGTGGATTACAACACCCAGCATCACTTGCATTATTTCATGCAAGCGGCGAACGGTCGTCGAATATCCCCCGAAAAAAAGCACCCCTTGAGCTCCTACTAGCTTCTCCCACAATTTGTCAAACTTCCCGACGATCCAACCAATTACTCCTGACTATTTCCCCTTCATTCCTCAAGTTCAACGCCCGAATCGCCCCTTTTGATTACTCCCACGCCATGTCCCCGTCAACATTACTCTCTCTCGGTTCCGCGATTCTAGCCGTGTTCCTCTTCTGGACACTATCGTCAACCACGTCTTCACCATTCGGCGGTGCATTCCCTCGTCTATACAACAAGCGGATATGTCTCCTGATCGCTCACCCGGACGATGAAGCCATGTTCTTCGCGCCCACGGTTCTGGCCCTGACCAGACCGGAGTACGGCAACCACCTCAAGATCCTCTGTCTCAGCAGCGGTAAGCACCCACATAGACCATCGAACAAACACCCCCAACATACACCCACCACTAACACCAACCCGCAACACGAAACAGGAGATGCCGACGGTCTCGGCCACATCCGCAAAAAGGAGCTCGTGAAAAGCGCCCTGCAACTAGGCCTACGCCAAGAATCCGACGTATACATCATCGACGACCCCTCCCGCTTCCGCGACAGCATGACCGTCCAATGGACCGAGTCCGACGTATCAGCTGTTCTCGAACACGCCTTTGCCCCCGAACTCAGCGACAGCACCTCTTCTTCCAAAAAGAAATCGAACCAAGCCGGCTCTGCACCTACGGCCACCATCGACGTGCTCTTGACCTTCGACAAGGGAGGTATCAGCAACCACCCTAACCACCGGTCTCTGTACCACGGTACTGTTCATTTCCTGCGGTCCCTGATGAAGGATAAATCGGGATATACCTGTCCGGTTACTCTGTATACGCTTACCACGACGAATCTGCTGCGCAAGTACGCGGGTGTTTTGGATGCGCCGTTTACGATGGTTCGGGGCGCGCTGCATTCCATTCTGGGCCGTGGTGGTAGTGGCTCCAAGGGCCAGCTCCCGTCGCGGCTTTTGTTCGTCAGTTCCGTTAATGAGTGGATGACTGCGCAGTCGGCTATGGTCAAGGCCCATCAGAGCCAGATGGTGTGGTTCCGGTGGGGCTGGATTACGATTGGTCGGTACATGGTGGTGAATGATTTGAAGGCGGAGAAGATCTGATGATGATGGTGGTGGAGGAGGAGCCTGGCTATAGGCTCAGTGAACTGACTGGATAGGTGCCCTGCGTTTTGTAGCACATACCCGCATTGTATGTATATGATTATGATTGTTTCCTTGGTGGACTGACGTCGTCTGAAACCTATATTCAGAAGTCAAGTTCCATTTCTGTATAGGTATGCACCCCGTCCGAGCATGGCTCGAAAGATTGATACTGACTACTATTCTGCTTACTGAAAGACAATCTTCTCACAATCGAAAGAATAATGATAATATTCGAAAAGCATAAAAGAGCTCAATATGTAACATGTCATATAGACAGGGTATCCGCTCAGGTAAGGCAATACATGCACACATGAGGTGTCATAACTGACAGCCAAAGATCAGCTCATCATATATCCCGCTTCAGGACATGAAGAAAAGAACAGCGAAGGAAAGAAATCAGGGTTGAGTGAAGGCGTCCGCGAATTGTTAACTTTTCAGGATGCGCAGATGAAAGTCACAATCGAAGTCACAGAAAAGGAGGGAAAGAAGAAAAAGAAGATGGTGATGAAGAAAGTGAGAGAAAGCGAAGTGGCTCGGATATGGGCTAGAATCAAGCCCATGAGAGAGGACCCGGACCTGTGGTTATGGGATCGTCCTCCTCTACTGTTTGGCGTCCCCAAGTGGTAGAGCGCGCTTGTCTGGGCGTCTTTGCGGTAACCCTAGGGATCTCATACTCGCCAGTTTCGTATCCCAGTTCTTCCGCCAGGAAAGCTTCGTCGTCGTAAGTGCTACTGACATTGTCTTCGTGGACAGCTTCGAAAAGCCTCCTCAGGGGTGGAATGGACAGATCAAGATGCGGGGCAGATTGTCGATAACAATCCCAGAAAATGTCGTCGTCTATATCGTTTGCGTCGTCATCAAGCTCAAAGTTCGTTCCGAGGGTTGGCCGCCGGACTGGTACTCTATCATGGGTTCTGATATTACGCTGGCGCCAAGAGGTGGCACCATCGAATTCGATGAGCCCTCCTCGGGTATGGTATACCACGGACTCTGGCAAAAAGTCTCGCCATTCTTCCAGCGCCTGCGGAAGGAGGGTTCGTTCCCACGCTTGGTTCCGACGACCCAGCCAACGATGGTGAATCAGCAATAGTCTTGCAAGACGCTCCATGACAACGGTTTGCTGCATAGTGCGCAAGCGCAGAATGTCATATGCGTGCACAGCATCTGCAAAGGCTCGTGATTTGAGGATTTCCGTTTGTGCCTGTCCCAGATATGCCTCTATTATCGACCTCGCAGTTCTTCTCTTCTTTCGTGTCTCCCTTAGAATATTATACGCAGCTTCCATATGGTGCTGGAATTCCGACAGTCTGGCGCGATCCCACGCAGTTTTGGCGAGGATGTGGTGCACCTCGATTGTTGGACGCACGTTGAAAGGCTCGGATGTCATTGTTTCGAACATGGAGTTGAGGAAGTCATATGAAACCTGGCCCTTCGCATTTCTTCCGGCGTCGGGGCCAAACCTCGGACGCGACAAGACGAACGATCGCTCAAATAGCTCGAGCCAGACATTCTCCGGCACCGGGATGTCATATTTGTTCGAAATAAAATCTATGGTGCGCAGCGCGGCAGGGATGTCATTGTTGGTGCCGAAGGCATGAGCTACGGCGAACAGCAGGTGGTTTGTGGGGTACAGCGGTGAGGAACGGTCGTATGGGGTCACTTCTGGAAGCATCGACTCGTCGACCTGGTCTAGCAGCGCATCGACGTCAATGTTCCAGACGGTGTGCAGGACATTCTTGATTCCTTGCATATGGCCAACTCGACTTGACGCAAGGATCACATTGACAAAGGTGGTGGTGTCCCCCGAGGTACCCTCCTGTGTCATCTCGTTGAAGATCTGCAGCACTTCTTTTCTCACACTCCGGGCAGCCGTACCGTAACCTTGCCATCCGGGGTTGGGTTCGAAGAATCTCCTCTTCCGATACAGGTAAGGGGTCATTCTGAGGCGATACTTCTCCAAGCCGGTGTATGCTCTATCCCAAACTTTCGCCTCCATGTAGTAGTTATAGCACTGGGAATCCGGCACCATTCCATCCTCCCTAATTGTTTGCCAGATATAGTCTGCCATGATAGCATCGCCCATTGAGCGTGCGCAATCGAGCAGGTGCGTGTACTCAGCCAGACCCAAGGGTTGGCCGCCCGCCCACCTAATCTGCAGGATGGCAGAAAGATTACTGGCAAACTCGTCGAAAATCGAGTCGAGTGATTTGTACTGCTTGACATCGACAGCTGACGGATGAATGGGACGATGGATTTCCCGATAGGGATCGATAAAGTAAGCGGGGGAGAGGAGATGAAAGACTTCGACAAAGGTGCTGGGTGGCATCAAGCAAACCAAGCTCTCAAAGCGAGGATCAAGCATCGCATCCATCACCTGATCTGGTTGGCCATCTCGGAGGATAGCGTTGAAATGTCGCTTCACATCCTCAAAACTTTCGACCTGGGGACCAGCCCCAATGTCGTGCCCTCTGTCGTCTTGTGCATTGGAGATCTCATGATCGCCCAAGTCAACCTGACCAGGTTCCAGTATGTCCGTGGCTCCCCGTCCTAGCTGTGGAGCATGTCTATTAGCGAACCAGCCTTTATTCCTAGAATGATTGCTGCTGTCGTCGTTCCGATATCGAAGATGTAAATGTGATCCGGATGATCGTTGGCGGCGCGTCGGATCCCGAAGTATAAGAAGTGGAGAACAGCGAGGTAGGGGAGTTAATCGACATCGACGGTACGTAGGACACACCAAGTGAGAGCCCAAGCTCTCACTGGTACGAAGGAACCCCAGCATTGCGATCTGAGGACAGGAAACATGAAAGAACGTAGGGAAAAAGCCGGGGGGAGGGGGATGTTCAGGCCGTCAGAAGTCGGGGGGAAACGAGCTGCGACTATAAAAGCGGAGTAAATGAGGAGGTGCCGCTTGTTGTGGTCTTGGCGGGCCAGATCCCTGTCAGACTCTGTAGCCTTTTTCACCATCCATGTCCCGCGTCTGCTGTACACGCTGCAGCTTGGATCCTTCCCCCCCTTCCTTTCGTTCGCTTAGCTTAACGCTTCAGTCTCTCCTTTCCCACCCACCCTCGACCTCGACATGGCCGACACCGAGGATGCGGGCACATCGTCCGTCTCCGAGCCCTTAGATTTGGTGCGCCTGTCGCTCGATGAAATCGTTTTCGTCAAGCTGCGCGGCGATCGCGAGCTCAAGGGCCGTCTCCATGTGAGTTTTACGCCTTCACCCCCAGCCCCTGACTACGTGGCTGTTACTGACAGACGACTTTGGGTAGGCATACGATAGCCATTGCAACCTGGTGCTAGGAGATGTTGAGGAGACCATCTACGTGGTGGAGGAAGACGAGAACGAGCAAGAGATCCTCCGAGTACGTCGCTCTATCCTTTTACCTCGGTTATAGTACAATCAATTAGGGTGGTACTATAATAGTGCGGCGCTGGGCTAACGCAGGTTGATTGTCTTTAGACCATCAAGAAGCAAGAAGAGATGCTCTTTGTTCGAGGTGCGTTTCGCGATGCCATTCCCGGTAGAGCCCGGGCCTTGTCATACTGACGTTTTACGATAGGAGACTCTGTCGTTTTGATTTCTCCTCAGGCATAAGAATTGGAAGGCAATAATAAGTAGGAAGACGGATCACATCGGATATTCTTGGGGCCACCCCTCACCCAAAGCTACGAAATACGAGACCACGAAGACACCAGGCGATGTTACAGGGTTTCCAGGCTATACGAATTTATCTTTTAATGTATTCACGTACTCGGTCATGCCTGGGCCTGCAAGTTTTCTTATATCAAATATAGACGCATCAGGAAGGTGTAAGGCGTGTGGTATCATGGCATCATGCCATACTGGCATATGTAGCGATGAAACCAACAGCAGCGACCAGTGTTTCTGGTTTGCGACCTGGCCCAAAACAGTTAATTAAAAATTGGCTACTGTAGCGGTGACAAGACAATCATCATTCCAGCACAGACTTAGCTGCATGGAGGGAATGACTGTGCTGAGCCGTATGACTCAATAATTTGCTTGGGGGCCGCACGAGGCGATGACTCGCACTTTCCTATCGATAAAGCTTCCCCGGTTCCCTCCCGACACTCGCTGTCCATC
Source organism: Aspergillus eucalypticola CBS 122712 (assembly GCF_003184535.1). Lineage (NCBI taxonomy): Eukaryota > Fungi > Ascomycota > Eurotiomycetes > Eurotiales > Aspergillaceae > Aspergillus > Aspergillus eucalypticola. The sequence continues at coordinate 334,414 of NW_020290300.1, read as the reverse complement.
TCTTCCCTCCTAGAATATCATTCACAAATCACCTTCTCATTCACCTATCCAGCTCCAGACCCTTATTGCCATCTTTATTCTCTTGTGTTTATCCTTACTCCCTACCTGATTCTCGTATTCAGACATAGAACTATGATTACACGAATACGTGTCTGAGTGCGCCAGCGGCGATCCATCTTCCCATCCGACCGAGTGACGCATCATATCGCAGATCGATAACGTGCCTTTGCTCCGAATTATTTTCTTTTGCCATCATCTTAATTATCGACCAATATAGTCATCAAAATGCGGACGGCTGAATCTAAGCCTTCGTTGCAGGAACGGCGGAGAGGCGAGATTGTGCGCATCCTCCCGCGAAGCAGTCTGGCATTCCCGCTAACACGTAGCGAACATATAGGCCCTCAGCGAGTTCGCCGAGTACGCTGAAAAGCAACAGGCTCAGCGATCGGCTCAGTATTTGCCCAGTGATAGTGGCTACGAAACAGCCAGCGCAGCTCCAGTATCTGAAGACCATGCCGAACTGGATATTCTCGACCAGCTTGACCTCACGGATACCCCGAAACCGGTCAAGTTGAAGGAGTTGCTCCTGGGCACTGGTGAACAGCCAGACCATGACATCCAAGTCCTGGCCAACATCCTACAGACGCGCATTGACGAAGGACATGGTGAGACTCTCTTCGACCTGGGCCTTGAGGATGGCGGGGATTCCATGTCCTTTGATCTTAGCCAGTGGAATACAGCCTTACAGCGCTTGCGGGAAGCGGCGGAAACCCTTCCTGCTCACTGTCGGATTCTTGTTACCTACAATGTTGGCGGGCCTGAAGAATCGCGCGTGAAGCATGAGCGAATCAGAGGCTCTTGGGGCAAGCTCTTGATCCGGCAGCCAGCGGGCACCGTGGAGGAGATGGCTGAGATCCGCATGGCAGTGGTTGGCAATGTTGACGCAGGTAAGAGTACCATGCTTGGTGTGCTGGTCAAGGGAAACTTGGATGATGGCCGAGGGAAGGCTCGACTCAATCTGTTCCGCCACAAGCACGAAATCGAGAGTGGTCGGACCAGCTCGGTAGGGATGGAGATAATGGGGTTCGACAGCCGTGGTGACATTGTAAGCAGCGCCCATGGCCGGAAGATGTCCTGGGAAGATATAGGAAGACGTTCCGCCAAAGTAATATCCTTCTCTGATCTTGCTGGGCATGAACGGTACCTGCGAACTACGGTTTTCGGCATGCTGAGCAGCAGCCCCAACTACTGTTTACTCATGGTCGCGGCTAACAATGGCCTCATTGGCATGAGCAAAGAACACCTGGGTATTGCTGTGGCTTTACACGTGCCGGTCATGGTAATTGTCACCAAGATCGATATTTGCCCACCGCAGATTTTGGAGGAGACCCTTTCCCAGCTCAGCAAACTTCTCAAATCGCCTGGTTCTCGTAAGATTCCCATTTTCGTGAAGGACATGGAAGAAACCATCAACACGGCGACACAGTTTGTGAGCCAGCGGATCTGCCCGATCTTCCAGGTGTCCAACGTCACTGGAGAGAACCTGGACCTTGTGCGGACGTTCCTGAATATCCTTCCTCACCGCGGCCAATACAATGTGAATGCTCCGTTCGAGTTCCTCATCAATGATACGTTCTCCGTGCCTCATGTGGGTACAGTTGTATCTGGGGTGGCCAAGTCGGGTGTGATACACGCTGGCGATACCGTTTTGGTCGGGCCTGACTCTCTCGGTCAGTTCACGACGACCACGATCAAGTCCATTGAGCGCAAGCGTATTCAGGTCAACGCTTGTTTTGCAGGCCAGTCGGGCTCGTTCGCCTTAAAACGTGTCCGACGGAAGGAAGTCCGTAAGGGCATGGTTGTTCTCAAGAAGTTGGACCAGCCCCCGAAAGTCTACAGGGAGTTCGTCGCTGAGGGTGCGTCTCCTAGTTGTTCCCTTTCTACTCATTCTGATGTACTGATTGTTTAGTCTTAATCATATCTCACGCCACCACGATCAAGCCTCGGTATCAAGCAATGCTGCATGTCGGCGCAGTAAGTCAAACATGCTCTGTCATTGACATTGATCGTCCCTTCATTCGGGGCGGTGACCGCGCGTTGGTTGCGTTCAGATTTGTACAGCGTCCCGAATTCTTGGCCCCCGGGGATCGAGTGCTTTTCCGGGAGGGAAAGACCAAGGGACTTGGAGTTGTCAAAAGTGTGGGATACGATCCCAAACAGCCATTAAACCCAGAGGCGAAGAATGCCGCGGAGATCAGCAAACAAGCCTGACAGGTTCCGTGGCTCTCTTACCCGATACATACACAGTTTGAGATCGACAGAGGCGTCCATATTCGGCTACGAGACCTTCGCAATTTCTTCTGCGCGAAGGTCAGGATTCATATGTGGCACTGATACTGGTTGTAGGGTATTGTATTACTGCGAATATTTCATAGTGTGTTTTCGTTATTTGCTTGCTTCTAGTGTGCATATTGTGGTGGCGTTCGAAGGAGGCAGACTAAGTATCTACGAGTCACCGTTCCAATTGTGCAGCCCCCAAGGGTCTCTCTCTTTGTCCATAGATTTCTAATTGACTTTGGTCTGCTGCTCCATCTCTTGCATTGTCGGTGCCAGTTGGTCGGTCCAGTGTTACCCACGTGACAGGTGACGTTCCTTGACGTCACGGGACGGAGTGATGACATCGCGGGTTCTGCGATCGACACTATGCCCTCCTCATATGCTTATCTGTTTGCGCTGCTTTCGCCTCGTGCCACTGACGTACTATAATGTATTGCTATTCTCTTGCCTTTCTAGAAAAACCGCATCCCGCAGATTAACCAGCCTTTTTACAATCCCACCCACAGCTCTGACGACACAAGGTTCTATGATTATCGCCTCCGACCATTCATAAACGAGGCGTCCAGCACTTCTGAAGTAGCTTTAGCTTACATTTCATCCAAATATCACACAATTGATTTCACACCACACATATAAACATGGAGACCATAAATCGAACTTTCAACAACGCCTCGAATGCTCTTTGGAACGAGGTCCATCCTAACCAAACCCCCGATAGCCAATCAAACCAGCAGCATGGCGATGAGCCTCTATCTGGAATCCAAGGCAGAGGAACTGCCACCGATCCTTATGATGCCGGAAACCGTGATGGTAAGAACCTCATTAATCACTTCATGCCTCGTCAGACGAATCACGAACCATTGAATGATCAAGTGAAGCTAACACCAATTAGAACAACCTGGTGCTCCCAGGACAAGGGATAACACTGCCGTCATCCCCGAACCACTTGCATCTACCGATGCTGATCACGCCCGCAACCCCAAGTCACCCAGCAATGCCGACTTCGGCCCCAAGAATGTTTTCATCAGTGAGCCATACCAGGGTCAGCAGATGAACTACCCCATAAGAGGTGCTTCCTCTGGTATCAAACAAGGGCAGTCTCAAGCTGCCGTTCCTGAGCAACGAACCCAGACCTCCACCTATGGTCAAGGAAGCCATGCCTCCGGTATGGGAAGCCAGTATACCCAGAAGAGCAGAGACACCGCGGGTTCGTCCTCGGCCACTAGTGGCGCGTATGCCTACTCTGGACAAGGAGTCCGGGACACCACGGATCTTCGTGAGGATGTCTCCGCGGCCAGGGATCAGGGAGTCTCGAGCAAGTCAAACATTTCAGGTCCTACGGGAGCCTATGCGTACTCCGGGCAAGGAGTGCGGGACAGCACTGACCTTCGTGACAATGTCCCTACGTCCAGGGATCAGGGAGCCTCGAGCAAGTCAAACATCTCCGGCCCTACTGGCACCTATGCCTATTCCGGACAGGTGGCTCAGGATGACGTGGATGCACAAGAGCAAATGAGGGTTCCTACATCGATAAAGAAGGATACGGCAAACCAACGAACCTCAAGCGCTGCACAATCTGCTCAGCGCATGCCAGATGACGCGGCCAAATCAATGCAGAAGGAGAATGAGTACGGCAGTAAAGCGGTGGCTGGAGGCATGGCTGGAGGTGTGGCTGGAGGCGTCATTGGACAACAGGGAATGAAGAGCAATGCCGGCCAAGGAGCTGTTCAGAGCGTCGATGACGACGATGTTAGAGCCCGCTCAATGCAGCAGGATACCACATCTCCTAGCTCAGCGATTGCGGGGACCCCTGTCGGAAAGCAGAGTGCATATGGCAACATCGATAAGGCACGGGATGCCCAACAGGAGAGATTGTCCGCAGCCAAGTCAACTCCATCAGCATCTGAGTCCACTCCCAGTGGAGTAGATTCAGTAAACGCAAGGAGCCAGGTGCCGAATAAAGAAGCTCGGGTTTATCAGGACAAATCAACACAAGATGAGAGCGGCGCCGCGGTTGGCTCTGCCCAGAAAGGCAGCGGCGCAGGAATGACCGAAGAAGACGGTGTTGACTCCAAGAAAGGCAAAGAGAGCGCAGATGACACCGGGGACAAGCTTCCCAAGAACACTAAAGTCAGCGAGGAGGCTCTGAAAGGCCCTAAGGCTCCTGCGCGGGAGCCCTACGAGTTTGAGAAGCGCCTGGATCGTGGGTACAGCCGCTCGAAACCATCAGGTTAGTATAGCAATGTCTTATCACTCAAGAAAATTTCGAGTTTGACCAACCATATTCTAGGACCCGATACCAGCAAAAGTTCCAGCGAAGGAGCCGCTGCCGCAGCAGCACAGAAGAACAAGGCCAACGGGAACGGTCACCAGCATCACGGCCCCATTACTCAGTTGAAGGAGAAAGTGTCCAAGGTTCTTCATCACAATGGTAACGGCAACGGCAACGGCACGAAGGCATAAAGGAGGTGGCTAATACGAAATTCTTACGTCCATTGATTCACGTTGAATGGTTGATATTTCAAGATTATATGCTTCCACGGATTCCACAATTTACGAGTATTATTGGATTTGGGAACTGGACACGGTCGGCGCAGTAACATTTGAAGTCATTTTCATGATTACGTTCCTTATTCAAGTTTGGGACACATTATCAGGAGGGAAAATGAATGTATTTTGTTCTTTTCTGGCAAATGTATTGATATCCTGGGTAGAATGCAATTGGGTTATTCTACAACCATATCGCCTCAATTGGATGTAATGCTGATAGCAGTCAAGTCCTATGGATTCAGCCACTCGTGAGCTACCATTGCAAACTTCAATGTTACACTAAATCCTCCCTGTAGAAATCTCATAACACGCGTGATCACTACCTCTAGCTAATCGGAGGGCGACCTCGTATATGCGATGCTCCTCCGATTGGGCTACTTCCTGCAACTTAAGATAGTGCCGGGTCCTTCTACTACTAGTTAATGTCGTGTTTAAGGCCGCGCTGACTCCCCATCATCAACAATATTTTGTCTGCTTCACCATTCATCACTTGTCTCAATGTCCTCATCTTCCGGGACTATCGCTCCTAAACCTCGTCGACGACGTGACAAACCTCAGTTTTCGTGCATTGCATGCCGCCAGCGCAAGACTCGATGCGATCGACTACAGCCCTGTACCAGCTGCGTCGCACGCGGTCACTCATGCGTCTATGTGGCCCGGAAGCCACCAGCATCCTTATTGCATCCTACACCCGTTGGAGCACCTGCAGGACTTCATGACCGGCTAGTCCACTTGGAGCGTCTCGTTAAGTCTTTGATGCCCGACGGAGTTAACAATGACGAGGTCCGACAGCTTGCCACCCCGGATAATACTCCCAGCAGCAGTACTCGACCAGGGCCCGGTGGTGGTGTCCTAGATACACAGTCGGATTGCGGCAGCATGCAAATCACCGACTCAGAGCTTCAGTATGTGGCCGGTGAGCACTGGATAGCCATTCTGGATAGCATTGCCGACCTGAAGGCGCACTGTGATCGTGAAGAACAAGCCAGACTGGCCGAGTCTATTGAAGAAATGAGTGTGAAACCGGCCCACAGACATGCGTTATTGCTCTACGGATGTGAACGAGCTGCCTCGCGGGCTGAAATTATCGCCGCACTGCCACCGAAGGCCGCTATTGACCGGTATATTTCGAAGTATTTCAACTATCTCGACCTGGTCGCTTCTGGTGAGAACCCCCTGTGTCATATCCCGCTCTGGCGACAGTATCACTGACTTGGGATGATTAGCAGCGGTCCACGGGCCTAGCTTTCTTCAAGAGGTAAGTTAATACAAACCAAGCAACATCACCGAGCATTCTTCCAATCGTTACTAACAAACGCCATAGTACGAATCCTTCTGGACCGACACCACAAGCACGCCAATAGTATGGATTGGCCTCCTCTTTAGCATGATCTGCCTAGCGGTAATGGCCTCCGACGTAACCGACAGCTCCGAAGAAGAGCAGAAAGCCCTCCAACTCGAACTCTACCGGGAAAAGATCGTCCAGTGCCTCATGATAGGGGAGTATACCAAGCCCGGCCCCTACGTCCTCGAGACCCTAGTCCACTACGTATACGTCGAGTACGGAATCAACCCGGACGCGAACCGCAACATCTGGTTCCTACTCGGCCTCGAAGTCAACCTCGCCATGCGAATGGGCTACCATCGCGATCCCAGCCACTTCCCCGATCTTTCCCCACTGCAAGGCGAAATGCGCCGTCGTCTATGGACCACCGTACTAACAAGCGACATCCTCCTATCCAGCCAAATGGGCATGCCGCGAATGATCTCCGACTGGAAATGGGATACCGCCGAGCCACGAAACCTCTTCGATACAGACTTAACCCTATCCCTAACTACACTACCCCCCAGTCGACCAGAAACAGAACACACCACTACACTGGAACTCATCGCGCGAAGACGCATGCTCCTAGCCCTAGGCAGTATATCCAACCTAGCAGACGCAGTCCAACCAGCAAGCTATGCAGAAGTAATGCAAGCGGACAAGACCCTCCACGACACCGTCTCCAACATCATCCCTCCCCCTCTCCGCTTCAAACCCCTACAAGCGAGCATGACCGATTCCTCACAGGTGATCATGTCCCGACTATTCCTCCAACACCTTTTATACAAAGGGCAAATCATGCTCCATCGCCGGTTCCTCAACCTAACCACTCCACCGGCCGGTGGTGAACCACACCCAGAAAATCCGAAATTCGCATACTCCCGCACCGCCTGTATCGACGCATCACTCGGCGCTCTACGCATCCAACACATTCTCGACGAGGAGACTTGCAGAGGGGGTCAATTACATGATATGCATTGGCGGATCACGTCTAGTATGACGCATTTGTTTCTGACCGCGACGATGATTCTTTGCTCGTTGGTGCATTGTGGAGGGCCTTTGGATAGGGGAGAGGAGGTGCTGGGTGCCTTGAGAACAGCGAGGACTATTTGGTTGCGTCGAGGGTCGACGGCGACTTCGCGCGAGGCGGCGAGGGCCGCTGGGGTTGTTGGTCTTACTCTTGCGGGGGTGGGGGAGCGTGATAGTATTGAAGGGGATGGTGCGGATGGGAGGGTGTGTGGTGGTGATGGCGATGGTGACTTGGGGGTGGGTCAGAGTATGGGTGTAGATGGAGGTAAGTTGAATGGTGTGGTTTAGGTTTATGTTTGCTTGCTTGCTAATGGGTAATGTGGTGACTAGTTGATGATTATGTGATGCCGTCAATTTTAGTGCCAGAAGACGGCGTGGGATTGGATTTTGCGTTCTCCATGGATGATTGCTTGCAGATGCAATGGCCGGATGCGGAGAAGTTTGATACTTATTCCCGCTGAGGATATACCAGTTTAGTATGGGAATGCGAAGTGTGATGATTGGCAATTGCTTGATTGTTGCACATGACTCTGATATATGGCCACGTTGTTGGTCTGGCAGTAATCAGAGGTACCAATAGACATACTAAAGCCTCCCACAATCCGTATGATGCTAGAAGCTTTGTATCGTGTTTAAACAATTCTATGTGGCTGTATACAATGTCTTTACCGATGGTCTAAAAGCATGATAGTTAACCGAGGATGACAAGGCTATGTCCTCTCGGTGGCCCTCCTTCTCCGTCTGCTCCTCCTAGAGCTGGTGATCAGCCGTTTCTGGGCAAGCAACACCAAGTAACGCTGCAGCTTGTCGCGCCTGTGGGGGGGTTAGTGATGCTATTCACTGACGCCAAAGTAAGACTTACATCAAGAAGATGGTTGTGACGAACACAAAAGGAACGGCAATCATCCAAAAGTATCTGGAGTTTGAGTTAGTCATTGCTACAAGACGGACTGATAGACATACGCATCGCTATGTTCTATGCCAGCGAAGGAGGTGAAGTTCATGCCAAAGTAGCCCTGATTTACAGTCAGATAAGCATTGTATGCAAGCGAAGAAACACGCACCGTTAAGAAGGTAAGTGGAAGATAGAAGCATGTCACAATGGTGAGTTGCTTCATACTCTCATTCTGATAAGCGCCTAAATACTGTAAGCCTCGGACGATATCCCGATGGCATGATTCACACTCACCAATAGTATTGAAGATCAGGTCGATCATATTGTCAGCAGCCCTTCTCATTTGATCATATCCTTCCACTATGGTTATACAATGGTCTAGCGCATCTCCCAAGTATGTATGACACATTGGACTGATGGAGACGCTCGATCCGCTCAGGCTTTTCAGATTTGGTGTGGCCGTTCCAATGTATGGACCCCAATCATTGGTAGGAGTCGCAGTCCCGACATTCCTCAACACTCCCAGCCCAGGAGTATGCACAGGGTCGGACCGGTGGTCACGAAGGGCATTGATGACAGTCGCGATTGGTTGCATGCAGTTTCGGAGGATTGCAATTTCTGAAGTGAGGACATACAAGCTTTTGGACTGATCCACGTCTGGATCTGTCAGTACCTCGAGCTCAAGGTCACCAATAACATCTTGATAAGCTGTGGTCACTGGTATGGCCAAGTCTATGATAGCATCCAGAATGGCTTGCACGACCATACTAGCATCACACGACTGGCGCAACATCGTCTCCGGGGTGCTGAGACGTCGGACTATTGGACCCTCAATATCATCGGCACTCGTTTCAAAAAAGGAAGTCACCGTATTATCCGCATGTAAGAAAATTGAGACCTGTTCCAGAGTAACACAGAGTCCCTTTGCCGCCAGTATAGCATGGCGCTCCATGAAGGCTATCCGGTCCTCGTTCGGGCCACCGCGGTAACGTTGGATGCTACGAGGCGTGAACCTAACGTTGGCACCATCATCGATATTAGTTGCCTTGGAAGTAGACTTCCCCCTACCTGAGGGGGCATTCTTTCCAGGGTATTGTTCATCAGGGCTGTCCTCGCGGGTTTTTGGCCGGAAAAGGTCTTTCAATGCTTCCAACACAAGTGTTCTTTTAGTAGGCCTTCTCAGGGAAATGCTGCTTGCCGAACTTTTGCGCTCATTCGTCCAGTGTGTATTTTCATCTTCCTCATCCTCAGAATCACTGTCATCTTCTTTGAGTTTTATCAATTTCTGAAGCTTTAGCACAATGTATGCATGATCGGAGTACCAGTCAACTTTGGTGCGATTTGTTGCATTGATCAGGTCCTCGACCGCGAGTCTGTGCAGGCCTTTTTCGTTACCCAAGATCCTTATAGCATCCCAACTGAGTCCGTTGACGTTGATCCATCTGCATTGTACCCAAGGCTCTCTTTCCCGCGCAAGAAACGGCTCAAGGGTATCATTGTCGAGAACATATTGCCTCATTTCATGTTGCGAAAAGTCCACAACAGTGATTTCACTTGTCCCGTGTAGCTCTGCAGGCGTTGAGGCCATCCATTCCGTGCTATAAGCAGGAAGCGGCTGGCTTGGATCGATGCCTGGTTCTGTCCCTGGCTGCCAGTTCGGATCGAGCGCGCCATCTTCGCGATAGTATGAGCGAGCGGTGGTGGAGCGTCGAAGTCGATTTCGGACAGTTTCACGGGAGTTGAGCCTGGCGGCCGTGGTGAAAGTTTCAGGGGGGGGCGAAGGCGGCACCTTAGAAGTTGGAGATATGGGCGGATTGGGGGTGCGTGGATTTGCCTCGATATCAGCTATGTCTTGAGACGACCGCAGTCCCGCTGCCGACTGCGCATGATCTTGCGAGTAGATACTCATGCTTGCGATGTAATCAATGCTGCTAGTGGGTGTAGTAGAGGCACTCAGTAAGGGTGAATCGGTGCCAGTAATAAATGGCACTCGCAAGCATTGACATATGCCATACTGATTCACAGAGGTGGAATAAAAGTAACACAGAGCTGGCAAAGGCTAGTGGATATAAGCTTTTGAATAGGAGAGAATAGAAGGGAAAGATGGCTAAGACGGAAAGAGCGCGAAACTGAGATTCTCCTTCGCGGGGGAATGACGTCGCCGCGGGACACGGACCCAACTGGCTGTTCCATCGGCAAGGAAATCCGCATTCTTTAAAGATCGACAGATAGTAAAGTAACAGAGTGCTGCTTACACCAGAATTGGAAGGGAAAATACGGAGTAGATAAGTTTTCATCTCATTAGTGGATGGACAAGCTACTACTGCACGATCAGTCTTGGCTTCTGTAAGCTTATTCCTTAAAGCCCGGGCGCGACATTTAGTCTATGCAAGAGCCGTGGTATCCTCCGGGCCACGCCCCAGGATTTGTCTTCCACACACACACAGTATGCTAAAGTATGCCGAGAACGCCTGAAACGAGACACTCGCTGTAACGATCTGGTCGGATTAATACAAATTTCGCCGTGTCACGGCGAATCTTGCCTTGGTCCCCTTTTCCAGGTTCAAGCCAAGGTTTCTAGAATCCACCAAGCTGAAGTCACCGGTGTTATCCCTCATGGGTACTTCACAAGAGCAGGGTCTTCAACACAGAGGTAACTGGCCCGATAACCATGATGCGAGGAAGTAAATGGCAGCTGTACATTCACTCCCATACCTTCAAGTCGTCACATTTCCCTTCTGTAGCCCATAATGCTCCGAAAGCGAGTTGGGCGTTGCTGAATGGAACGGTCATGAACTGATATGCACAATGACTGCTCATTGCGCGGTCTCTGTCCTCTTTCTAGTCGTAAGTTTGATTTGAAGAGGGACGAGATTCCTCTTCGGACCGGGCAAGTCATTGCGCGAGAGGTATTTTCTGCACACGGGGCAAGTGCCCCGTGGGCCTTTCCCAGACATATCCGACCGTTGTGCTTCGCTGAACTTCAGGGTATCCATAATACATTTGTGACAGAAAAGATGTCCTTGATTGAGTCAGCTAGATAGCCCGCAATATCGCAACAAAACACTTACCACATGCAGTACTGGTAGCATCAACCGGGGTGTCCATGCAGACAGGACACTTGTATGCAAGTAGAACAGACTCCCCGTTGTTATGATCTAGGGACTGCTGTGCGAGGATAACATCTGCTCGTTGTTTGGCTTGTGTCCTTGACACAGGGTCCATATCCTCTGCCGCCGTCAGGTCAACTGCATCCGAGGGTGCATTCTCCTGTCGTCCAGAATGACTGGTACGACGGCGCTTCTTTTGGTGGCCAGAGGCTTCTAGTGCGTCTATGCTTTCGTGAGATAGCCGACGATGAGCGGGGGGTGAGGGTTCTAAGGAAAGGTGACGAGCAGCTGAAGCCCGACGCCTGGGAGATGCGCTTTCCATTTTAATCAGTGCTTCGAGAGTCGATTGGATCCGTACTGTCGGGACTAGTGAGGGAGTGAGGGTAAACTCCGTAAGAGCAGCCAGGCGCTGAGAAGTGCTCTGTGGTTGTGGTGAGATGTCAAGAGACTAGAAAATCCTGTACCTCGGCGGGTAAATCTTGCTGCTTCATCTCCCAGACAGTACTGAGCAAGCTCGTAGCGCAGGTAAGCGAGAAGTGCAGTTAAGGTGACGAGGGGAGGCGAGGCGATCGGAGAAATAGTTGGCGGCTTATCGATGCCCGATAACACTCGGCTGCCCATTGGAGTAGGCGGTGACATTTATCCGGAGAGAGGATAATCCGGGAATCTTCCATCATGACGCTGGGATTATTCCGCGATAGGAAAGAAAGTACGAGCGCTCCTGGAAAGCCGGCCTCCCTCTCGTCGCATTTACTATCACGCAGCATTGGCTGCGACGCCTACGTTACCATGTCATGGGGATAATTATCTTTCTATAATTCATGAAGAAAATGCTCTGGAGTCATCCCTGCACTCCCTGTCGTAGGGATGTCCTACGCTTTTGTTCGCAGAGATTGCGCTCGCCACGCATCGTACGGCCACAATCTTCATCATTGCTAGCAAGGTATCTTGCGACACAGTCTGTAGCGCATACTTCTGATGAGGCACCTAAACGGGAATCTCTTGCAGGTGGGTGTTTCAGCTGTTTTGAGTTGCGAAAGCCCTATATACTGATTTCGCAGTCCCCGCTTCCGCTAGGTTCAACGAGATCGGAGTCCAACAATTAAGCGACCATGTCTACTCCCAAATATTTCTTCAGAAAGCAGAACCGCCAGATCCCAGTCTGGTCGCTTTGTCAAAGGAACATCTGTCAAGGCACGATTTACTTGGAAAGTCACAAGATGCCGCGGAGCCCATCGCCTTTGACATGCCCGCCCTTCAAGGGCAATCGCTTGATGAGCATTTCTACAAACTGGGAATGGATGCATCGGAGCCCTATCTCGCCTACTCCAAACAGTACGCCGTGGTGAACTCTCCGGAGAAGCCGCGCAAGTGGATTAAACGCAGTGGATGGACAAAGTACAGCAGCGACGGCTCGTGGGAAGCGGTTGATGCACCGAATGAGGCCATGTTGACGTTCGACACCGAAGTCATGTACAAGGAGCATTCTTTTGCTGTTATGGCTTGCGCTGTTAGTCCTACGGCTTGGTATGCTTGGATATCGCCCTGGTTATTAGGAGAGTCGGAAAACCCGGTCCAGCTCGTTCCCCTCGGAGACCCATCGAAGCCGCGAATTGTCGTGGGCCATAATATTGGTTATGATCGCGCTCGCGTTCTTGAGGAGTATGATATGGCCCAGTCTCGCAACTTCTTTCTTGATACCATGTCCCTTCACGTGGCTGTGAATGGTATGTGTTCACAGCAGAGACCTACCTGGATGCGGCACAAGAAGAATAGGGACTTGAGAAACAAGATCGCGAGTGAGAGTAATTCGGTTGAGCTGGCAGCCCTACTAGAAAGTAAGATGCTCAGTGATGAGGAAGAAGAACTCTGGGTAGGAAGGAGCTCGGTGAATTCGCTTCGTGACGTGGCCAAATTCCATTGTGATGTTACGATTGACAAGGCGCAACGTGACTATTTCGGTGAACTTGACAGAGACGGAATTCTGGGGAAGTTGGAGGAACTGCTCGATTATTGTGCAGCGGATGTGGCCATTACCCACCGAGTGTACAAGAAAGTATTCCCTAACTTCCTTGAAGTCTGCCCGCACCCTGTCAGCTTTGGCGCCCTTCGACATCTCTCTTCGGTAATTTTGCCAGTAAATGAGACTTGGAAGGAGTACATCGCCAATGCGGAAGCAACCTATCACCAGCGTCTTGAGGATGTTCAGCGAAAAATGATCGAACTTTGCGAGGAAGCTTTGAAAGTCAAGGACTCTCCGGACATCTATACGAATGATCCCTGGCTGCGGCAGTTGGACTGGTCCGGCCAGGAGGTGAAGATGGTCAAAGGAAAGAAGAAAGGCGACCCTCCGCGACCCGCTGCCAGGCAGAAGAAGCCGGGTATGCCGAAATGGTATAAAGATCTGTTCGCCACCAACACATCAGACATCAACTTGTCTGTGCGTACTCGCATCGCGCCTATACTTCTCAAACTTTCCTGGGACGGTTACCCTTTGACATGGTCTGATAAGTATGGGTGGACTTTCAAAGTCCCGCGCGAGCTTGTCAAGAATTATGAGAACCAGCCTGTCGTTCTATGCGACATGTCCGAGGAGAAGAATCCCGAATTGCAGAATGACAGAAAACATGTTTACTTCAAACTTCCGCACAAGGATGGTCCTCAAGCACGGTGTACAAACCCTCTAGCGAAAGGGTACATGCAGTATTTTGAACGTGGAACGCTCTCATCCCAGTACGCCCTCGCCAAGGAGGCGCTAGAAATGAATGCATCCTGCTCTTACTGGATCAGTGCTCGTGACCGTATCATGGGCCAAATGGTAGTTTACGAGGACGAAGTGCGAGACCAGACATCGAGTAGCAAGACAGACCACCGGCTCGGGTTCATCCTGCCACAGATTATTCCAATGGGAACCATCACCCGAAGGGCAGTGGAAAACACTTGGCTTACAGCCAGTAATGCGAAAGGGAACCGTGTCGGGTCTGAGCTCAAGGCCATGATCAAAGCTCCGCCTGGCTACTCTTTTGTCGGCGCAGATGTCGATTCTCAGGAACTATGGATTGCCAGTCTTGTTGGGGATGCCCAGTTCCAGATCCACGGCGGCAACGCCATCGGGTTTATGACACTAGAAGGATCGAAGGCAGCAGGAACGGATATGCATTCACGAACTGCCCAGATCCTGGGTATCTCACGTAACGATGCCAAGGTGTTTAACTATGGACGTATCTATGGAGCTGGCGTCAAATTCGCCGCTACTTTGCTGCGTCAATTCAATCCGTCCATGTCAGAAAGGCAGACCCAGGAGGTTGCAACAAAATTATACAAAGAAACGAAGGGTACCCGTACGACTCGCCGTATACTCTGCGAAGGTCCTTTCTGGAGGGGCGGGACCGAGTCGTTTGTCTTCAACAAATTGGAAGAATTCGCTGAGCAAGAGAGGCCCAGAACACCTACTCTTGGAGCCGGAATTACTGAAGCTCTGATGCGGCGTTTCATTAACAAGGGAAGCTTTATGACATCGAGGATTAACTGGGCCATTCAGTCGTCTGGCGTTGATTATCTCCATCTCTTGATTGTCGCTATGGACTACCTCATTCGTCGCTTCAATATCGCCGCTCGTCTGGCAATCACTGTCCATGACGAGATCAGATATCTAGTCAAAGACGAAGACAAGTATCGAGCTGCGCTGGCATTACAGGTTGCCAATGTGTGGACCCGCGCGATGTTCTCGCAGCAAGTCGGGATCAACGACCTTCCCCAGTCCTGCGCGTATTTCTCAGCTGTGGACATCGACCACGTCCTGCGGAAAGAGGTTGATATGGACTGTGTAACCCCATCCCACCCGCACAAGATTCCCCACGGTGAGAGTCTTGACGTCGCTCAGCTCTTAGACAAGAATGAAAAGGCATTCCTTGATCCCACCATCACCCCCATCTCACCACCCAACCCTCAGCAATACCAGTACACGCCACGACCGTCAGTCATGTCCGCACTTCAAACTTCTCACCCAGCTTTTATCCGCGCTCAGATCTCGAAGGACGACAACGAACTCCGAGACATAATCAAGGATCTTACTAAACAAAAGTCCACGCTGACGCCCCCAAACGCGCGTTCGCCCATCAACCGTGCAAGAGCCTCTGGCTCGGTGGCAGCAGAACCACAAAAGGCCATTCTGATGGACATCGGACCAAGTCTCTATCCTGATTTCAAAAGCCTTCCCCAAGGGAGCCGGTCTCCCCAGGTTAGCTTCAACCGTCAGAATTGGAAACCGAGACCATCGGCCCGAGCTTAGTGGTCATGCATGGGCATATTCTTCCTCTCAACCCTTCACCGTTATATTGTATATATTAGCTGACTTCATCATTCTCTGAGAGCTTTCTTTTTCATCTCATCTTTTGGATCTTCTTCTACGGGTTGTCTTATGTCGAAAACCGTTCGTGAAGCATTGGGCGGCGTCCAGCGGATTCACGGACCATCATCTATCATCTATGTCAGAGTAATCGTTGAGGTGTTCCTATGGTGGTATTAATCATGATCTTAAGAACAAGCAATGTAAATATACAAATAATCGCAATAATCGCTTGTAGCTCCGTTCTCTTAAAACCCAAACTAATATCTCCTCTACACTATTATATTATACTCTTCCTTTTCAGTCTCTCCTCCCCGGATCCAGCGTATTTCTCCGACTCATCCCACTCCTATCCTTCCCCCTCAACATAGCATCCCCTTTCTTCCCCAGCACCACCTCCAGCGCCTGCACCAACGCCGTCGAATCATACCGCATCCCAAGGCCCACATCCTCCCCATTAGCGCCAACAATCTTCCTCCCATAAAGCCGCAACGTCTCGATCCCCATCTCCGCAAGCCGATCCTTATCGACACGGGGAGTACTCGGACCATCCAAATGCAGGACATGCGTCACATACGCCGAATACGGGAGTTGCTCCTCCTCCTTCTTCCCCCTGTCTCCATCTTCCACAGCACCAGCACTAGCAGAAGGATTTATATTCAACGGACCCCTACCCCGACTCTCCTCCCCAGCCCGGGTAATAGCCTCTACAAAGTCCGAAGCCGTAAACGGCTCATGAGACGGCCCCGTCTCGCGATCCAGAGACCCGTTCAAGATGAGGATCTTATGCCTTGCTGGGCCAGTAGCGATGGCTTGGCCAACGCCACGGAGGATAATCGAGGGAATGATGGAGGTATACAAAGAGCCGATGCTATATATGATAGCTTGGGCATCGTGGAGAGATTCAATGACGCGGGGGTTAGCGGGTGGTTGGATTTCCTGGCCGTAAGGGTTGATGTACCAGATGCGGGAGATGCGGGAGGGGAGGTCCTGGGTATCGGATTTGCTGAAGGAGATGTTTTTGTGGCGGAGGGTGGGGAGGAAGCCTGGGGGGTGGTCGTCGTCTTCGAAGTAGGGTGGTGTTGGTGTTAATGACGGGTGGTGGAGGGGAGAGTTTTCTGTGCCATCGGCGAGGAGGGGGCGAGGAGAGCGAAGGGGGATAGCTTCACAGGGATGGGAGATGCTGTTTTGACCTACGATGATGGTTCCGTCGGCCAGAGAGGCGGAGATGTGGTGCGAGAAGTTGGAGTTGATGGCTGGGATGACCCGGACGAGGTCCCAGGGCACGCCGCCGATGCTGCCTAGGAGGTAGATGGCGCTTTCGAAGCTACCGCTGAAAAGGCGGGCTCCGGTGAGGAAGAGGTTGCCTACGCTGGCGGAGGTGAATTCGAAGGTGGAGGTTGGGGGACGGGCACGCTTCAGGATCTCCAGGTTTAGGAGGTTGAAGAAGGAACGGATGAGTTCCCGTTTGGCTGGGGTGATGGCGGCCCAGAGGGTGGAAGTGCCATCTACGATGGAGTGCCATTCTGCGTGAGCGAGACTGGCGTCGGCTGGGAGCCGGTGGTTGAAGAGAGACTTGATGGCTGCTCTTTCAGAGTTGGGAGGCGATTCGGGGATCAGTCGGACGAGGCGGCCTGGTTGGGTGGTTAGTGATGTGGAATGGGGTGGACGTTAGGTACGTGACTCACTGCGCACGTCTCCTATACCAGGGCCGCCAAAGATGCGGATTAACTCGGATGAGGAACCCCCATTGTCGCTGATGGGGATGATGTAGCTAAGGGAGCAGTGTTTGCTCCCGCGCACGGCATTGAACACGTCAACGAGGTTATTCGCGGCACTGCCTCCGGAGAAGACCACCAGGCCCCGGTTGGGTGCAGAGGCGGACGACATGGGCAAAGATGGTACTAGGACAGAGGTTGAGAGATGTGGACTAGGATCCTAGTGACTACATGCTTGTGTAAAGAAGACACAAATACCTTAAGGCCCCTTAATGCGAATGTAGCACGAGACACTCGAGGATTGCAGGGCAGGTGACAAAAGCGGAAGTCCCTGAAGTTTGGCTTATCGCCACGGCCCCGCAGAATAACGGCCACTTCATTATACATGATTGGCTTGACCCTACTATATATATCCCCTTTGTCTTACATTTTCTTGGTCTACCATCATCTTAAGAAAGCATGACGCTTAGATAATTCACACTTAAAATAGTTACAATAAGAAAGTAAAATATGCCATTAGATTTACAGTTTTAGTTTTGTGTGGGGAAGATGTACCAGACGAAAGACAAATTCACGCGTATGCAGCCCAGCCTAAGATGAAGGTCAGTTCCGTTCTCAACCTTGCCTTGGGAGAGAAGACCAGATCAAACTTACCACAATAGAGAACAGCAAGGTTCTTCTCATCAGTGGCCTGCTGAATCAGTTCGTTGACTGTTGCTGTCACACTCAACGTCTTGCTAAGCTTCTTCGCAACAACTGTCAATGCACGATCAGCCTCGCTGGGCTCGTTGGTCGACTGTTGATCGTTGGTCCCAGGGATCACCGGAGGACCTTCATCAGCTTCCTGCGCATCTTGCATTCGCTTCATTCGAAGAGGCGACACAGTCCAACTATACAGCGGGTCGTACCGCAGCACATCGAGAATGGTCATGATGCTATAGGACTCCTCGCGCAAGGCCTCCAGCGTAAACTCGCAACACCGTCGGAAGACACCCTCGGTCTTGCTGATACCCATGCCGTCGACCAGATCGCGGGTTAATCGGAAAGGAACGACCTCCGGGACGGGCAGAACTCGCCCTTGCTCAAATGCCACACCTAGATCGATATGTACCACTTCACCTGTTCGCTCATCCAAGAGAATATTATGGCCGTGTCGGTCCCCGAGCCCCAAAACATGGCCCAGGATGGAGATCGCGGCGGTGCTCCGTGTATAGGCCAGCCGTTTGCTGAACCAATCATCTGGGTTGTTAAAGTTCTCCATGAAGAAGAACCTCAAGACTGGATGGAAGTGCTCAGTGACCTGTCGATACGTTCGCACTCTTTGTTCAAATGATCGAGTCTGAACGTCTGCGATATGTTTCCGGGCCATGTTTGGTTTCATGTCCTTCGGGAAGTACCGTTGATGCGCTGGCATCAAAAAATCGTGCAGCGGGATCGTGTGAGGAACGAACTCTATGATGCCTGCATTCGACGTGAGTGGAAGCACTTTGTAGGTGCGAATGCCCAAATTCCGCTGGCGAGTGACCTGATGATCTTTGAGGAGGCTGCTGACTTGCTCGAAGACTTGTTCCATGATAGCGTCCTGACGCAAGTCATCGTTTCCTCCTTTGAACTTGAGGATTGTTAGTCTGATCATCAGCATCAATAGAGGTGAACAGGCTTACCAATTGCTTGTAGCGCGATCCATTGCTAGCAATGGCCGTGACAATTTTTGGCGCGCTAACGCCCGAGGCAATGGTAAACTCGGGGTTATACTTCACCAGCTTCGGGACATCGCTGTAGTCACAGTCAACGCGTATATCGATCTTCATAGTAGGCGGCGGTAGGCGTTGTGTTGCGGCATCCTGCTCGAGCCGTTCTCCGGTTGAAAGCTTTTTCAAGGGAACTTTGGCGCCACTTCTGTACTTGTCGTTTGGTTTTTCGACGGCAAACCGCACATAGCTGATGTTTGCATTATGAACAGCCACCCAAGTTGGTCCCATGCGTTTATCGTTCTTCAAACAATCCACCAGCTTCCCAGCTGCTCTGTTTCGAGACAGGGCTGACTGGTCTTTGCCGCCCTTGGATTTGCTGCTAGCGAATATTTGATACATGCCATGATACGGATGCTCGACACAGATACGAAAGATCAAGGCGAAGAGCATTTTCTGGAACTCATCCGAAACGTCTAACAGGCGGGAAGTAAGTTGGTTCATCAAGGGTGCGAACTTCCGGCTTGGGACTTGGCTGATATACTTGGAAACCGCCATGTTTCCAATTGTGCTGGCAGATTTGTCCAGCCATAATGCGCAGAATCGGAGCGCATCGTTGTTAAAGCTTTCACTCTCTTTCAGACAAAGGAGGTAATTCTCCAAGCATTGTTGAAGGAATGCCTCGCGACTGCGCCGCAGACGCTGATATTCGCGATCATCAAGATCGAACCACTGCTTAGTTTTCGCCCGATGATATTTGAGAGCCTCTTTCTCTTTCCCGTGGGCCGATTTCATCATGTCCTCAAGTGCGTGTACCTCCCTTTCTTTACGGTCGCGGAGTTGTTCACTCCGCCTGAAGTCTTCTAGGCCGTCTGGGTTTTGTAACTGCCGGTCGCAGAACATGGCAAAGCCATGGTAGACCCGACCAACATCTTCGCCAAGCGAGCGGGTTTTAAGCTCCTTGACAGCAGCAGACAGGTATTCTTGAACGATAGTATCCGGCTTTTCCAAACGTGCCTCAGCAACGTGATGGCCCTGGTAGATGTTAGTACTGACACCGATGAGAATAACAACTTGTGACATACCAGGGTTACAAGAAGTTCTGCACGGCTTATCGGAATAGCTTGTTTATGCAAATCATTCCGTTCCCTAAGCTGCTGCAAAATTTGGATCGACGCTGCCATCTCTCCTTGATCCCATAGAACATTGGCCAGATCAAACTTCGCGGCACCTTCGATGTTGATACCTAGGGTGCTGCAATTGTATGCAAGTTTCGAAAGGCATACAGCTGATTTTAAGGAGGCCTGTGAGATACCATGGTCTCGCGCCACTTTGAGTGATTGACGGATAACCTTCACTTCCAGTAATTGAGCGTCACGATCACTTATGTTGATGGCAGTCTTCAAGAAGTCTTTATTCTTGATCGATGAGAACAGAGCCTCATGGCAAGTCAATATCTCGCCAACATCACTAACACTGCATTCGTCAGATTTGGATTCATCACACGGTTCGTCCCGGAGACCTACCTTGTTGTCTTGAGCCAGGAGTCCCTGTCCACCATGGTTTGCCACTGGATGTTTACGTCTTCAGTTGATGCAGAGCTCAGTACATCACAAACTTCAGTCATTACACCCAAAGTCCGCATCGCTGTGCGCAAGGATGTTGCTGAACGACTATTGCTGGTCAATAGATCTAAGCTGGATAAGAGACACTCGTCAATAGAAGCAAAAACTTCATTGAGCGTTCCAGATATGTTAAGACTTTGGAAAGCCCGAAATACGGATGCTGAAGGTGAAGGGCTCAATGGGGAGACAGGTATATCCCATCGTCGCAAATTTTTTGCGGTTTGCAGCATGCTTTCAAATGAGCCCGACGTATCGCGGGAGCTGCCAGAGAGGGTGAAAACTGAATTGGCAATGCCTTGAAGGTTTGTAGAATTGAGGGCTTTCAAGACGCCATGGACATTGGCGCTTTCCCCCATCTGTAACTCGCTATCGTAGTGCGCGCTCTGGAACAACAGATTTTTGAACCCTGAGCTTTCGTGCTCGAGTCTATCCATAACAGCTTCCAACGATGAATCCTGCTGGATACCATAGAAAACGTCTGGATCGTCTATTTTGCGGAATATCTCATGCAGTATCTCCGGTGCCGCTTCAAACTTTGCAACGGATGAGCGACGTGAGGTAGAGGCTATGCGCGATGCAGAGATTTCCAGGAAGAGCAATCCTGTTTTGGGGAGTCGGCACTTGTTGGCAGCCGACGATGCTTCTGCGTAGTCAACATCAAGCCACTCGTCTCTTTCCACTATGGTCGACTCCTCTGGTCTCGGCTGGTTCCTGAGATAGAGGATGCAGTTTATCACTAGCCGTGCATGAGGAATAGTCTGGTCCTTAACTTGCCGTAACACTTGTCCGAAAATTTCCGAGATTGTCTTGCGAATGTTTACCTTCCCATCATCTTCCGCCAGCAGGACGTCATGAAGAATGTATGGTAGGATTTGAACTGCTAAGTCAGGTGTAACGCACAAGATGGTGCGCAAAGGTCCAATGACTGGATCTTTTGAAGCCGAGTCCGACAAAAACAAACCGACACTGCGAGCGAATTGTCCAACAGGAACATCTGGATCCCAGATAAGGGCAGTTCGGCTTTCTGCCACTGAGGTTAGCATGGGCATTTCCGGGCATTGGTAAGGGCTCCATGTGAAAGCCTTCAAAAGCGTCGAGGGCACTATTCTTCCGCAGGGTTCAAACTCCGGGGAACTCCCAAGATTGCTGACAATGAGTTGAATTGTACGTTCAACAAGCCCGACTTCCGAATGGCTGCTATTTTGTAGCATACCGCAAAGCGCCATGAGTATGCTAGCCTTCGAGCGATGAAATGGGCTCGGCAGTGACTGAGATGATTGGACTGCGAAAAGTTTTGGATCTTGTTCTCTTAAGAGGATGTCACTAATTTTGCCTGTAGTAGCGAACGCTCTCCCGATGAATCTAGCTGCCCAAAGCTTGTACTCGGTACCTGGGTCGAACTTTTGCAGGGTTTGGCAAATAGCAACAGCATGTGACATGACAACCTGATCGTCACCAGAGACATTGAGATGGGTTTCAGGGGATTGCTTGCTCTCGGTGCATAACAATGATATGACGTGATCGGCAACTGGGCCACTTAACAGGCTTGTTTTCGAATTTTGGTCTTTGAGAACTTCTAGAAGCAAATCATGTTCCTCCTTACTGCCTTCGGGGCCCTCATTCGCAGGGTTGATACCCTGAGAAGAAGCAACCAGACGTCTGAAGAGCTCATTCTTCTCAGGCTTGAGACCAACGGGTTCATATGCTTCCAAGTAGCTTCCAAACCAATCGAGGAAGAGTTTTATCTTGGCCACGACAGTTTCGACTAGACCAGGCTGAGCTGTTTCTGTCGGAGGGGCAACTAAAAATCGTCTCAGCGACAAGAGTGTAGTGACCGCGATCCCGGCCATGAGGCCCGGGCTTTCACATAGATAAGCCTTCCCGGCTTCTAACAGGTACCAGAAGATACCCAGTGTGTCTTCCGCGCAGAAGATGTCAACCAAGTATGGTCGAAGGGCGTGTATCACCATGTCAAACGGGTAGTCGCTCAGCATCACGGACCCAGCAATGCTCACGAGTATCCTAATTTTTCGGATAACTGAGCAAGCATGTAGAGAGCCAAGGGCGGGATGAATTGATTCTAAGAGCGTTCGACAAACATAAGTTGCCAAGGTGGGGGTCCATATGGTCCCAAGGTCATACCCACTCCGCTTGCAGAGAAATTCAAGCTCGTCCAGGAGATAACGCGCCCTGAAAGAAGGCTGCTGATTTGCAGGCAAAATGATATCAGAAGTACTCTTCTCGCTTATACGTCTTAGGACTGCATGCGGGTCCTCAAAACCCTCACGCTTCAGAAACGCCCTCTCGATCTGTTCGTATTGATCCAGTGTGCCAAAGAAGATTGCTATCATTTGCGGAAAGTGAGATTCAATCAGAGACACAAATTTGTCGGTCCCCAGTAGCTTCTTCATTCGGTTCTCCACACCACGTGGTTGGCTTCCCTGTTCAGGAGGAGTACTAATATCCCGTGCTATACTGTATGCCTCTGCCTTGCAAAAAGAGTCCACTACAAGGTGATCAAAAGGCACATTGGTGCAAGCCGAAAGCTTTGCTCCCTCGGTTTCATTTGCGCGCATCATCACCTGCCCGATTATCTCATCCTGGACGTCTATAAGCATCTCTTTGAGACTCTTGTATCCAAAGATGCTGAAAGGCATGCGCATAACGGATTGTTCCTCAGTCCAAGTGTAGATAATTTGGGACGAAAACAGTCGAAATAGTTGCTTTGCATCTTCAAGGCCAAGTGTTTCTGCAACATCCCGTAGGCAGTTTTCCGCATAGCGAAGTGAGTTTGGGACCTTGGCAGCGGTCTCAAACATATGATAGATGCTTCTCCGGAGCAGAGTGTGCCATCTGGAAGCGAGACGTGCCAAAATAACCAAGCGCAAAGCGATACCTTCATCCCAGTCTGAATCTCGGGGAAGACTGTTCAACACGTCGTCTAGGATCAGATCATGTTCCGTGAGAGAGAACTGACCGAAAAGTGAAGGGATGAGCTCCCCAGCATAGAACTTGGCTACGGCGTCTCCTTCTCGAATAATGGTGAATAGACTCGTTCTAGGTGACGGGCTAGACGAACCGCTTGAATACGTGACATTGTGAGAAAGTAAGTCACTCAGGAGCTGTGTAAACTCGATAAGTACTGATGTGGAGGCCAATTTCTTAGCTAGAAGCACCTCAGTAAACCAAGAGTATATGTCGGTCGCCGAAGCATGAAAATCGTCATCTTCTGAGCCAGTCCACATTTCAACAAAGCTGCCCATCATGCGTAAACAAAGTACGTGAGAGCTTTCGCAGCGCTCCATTTCGTATGATTGCAAGCATTTCTCACCAAGGTCTTCGAGTATTCTTAGCAAAGAATGCCGTTCCACCCCATCGCATACACAGGCGCGATATACATGCGGTAAGAAATTCTGCGCTGAGAGAATGTCAACCTCGTCGAAACCGGTCAGATATTCGATAAGATCATCATGGAAGGGATGTTCAGAAGAGACGGAAGAGGCATGTATCCTCTGAAAGATGGATAAGTAGATGGTGATGCTGCGCTGTAAGGTTGCAATATCTTGAAGTACGTGCGATGTTTCAAGATTTCTACTGAAGATATGCACGAGCTCCGTCGATTGGTCGTAGGTAGTGAGGATAGGATCATCCAAATCCATAGCCTCTTCGCTGCTTAAGAGTAACAGTTCCTTCTGCTTTTCCCGGTAGCTTTCCAGTAAATTGGCGAGGGAGGGAACCAGACTGGAGAGAGCATCTATAAGAGCCGGACTGGAACGAGGGAGGAGTGCATTGGGCACAAGTAGGGGAGTCAGAGTCATCAAGCATGCGTGAATAAAGGCGGGTTCTCGAGAAGCGAGGAAAGAACACAGCTTTTCCCAAAGACTTTGATTGTTTTGCTGTATGACAGACACACGGTTGGCAGGTTGCTGAGGGAGACATGCCATATATAATGCAATAGTGACACAAGATGATGTGACTATTTGCACTAGATCTACAGTTACATGGTGTGTTTTGTCTTCAGTTAGTGCTTCCCAGGTCTGCAGAAGCCCCTCAACTTTTGTTTGCAGCAGATCAAGGGCGATATTGTCACTGGAGTCTTGTCGAGCAAACTTCTCCAGGGACAAAGTCTCCTGCGGCTCCCAGTATTCGGCCAAATCCAACGACCCTTGAAGGTCAAAGATATAGTTGAGAAGCCGTTTGTTCCTGTGATAAAAGTGCCAACCTCTAGCAATGAGTCCTACCGGGCCTATGTAACGGGCTTTGGGTAATGTGAAGGGCCTGTTGGCACATGCAAAGAGCATGTTCAGAAGGTCTAAAGGACGTGCGAACATAGCAACTTGGGCTATCTGTAACCGATCGGCTAGAGAACCTAACGATACGGGTCAGCGAAGATGATATGGACGCAGCTTTGGGAATAATTTACCGGTTCCCCAAGTTTCCCTCAACCAGGAACAAATTTTGTTCGAGGCATCCGGTACTAAGCCCGGATTTATTTGCGAGGTGATCCGAAGTAATGTCGCCCAAAATGCCAGTGATGAATCGGAGATGGTTGAGGGGCCATTTGTATTGATTGACGTGAGCATGGAGCTTGTTGCCTGCGCGACTATTTGGAAGTCTAGAAGATTACGCTGAAGTATAGTGTTCAACAGGTGGCAAGCAGCTCTGGCTGTTGCTTGAGAAAGAGAAACATGGGACGCCATCTCCCATGCGCGCTGCCAGCAATGTCTCAGCGATTGAGAGCTTGCATCAGAGCTACAAGCAATACTATTTGGATGACTTGTGTCAGTCGCAGATTTACCTTAAAGCTAATTTATTACTCACCTTGCAATCGCTACCATCGTCCAGGAAGCCGTTGTGGCATTATCATCCATTATATGGGGAAGCAATCGCTCGAGCAGAGAGAGTTTTGACTCGGCGGTGGCGTAGCTCCTATGGAGAAAAGGTATTAGCTGGAGAGCATATAACCTCCTCATTCCAGAAGACACTGTTGCATCACGAAAGATATCTTCTATATGCGAGGCGAGACGCTGCCTTTTGGTTGCAGCCTCTCCGGATGTGGGATACAGTAACGACTGATCGCGTAACTCCTCTGCTAGTTCGAGGAACTTGGCTATTATCCATAGCGTCGTCCAATTGGGTTCAGATCTGGCACCTTCCAAACGCGGCCGTGCTGAGTATTCTTGCTGTTTCTCAGAGCCACTGTGGTGGAACATTAATTCATCCAGCTGTAAAATCTCCTTTTCAGAACGTTTGGTATACTCCGTATACAGGGTTTCCAGGAGTTCCTCAATCACACGCGCAATCAACTCCGATGGATCTCTCCGGGTGGCATCAATCAAGATAACTGCACAAAGCATGAAAGTGACAAGCATTTCATCTTTCAGACCTAGAACCTTAGTTGCCCAAAAACGTCTAATTGCCGGTACGATGTCCAGAAGCGACGACCTCGCAAGTTCAGATTGATCGAATAAAATCTTCATGACAACTGTGTTTACGCTAGCGAACGCAGCTTGATGTCCACTCCCAGCGATCATCGACGACCCCACGAACTTTGTGAGCCCATGAAGTACACGCTCGGCTGCTTCCTGGATTGGGGCGCTTGGGCTCCCGACCAAAAGCTGGATGCAGACAACAGCTTCCGTGGCCGCGCTGGTGTCACCTTTTGGCTTCTCGCTCGCAGTGGGCATGGGAGTTGATCTGGCCGGTGTGGAGGCCCTGCCTCTAGCAGAGAAATGTCCATCCAAGAAGGAAGAATGCCTCTCTCGAATCGTAAGACCCTCCTGGTCGGTGTGAGCATTAATACTCTTTAGACAAAAGTCCATGACTTTCTCCCATTCACTAAGAGCAAGATGCTCGAGGTGAGGAGGATGGCGCAGGAGCGTGACCAAACATTTAGCGTAGTCCACACTAAGCAGTTCAAAGAGCGAGTCGCTCCCACGGCCTAGCAGGGTATCGGTAATGTGATCAACGATTGCACGAACGGACTTCGTGCGCAGGTTGCGCAGGAAAACATCAACAGCGATTCGAAGGACAGATGCACAGGATGACAAGCGACCTGCAGAAGCTCCCTTGGAATTGGACCGATTGTATTGAGACTTCTCGACCGATACAAATCGGAATAATGACTCAAAGATCTTGTGGCAGGCTTTGTCATTCAGGGAGTTTCTAGATGTATGCGAACATGTCAATAGCTGTCCGACTCCACTGCATATACATACGAAGCAGCACGAACTCTTTACATACAATTTTGAGTTTCTTCTATTCTTCAGGAGTATATGCTTCAGATCTAGTCTGAGTTAGAACCGCACAGTCAGGGAATCTGGTATATGTGCAGGACAAACCAGCAAGCCCATCTGAGCGCTCTCTCAGCTTCTCCGAAGCCAGAAGCGCAATGGCCCCATCTAAGGTAATGTCGCCCATGATGGATGTGAGGGGATGCACAAGTCAAGGAGAGCAGAAGAGCTACGTAGTTGGCAGTAATGCCATATCCGGTTGGTGGCCGTCTAGAAAAATTTCAAGACATCTCAGGGACACCAGGGGTAAAGCGGGGAAAGGGCCTCAAGAATCATCAATGGCCCAAAAACCATTATCGTTTGGTGTTTGGATGCTCCGAATCTCCGAAAGTCTTTCTTTCTGTCTGGGGCGCGGCGGGCGGTAAAGATAGGTTGATGTGAGCTGAAAGCTCCGCCGCCCGCCTTCAGACCGCCGGAAGTTTGATCGCGTCCTCCGACCATTTTTGGCCGGGACAAACACATCAGATCTTCCGACTTGCCGGCGCTCCTCGCAATTCGCGCGCACACTTTTCAAGCATGGAGGAAAGAGATGCTGCAACAGGCCTTCGTGGCCTGTACCAGGATCTCTCTGCTCTTTCAGCTTCGTCATTTGTGAACATCGAGCGTCTTCGAGTCGAGCTGGAGGCTCACATCGATGATTTCAAGAAGCTCCTCGACAAACCTCCAAAGAACAACACAAGTCGCCAGGCGGTCCTCTCCGGTGAGTTTTATGAGCCAAATTGTCATTCATGAGTTTTAATCGATGCGCTGACCTTGCAATGTGATAACATATAGGTAAAATTACCGTCGACGACCTCGAGTACTCAATCAATGAGGAATTTCAACAAGGAGCGTTAATGCTGGCAGACGCACTGAATCTCGATGAATTGCAAGCGGCAATGTTGTTTATGGCGGCGCAGGAGGATGCTCATGTCTTGGATCGGCCTCCCGTCATCGCTGCGATCATGCGATTCCATGAGCGCCGACAATTCTTGCTCGACTCTCTACGGCTTATTTTCCAGGAGTCCTTCGAGGTGGAGCGGGAGATGACACAGGTTCTCATGCAGGAAATGCTGGCTTTCGTGGTGGAAATAAAGGATGGGCCTTTGCGAAATGCGTCACTATATACACGCAAATGCATGAAGTCGATGGAAGACATTGAGAACTGGCTTGTCCTCCTTAACGAGCAAACCCAGAAAGCGTCCATTGTTGGTCAGTCAGCGGAATACGACATTGTGGAGGCTCTGGAATACCAACGCAGCAGCTTACAGCAACAACACGAATCCCTCGGTGCTGTGCTATGCTACCTATTCAAAGGACCTTACACCAGTTCGGAGGACCTCCGCTTACTTCTAGACCACCTTCGGAAGCTCGAACGTTTCGATGGACTCCTTATTCACTACCTTCCTTGCATAATTGCGTCTTTTGTCCAGCATGGATCTCCGGAAAGCTCTAGTTCCTATAGGGATGCTAGGAGCCTGCATACAGCGATCACATCCTCCAAAGACGTTCAGCCTTGGAAGATCCCCACGTTCCACTCTGCCGTCATCGCACTATGGCTCGCTGTCTACAGTGGGTGGGATTTTGATGGGCCTGCATCTCCTCTCCAAGGTGTGGACCTGGAAAAAGATTCAGAAGAGCGCACAAAGATGTTCATGACTGCCCTGGATGATGGAGGCCTCGAACTCATCCTTGCCGTCTGCTATGGCGTGAATGATGAAGAATGGGCTGATCCGGCTCGTAGTGAACTGGTCACATTATTATTGAAAGAAAGCGCGTCGGCAACACTTGAGACTGATAGCTGCTCGGACTTCTTAAAGGTCCTTCTAATGGAGAATTTCGAGGCTTTTGCCGAGGCATGCATAGCGAACATGCCCGATGCGGTGCGGATGTTGAAGACGGAAGAGGATTCGCAAAGACTGGATCATCTTACTGCTTTGCGAGACGGCTTGACTTCAAGCCTCCATCATGGCCCAGTAGAGGCCCGAACACATCTTGAGTCGTTCTTGATGATCATGGCATTCGCGTTCGAGCATCGGCCAGACTCCGCACAGGAATTCTGGGCTGATCCAGATGGTAACCTTTATGGCTTTCTCCAATGGGCATCTAAACGGCAAACTGTTCCCAGGGTCAGCGCTTTCTGCGAGTTACTGTGCTCCATCTCCGTAGGCGAGGATAATGCCACTGCGGCCCATCGGTTTTTGTCTGAAGAGGACAAATTCATGTCCGCGAAATTCAAACGATCTACGTCCATGAACTGGTCACAGATGTTCGCCGAGCTTCAACTGTACGCGACGAGAGTTACTGAAAAGCCGTCTACCTCGCAGGCAATCCTGCGATCAAGGAAACTCGACCCGGCTGATATGAGCGAGCCGGAGAGTCCGGTTATGTTGACATGCTACCTGAGGCTGCTAGAGCATCTGAGTAAGCAGAGTGCTACGATACGAGACTGGCTGCTTCATCACCCTACGTTTAATGTCGTTGGTACGCTGTTGACGCTTTGCAGTGGACCCATCCCTACGCATCTGCGAGCAAACGTCTTTGCAGCACTTGCGGCCCTGATAACAGATAGAACTTCTCACAATGGGAACGAAATGTGGCTTGCTATCGACCAGTGGATTTCCGGGGGTTCTATGAGTGCTTCCAACCTAGGGAAAGTCCCGGTCGTTTCCAACCCGCTTGTGTGGCATGAGCAACAGGCTTTCCAAAGGATTGGCGAGAGTTTCGATCAAGCCAATGCCTTCGTTCGTCTCATTTATTCGCTCATCTCCCCTGCTCTCGATTCAGCTGATTTTCACCTCTCCTTGCCGTTTCCCGAGAGCCTGGGTTCGTCCTATCGGATGCCAGGCATTGAACCTTACATAGACTTTGTCATGGGTCAGGCTCTTTCCAGGAAAATTCCGGATCTGAACGAACGGCAGACTCGCTTCTTGACTTACAACTGCCTGGACTTTATCGTGACATGTCTGCAATCTTTCAACGAAAGCCTGGTCTCCGTTCTGAGCCAGCCTACGATATCCACTGATAGTGTTATCAAGCAATCGACATTCGTCACCTACATCCGTCTTCATCCCTTTGCACGAGTCACGGAGTGGCTTTTCAATGAGGACGTGATCAAATCTATCTTTGCTACTGCCCATCAAGATGTTAACGAAGTTGCAAAGGCCTCATCAGACTCCGTCCTCGTCCAGTCCTTGGTCCGGAGCTTGGAAGTCATGGACATGATGATCGACCTTCAATCGACATACTTCAATATTGTGAGGCCGGCAATCAAAGCCCAGACTGGCACAAGCAGAACAAATGTGGCGAACTCTGCTCTGTCAGCTTTTGAGGATAGCATACTCAACAACCTATCCATAATCCCTGCGTTGTGTCTTTACTGCAGCACGGGGCACCAGCAACTCACCGTCACGTCAATGGCGTTGCTGGAGAAGCTATCCAGCTCGAGAAAGCTGAACAAGATCACGTCTCCGGAGTTGTCTATGTGGCGTTCACCGAACAAGATCGTCGAAGTTCTTAGTGCTGAGGTAGATCTCAACAGTGTGTCGCGTCCTCTTGTGTCTCAGATGCAACCCGAGTCAAGAGAGATAGAATCTGGCCCACAGTCGCCGGGATATATTATCAGGGAAAGCCTCCTGGCACTTCTCAACAGCTGTCTCGGCACGATTAATGACCGACCTACGATAGCTCACCTGCTCCTTGGATTCAACAGCATCGGTAACATACTTGATATTGCTCCCGACAGCCTGTTTGCTGATAAAATGTCTCTGCTCCATGCTGTCATCGGATTCTTGCAGAACTACCCTGACGAGCTGGATGGCAATATTCTCCCATGGCTGGTGCATGTCAAGCGCATGGCCTTTGGAGTATTGAAACACCTTTGGTCTTCTAAACTTTCTTCCTACTTCACACTCGCCGAGATGCGTGGCAGCCGCTTCCTTCTTAGTATGTTTGCGAGTCAGCCGATCATAGGGCCAAACACACCCTGGGATGGATTCCTGATTGGCACGCCTGAGTTCTGGCTCTCTGAGTCAACGGCTGGTCTTGCAGAATTCCTTCTTTACAGAAGCTATTTGTTCGACTACGCTGCTACAGAAATTCGCTCGGCTACAAAGCTCGGGTCTCCGACTCTTCAGGCTGAAATAATATCGACTCTATTTGGAAACTCTGTTTCGGAGACTGGTGAGACCATTGTGAATCCTTCCATCTTCGATATGTTCGATTTCGCAGACCTGGACACTCAACATCAATTGCAACCACCGGCTCTAAATTACCTTGATGGTCTTGAATTCGACCTCTGTGCGAGACCGGAAACGGACAGTTCTCCGATTGTTTACAACTTGGACGAGATAGTGGAACTCGTCCAGGTTAGAAAGGAAGAATTGTCATTGAGTGGGCATCTACGACCTCAGGACGAAGAGCTATTCCAGGCCGAGTCCGAAAGTTTGATATTATTCGTACGGTCCACAAATCAAGCAAGCCAGATCGCGTTCAATCGTTATATGGCTCTGCGGTCTTGGACCCAGCTCATCACCACGATGCTCACTTGCTCTGAAATTGAAGGCGGAAGGAGAGCTACCTTCATCCTGCATTCGCTCCAGTTGATCCTCCCCAAGCTGGAAATTGCTATTGAAGAAGACCTACCGGAAGGCTTAGAGCTGGCACGACTGGCTGAGACCTTGGTTAGTAGGCTGGAATCTCCGAAGCCCGGTTCTGGCATTCCCCGCAGGAGTGGCGACGTTCTTGATGAAAAGCTCCATCAATTATTCCAAGTCTGCGTCAGAGGTGTGACCTTAGCAAACGGAAATGTGAGCATCAGGGAGACCTTTTACAACACCTGCGCACACTATGTCGCCGGCATTATATCAAAAGAGCCCGTGCATCAAAGTATGAGGCTCCAGAGCCAGCAAGTGATCAAAGCTGCAGGCCATGCCCTGATTGAGGCCGTCTGCGATGATGCGTATGCTGGCCAGGAGACATGCCGAGTATCTGCCCTTTTGCTTTTGAATTTATTGGCTGCTCTGGATAGGCAAGCGGATGGACTGTTGGCCGATTCTATATCCCAATCCAACTACCTGAGCCTCTTCTTGGACTCCATCAGGTCGCTACCTATCGAGTTGAGAAACGCCCAGGCCAGTGGTAAGCAATCGCGAAAAAATTAAATACACGGGGAAAACCGCATGTCTGACCGCTTTATACAGATACACCTTTGCTATTGTCCTACTACCAGTCGCTCTTGTCTCTCCTCCAGGAGCTTTGCCAGACCAAGAATGGTGCGACGTATGTCCTGAAAACTGGCCTGTTCCAGGCAGTACGGGACTCGCAGCTATTTGCAGCCGACCCAGATCTCGGTATCGGTTAGTGAAATCACTCCCAAGCCAACGTTAGGAAGATAGTCCTAACAGAAATAGATATCGATAACCCAGATGCTCTTCGGAAATACTATGACCTGCTTGACTCGGTTCTCCGAGTTGTTGTCGCCGCTGTTTTCTCCCGAGGGCTGCACAACGAGCAGATGCTGGAGCAGACTCGAATCTTCCTTGCCGAGAACAGACAAAGCATGGTTGGCATTTTCAAAAGATTTGCTAAGCTTGGAGGTGCAGGTGCCGCAGAT
Source organism: Aspergillus eucalypticola CBS 122712 (assembly GCF_003184535.1). NCBI lineage: Eukaryota > Fungi > Ascomycota > Eurotiomycetes > Eurotiales > Aspergillaceae > Aspergillus > Aspergillus eucalypticola. The sequence continues at coordinate 301,901 of NW_020290300.1, read as the reverse complement.
CACCATGATGCACTGCGGAAACTCACCAAGTCATACCTGGCACTTATCACGGCCACGGATTTTCTGGAGGTATGCTTCGTCAGCCTTTTATTTATTACATCACGCATGCTAACTTAAGCTCTGCAGTTCGAAGAACAGGAAGTGAAAGAGCAGACGGGAATGAAGTTCTTTACGTGAGATTTGTTTTCAGCTAGAAGGGGATATAGGGGGGGGGCACAAGGCATGGAGTAAACTGGTGGGAACGATGTATATTGAAGTGTGTTTAGTCAAAAGACTTAGATGATCTGCGCTATTCAGCCCACAAAACCCTTTGCGGCGAAGCAGCATATGTGATTTTGGAGCGCTTTTAATGATCGCATATTTGTAACAAGCGCATTGACATGACCTCATCTGTAATACTAGCACGCCGTGCATGTACTCAGTAAGGTACTATTACTCAGTTAGTACTAGAGGAAAGAAACCCAAAGGGAACGCCCATCCAATCATGCGACAACTCGGAAAGGCGGACGTATTATCTTATCTCCGGCTTCTTGGGCGCCCGCGGGCAACCACCAGCTCAACTCACCTTGTCGTGCCCTTCCAAGCTCCAGCTCAAACCCAACCTTGACGACGCACCTGCCCTATTCCCGTCACTGTCTTGCTGTCACCAATATCCCCTCCACGGTTGACGAGCTTACCATGTCCAATAGGATCTACATACTATTTGGATCCTTCCAACGCTGAGCGCTTCTCTCTCAACCTCACCTCCTCTCCTCGGACGAAGCCGGGTAGATGCAGCAGAACTCGAGAGGCACCACCGAGCAGAGGAGCGGTAAGCGCAAGTCTATCGGTAAGAGGAAGCTCTCTGATCCAGAGGAGGCATTGCAACAACCCCAGCAGCAGCAAGCAAACATTTCGGAATTCATCTCTCGGAACCATACGACCCCCGCCAGAGGTCATCACCAACAGACGTCCCCGACGAGCAAGCGTCAACGACTATCGCCACCCTCATCGAACTCTGTCCCTTCGGCTTATCCGCGAGATCGCAGCGCTTCCGACAGGATGTACAATTTCGCAAATGCAGAGTCCAGGCCTGGCGCGCCGATGGGACAGAGTGCGAGCGGGGCCGATCTTCCTAATACTACCACCAAACCTCGCACCTTCAACGCAACATCGCGCCAAAACAACTTCACTCCCCACACTGGAGCAAAGCGGTTGGTTGTGAAGAATCTCCGCACGGGATCACGGTTGAACCAGGAATCATACTTCGAGAAGATATGGGGTCAACTTGACGCAGCACTGTCAGCGATCTTTGGTGGTGGAAAGCCCGAGATATCGCTTGAGGAGCTTTACAAGGGTGCCGAAAATGTATGTCGCCAAGGTCGGGCTGCAGTTCTAGCCAAACGGCTCCAAGATCGGTGTCGAGAACATGTGTCTGGAAAATTACGCGATAAATTGGTAGCAAAGGCTGCCGATGGGAGCAACGTCGATACATTGCGGGCGGTTGTTGAAGCATGGTCGCAGTGGCAGTCAAAGCTGGTATGGATATCCTCCGGATACAGTGGGGTTCTGAGGAGATACTGACTCTATAGTAGGTTACCGTGCGCTGGATATTCTACTACCTCGACCAGTCATTCCTCCTCCATTCCAAAGAATTCCCCATGATACGTGAGATGGGCTTAATTCAATTCCGGCAGCACATATTTTCCGATGCAGTATTACAGCCGAAGATTCTACAGGGCGCTTGTGACCTTGTTGAGGCGGACCGTGGCGAAGAACAAAGCGTGGTGGCAGACTCGTTATTACTTCGAAATACAATTGAACTTTTCCACGGCCTTGACATCTATACGACTGGCTTTGAACCGCTATTGATATCGGAATCCAAGAAATACTTCTCTTCATGGGCCCAGCGAGAAGCAACAGGGTATTTGGCTACTTTTGCGGAGAACAGCCACCGTTTAATTGAGCGCGAAGTGACTCGATGTGAGCTGTTTTCGCTGAATAGGAGCACCAAGCAGATGTTATCAGAGCTCCTGGATCGAGCCTTGGTAACAGAGCAAGAAGATGTTCTGCTCAACCAGCCTGATATACTAGGCCTACTGCGTGCAGGGAACAAGGTTGCCTTAGAAAGGCTTTACTCACTCCTGCAACGGAAGGATCTCGGTGCGAAGTTGAAGACCGCTTTCAGTGGTTATATCATTGAGGAGGGCTCTGGGATCGTCTTCGACGAGGATAAAGAAGCAGACATGGTGGCTCATCTATTAGAGTTCAAGCAGCAACTTGACGATATCTGGGTTCATTCTTTCCACCGGAATGAGGAGTTGGGCCATACACTCCGTGAAGCCTTTGAGACGTTCATCAACAAAGGAAGAAAGTCGGAAGCTACTGGAGGTACTGACAACCCCAAGACTGGAGAGATGATTGCCAAGTACGTGGACCGGCTCCTCAAGGGCGGATGGAAGCTCGCACCTGCACGCAAGGCAGAGGACATGCCACTTGCCGATGAAGATGCCGAAATCGACAGGCAACTGGATCAGGTCTTGGACCTGTTCCGTTTTGTCCATGGCAAAGCAGTTTTCGAGGCCTTCTACAAGAATGATCTCGCTCGTCGGTTGCTGATGGGCAGGAGCGCCAGCGACGATGCGGAAAAGAGTATGCTGGCAAGACTCAAGACAGGTTTGTACAGTTCTTGTCCACTATCATCCTCAACTTGTTACTGATATTGGAATTTTAGAATGTGGATCAAGCTTCACGCATAATCTGGAGTCGATGTTCAAAGATATGGATGTTGCACGCGATGAAATGTCAGCATACAGCTCAATACAGCGCGAACGACGGGACCGTCTACCGGTGGATTTGAACGTCAGCGTGCTTTCTGCATCAGCATGGCCAACATATCCCGATGTTCAGGTGCGGATACCGCCAGAAATTGCGACTGCTGTCGATGATTTCGAGAAGTTCTACAATACCAAATACAACGGGCGCAAGCTCAACTGGAAGCACCAATTGGCACATTGTCAGCTACGCGCAAAATTTCCCAAGGGAGACAAAGAACTGGTGGTCAGCTCCTTCCAGGCGATCGTTCTGTTGCTCTTCAACGATATTCCGGAGGGTGGAAGTCTCGGGTATTCACAGATACAGGAGGCGACCATGTTATGTAAGTTGCACTGCCTCTCTACCCCCAAACCTACGCAAGTTGGGCCTCTACTGACATCTATCGATGCATAGCTGATCAAGAATTGAAACGAACGCTGCAATCGCTCGCATGTGCGAAATACCGTGTTCTAAGCAAGAAGCCGAAGGGCCGGGATGTGAATACAACAGACGAGTTTTCGTACAACGCGGCATTCACCGACCCGAAGATGCGGATTAAGATCAACCAAATTCAGCTGAAAGAGACGAAGGAAGAGAACAAGACCACGCACGAGCGAGTGGCTGCCGATCGTCATTATGAGACACAAGCGGCGATTGTGCGAATCATGAAGAGTCGCAAGACGATCACGCACGCAGAACTCGTGGCTGAGGTTATCAAGGCAACCCGAAGTCGCGGAGTGTTAGAGCCAGCGGATATCAAGAAGAATATTGAGAAGTGAGTTCTTCCGATCCTAACACCAGCATAAGGTATATCATAGCTGACGCAATCATGTGCAGATTGATTGAGAAAGACTACATGGAGCGCGAGGAAGGAAACCGGTACCAATATGTGGCCTAGAAGTTTGCAGTGGTGCTATGTCGGGTGCAAAGCATTGGGGTTCGACGATGTGGTACATCGTACAGTGTTGATTGACAGCTCAGAGACCGTCAGAACGAAATAAAGAATGCACTAATAAAGTCATGTGTCCATTCTGCTTAAAGACCTTCCCTCCTAGGCACAGTCGCAGCTAGCTAGCCGTGTAGATACAGGGAGTAGTCGTGGCCTTTTCGGGCGCTTTCTGCTAGCAGCGACGGTCGACACAGCAGTAGTAGTAGGTGGGGTGACCGGAATGTCGGGAGAGAAGAGAATGGGGTATCACCTCTACCAAGTAGAATCTAGTACGAAGTAGACTAGACTAGACTAGCAGCAGATTGATCCCTGGCATGGTTGCGGAGCATCGCCGGTCCCACAAGCCTAGTTGGGGACCCAAGGAGAGAGCTTCCATGGGGATCCGTCGGGAAGAAAGAGTCAAGTAGCACATAGTGAAGTCGTGTGTCGCGAATCTGCAACTCTACTTGCGTGCCTTGTATAGGAACCCTCGGTATAGTTGCCTTTTACGATTGACCCCCATTCCTCCTGACCGAATTTGGGGGGGGGGAACTGTTGAGAAGCGGACGGATCTAACGTGCCTCACGTGTACCTTCCTTGTCCCTACCTAATTCGTAGCTAGATAGCAACTAACAGCAAACTAGACTACTAGTTAACCCGCTGCAGGATTAGAACGACTAGAATGTGTAGTGGATAATTGATACAGCAAGGTACATTTGGAGCTTCACCCCACGTAGGGGTGAGTATGTGGTATGAATCGGAATTGCTGCGTTCATTCAGACTAAATGCTCATTACAGCTTGAGCTCAAGAGTCAATCCGTCAGTCAGTCAGTCATGAGTGCATGGATGAGCTTGCTCGGTCGTTCTCTCGCCCGAGAGCCAGGCAGTCGGGCTCTCGGCAGAGAAAAGCAGCGCCAGCAATGTGAGGAAAGGCCGAAAAAGGCAATGGAATGGAAGTGTCAGCCCGTGGAAGGTGCAGCCCATCGATGACTGCTCGAACCGAATCGGGAAGGGGACGAAACGGTCTAGAGCTTTCGGGGGGATCCATCCGGCTTACTATCTATGGAGTACTCCATAGCAACTCCCCCCATAGTAAAGTTAGGGGGGAAGATCCTGGGAACTTTCCATCCGCTCACGTGGATGTCTGAGCTTTTCCTCTCCTTCAGGGACGCGGCCGATCCATCATCGCCCCATCCATTACCCGGCGACTTTGCAAAATGAACTATAGTCATCCTTAGTCTTTCCCGTAGATAATCGGAGAAACCCTTCCCTTTGTTTTTTTTTTTTCTTTTTCTATTTCTTCCACGTATCAACATCCCGGTTTCCTTCCGATGGAGTAAGGATTGCTGTTTCATACTAAAGATCTGACAGCGGAGAAGTGGTGGCTTGCACAATCTCCAACCCCTTCCTTCATGTTTCTTTTTTTGTGTTCATTTTCTGAAGGTCCCATGATCGTTTTTTTCCACTTACTCATCTGTTGGGATTTGGTTCTCTGACGATCCCGTTGCGCAACCCTCATGCGGCTCGGGTGAGGATGGTCAACTTTCCAATATTATTTGCCTTGCACATCATTTGTTGAGAAATGTCGCTCGTACTCCATACATACCTGACCACTTGGTTTATCTTTTGCCCGAAAATTGAAAGTGACTACGTACTACAAAGCACGTAATGTACTACTACTACTACGACGACGACAACTACATTGTGGATGCCTGACTTTCTGCAGCGGTTGCCAGCAACAAAACATGCCGCGACGGATGCCTAAGCTGCGGGCACGGCAGCAGAAAGCAAGTATAGATCATATGTATGCATGTATGCGGTGGTCAGGAATTATATTCCCATGGGCTTTGATATGCAACAACAGTCTTATCAAGCTTATGAATGAGATGGGGCTGGACTCATGTAATAACTCTCAAACTTTACAGGCGGATAATATTCATGCCCAGGGTACCTGGTTGAGTTGAGTGGGGTCAAGGTCAATACTATCTACCTGATGTCTACAGCAAGTGGTACCACTAGAGTCTACCAGTCATCCAATCCGATATCACTTATCTTCTCGGAAACAAGCATACCCATACCCCCCCTTCGCCGTCAAGCAAGGCATGCTTTTGTTGCCATGTTTGTGGCGTACTTAAGCATACCAGGTAGTCAATGCCTACAAATCAAGAATTGCCATTATTAGTATTCCTCCGCCACTCAGTAGCGCCAGTTTTAGAATAATCAGTCTATTGTGCACACGGTACTTTGTATTAGTGGGGTTGCTTGTGTAGAATATTGTTGTGTCTCCAGTAAGCTGCAGGTTCTCGAACATCCTTGCGCGTCTCAGCGGCAATCAATGTATCCGGAAAAGGAAGGGTTACGCACCCGTGACATCGCCTTCATTGCGCCCCCTTCCCCCAATACTACTGCCCTGCGTGCGCACGGAGTCGACTCTATCTGTTAGTATGACTAAGTAGTAGATTTGACGATCTCATTCTCGACTCAATGCATCTGGTACTAGTACCTACTGTATGTACCTATGTATGTATGTATGTAGTAACGTATGTATGTAGGTTTCTGTTGGCAAATTTTCTGCAAATTGATACAGGACAATTAGATTATCGTATTCTCATCCGCGAACAGCGCTGTTCATCCCACGGGCTCAGTCATCTCAGAACCATTGGAACGAAGAGGCAGCCAACTCAACCCTGGTCAGGTAGATAGTGGTTTAGCAGGCCGAAGCCGTACCGATAAAGATTCAGGCCGTCAAGGGATAATTATCCACGAGAATAGGCAGGCGAAGCGGAATTCCCACAGATAGTAAGCCGAAGCATCCGGAAAGTGACACCAGTCACGGCGGGTAATTTTGGCGGGTTCCAGACCCATGGGGTACAGCGCTAGGCCGTAACTGGCTGGGAGCGTGGAGTCGATTACAAGCTCGAGCTTGGAAACTAACGACTCTGGATCCCCTTATCCAGAACCGCATGGTCGATGGGTCGGTCATGCGAAAATCAGAGATTGTTCATGTGAGCAGCAAAAAAAAAAAAAATAATAATAATAATAATATTGGTTCTTTTTTTTTAATTTTGGAGAATCGGTTGGAAAATGGATCAATCAAGTTGCTCTACTAGTCACCGACTCGACTTACGACATCCTGAAGTACTACTTCCCCCAACACGTCCACGATACTCCGTGTCCGGTCCTTCGTCCTATTTATCTCCAGCTCTCGCACTCGGATTCTGGGCTCTCTTCATCGCTTTCTCTATTCTCCTCATAGAACCTTCTTCTTCTCCCTCAAGCAATTGACCCTTCCCGGCTTGCTCTCCATCCTCCATTCCAATCAGACTTTCCTCTTCTATCCTCTTCAATCCGCTTACCAACCCTTTATCCGAGATCTACAAGGTCATCCCCAAACACTTGAGGATATCCGCCAATCGACTGATCCCCCACCTGACAAGTGACCGTGAGTGCGACTGGCAAATGATAATCCCTTCTTCCATGCCATTCTCCAGTTTTCTCGATGCACGAAAATCAGTGGACTGACAGCTGCCGCTCAAACAGGCGAATCCGATTTCTCCACTTTTTCCCCGCCTTATCCGGACTCTATCCCGAGCCAACGCGCCATCCCCAGAAATTGCCATTATCTGCTTTGGTACGCTTGCTGCGAATGTTCCCGAAGCGTGTGAGAAGGGAAACTGACAAGCCAAGGTCATCCAAAAAAAAAACCGAAGCTCTAGCGAGAAAGCGTATATAAAGAGTCAAAGCAGTCGCCTTTCTGGAAAGTCGACGAGCCACGATTTCAAGGGTTGAATTTATTGCGCTTGTACCCGTACTTCCTTGAACCCCACTTTTGAGCCGGATCGTGTTCCTACGCGCCCGCCAAACGTCATACACCACCAATTCCCCAGTTTTTTGTTGCGATCAACCCTTTAGATCTCCCTCCATCATGCAAAGTATGTTCCACACACACACCTCTTTTCCAAAGAGCCTCTCTTTTACCTGTTTTTCCTATTATTCCTTTGCCCCAGAATTTATGCCCCTCTGCGTCAGACCATGCAATCCCAGATCCGGTTTCCACAGCCGGCATGAAGTCAGATCTTCTCCACAAATTTCACTGGATCAGACACTGTCCGATACATACGCTAACGCGGCCATCAGCCAAGCACTTCTTCTCGGACCCTACCCATCTGGTCCAGACCGCCCTGAACTCCCTGACTCTCACAAACCCTTCTCTTGCCTATGACGCTGAAAACAAAATCATTTTCCGTCGTCCGGATACGACGAAGTCCAAGGTCGCGATTGTCTCTGGCGGAGGCTCCGGCCATGAGCCCGCCTTTGCCGGCTATGTTGGCAAGGGCTTCCTAGATGCCTCGGCCGCCGGTACCATTTTCGCATCTCCCTCCGCAGAGCAAATTCGCAAGGCTGTCATGGACTGCGTCGACAACGAGAAGGGTGTCCTCATCATCCCCATGAACTACACCGGTGATGTCCTCAACTTCGGTATGGCTACGGAGAAGGCCCGCGCCGCCGGTATCAAGACCGAATTCTTCGCCATCAACGACGATGTTGGTGTCGGCAAGAAGAAGGGCGGCAAGGTCGGCCGTCGCGGTATTAGTGGTGGTATCCTCGTCTTGAAGATCGTCAGCGCGCTGGCCGAAGCTGGGTAAGTTGGATTCTTTCAAAGTGTGAGAAGCGTAAACTAAGACGACCGACTGCATTAGTGGATCTCTTGAGGATGTTTACCGCACCGCTCAGTTGGCAAACAAGAACCTCGTCTCAGTTGGCTCTTCCCTGGAGCACGTCCACGTCCCTGGCAGAGCCCCGCCAACGGATACCATTCCCGATGGTGAGGTCGAGGTCGGAATGGGCATCCACAATGAGCCGGGATCTCACCGGGAGAAGTTCGAGCTGACCGAACTGGTCGCTACCATGCTCCTTCAGCTCTTGGACCACAACGATCCTGACCGCGCCTGGATCACTCGCAAGCCCGATGATGAGTTTGTGCTGCTGATCAACAACTTGGGTGGTGTGAGCGCTCTCGAACTTTCGGGCATCACCGATGAGGTGTACCGCCAGCTGAACAGAGACTACAACGTCCGGCCCATTCGGGTGATCCAGGGAACCTTCCTCACCAGTCTGAACGGCCTGGGCTTCAGCATCTCCCTGATGAAGCTCGTGGACACTGGGCTGGGCGAGGGCAAGTCCTTCCTTGAACTCCTTGATGCCCCCGCTGAGGCGGTTGGCTGGTCTGCTCCCATCCGTCCTGAGACCTGGGAGCACCGCTCTGATGCTCCTGTGGAGCTGAAAAGGACCCAGTTGCCCGAGGATCAGCCCAGCAACGTCAAGCGTCAGTACCCCTATCCGGTCGATTATCGCGGCCTGTCCTCTCTGGATTTAGCTAACATAAATCATAGTGGATGTTGATTCCCTCAAGAAGGTTCTGGGTAGTGCACTCAAGCGTGTCATTGCTGCTGAGCCCGAAGTCACCCGCTTCGACACCATCGTCGGAGACGGAGACTGCGGCGTGGGCTTGAAGCGTGGTGCCGAGGCTGTCCTTAAGCTCATCGAGGACCCCTCGTCCCCGCTCACCGACGACGTCGTGAACGCGGTGAACCGCATCGTCAGCATCGTCGAGAACGTCATGGACGGAACCTCCGGAGCCATCTACGCCATCTTCCTGAACGCCCTGGCTCACGGTCTCCGCGAGCAAGACCGAGGCACCACCACCCCCGCCACGGTGGATGTCTGGGCTGCTGCACTCTCCTACTCCCTCACCGCACTCTCCCGTTACACCCCCGCCCAGCCCGGTGACCGTACCCTCCTGGACGCCCTTGTTCCCTTCTGCACGCAGCTCCAAAAGGCCAAGGACGTGCACGTTGCCGCCAAAGCAGCACAGGAAGGCACCGACTCCACCAAGAACATGAAGGCCAGTCTAGGACGATCCGTCTACGTCGGCGGCGAAGAGGAATGGGTGGGCAAGATCCCCGACCCCGGTGCTTACGGACTCAGCGTGTTCCTCAACGGTCTATCCGAGGCGTTGTAAGGGAGCCGGGGGGAGAGAGAGAGAGAGAGAGAGAAAAGTGTCACTTGCATTCTTTCCTTTTCTTCGGGACCATGGTAAATATATAATTTGCATCCGTTGATGAGGATATTATGGGATATTTCTTGGACTTTTCCTTATCTTAATATAATTTCATGATGATGAATATGATGATAAATTGGGCGCGGTTTTTTGCATGTCTACTTCTTTGTATTTACTGTTTAGTTTTCAGTGTTGAATGGACAAGATCATGGTTGGATTCACTTATTTCGTACGGAGTCCTATCATATGAATATGGCAATATCAGATCAAGTAAGAAGGTAGTGGTATCATGCAATGGTCTGCCTGATACTCAAATTGATAATCGATTACCTGAATGCGATAATGGTGTACTCGTACATTGTTTTATCGTTTATCTGAGTATTAACAGTCAGACTATACCCAACCAAGTCAGATACACTTCATAACCCTGGCTAGGACTATCTAGCTCTCTCTCTCGAGTAAGACCCGATTCATCAATGCTCCTCCTACTTTTATCAAGCCGAGATACTCCACTTCAGATTCCTTTTTCTAGCTTTAAAAAAACACAAAAGAGTCCGGAGAACGCCAAGTCTGCCCCCGCCGTAAATCAGAGTGAAAAAACGGTGAAATTTGAGATCGGAAAATAGCAATATATGAAACGAGAAGGAGAATATGAGAGCCAAGGTCCGGAGAGGGCTGGATTAAATGGGCGGGGAGGCAGATCGTACGTGATGATGTAATCTAACATCCCATCCAATTCCGTAAGCATCGCACGACTAAAAGGGTATCGTTCATTCGTCTGTGTCAACTAGAATTCATCTCCGTCGGATTTCAGCTCGATCAGAGAGAGAAGCCAAGCCCGGACCGGCCCAGGACCGTTCGAGAAGGGAATTGAGCGCGTCACGTGAACAGTGTTCAGCTGAGCAGGACGAGGATGACGGAGTCACCACGGAGGAACCTGTGATAAGAGGTTGGGTTAGGATGGTTTCTGGTGGGGAGCAATGGTGGTTGCTTACATCTTGCTGATGAAGCGGTCCTTGTTGACACCCTTGCCGTTACCACCCTTGGGCTTCTCGGTCCACATCTCCTTGACGTTCTCCAGGACCATGTTGCAGTGGCGGTCAAAGGCCTTGACACGGGCGAGGAGCTTGCGGTTGTTCCGGCAGGAGATCAGGACCTGGGTGTGTGTGCGCGTAGCGGTTTGGAGAAGAGACAAAGGACCGGCAGTGAGCTCATGTTCCTCAACGAGGGAAACCTCGTATTCACTGGATGAGGGAATAGGTTAGCGCATAGATGGCGATGATGGGTGGGTAGATAAATAGATAGATATGGTGTGGCGCGATGAGAATTAGGCGCGCGGGACACTATCCGGATATCGTGGGTGTGATGGGCATGGGTAGTTGGAATGATGGGTGTGCAAAGGATCCGGCATCATGTGATAGGAACACGGGAATAGGAAGCTTTGATAAAAGCCGGGAAGAAGAGGAGGGGTTCGATAACGTACGTGAGCTCGCTCTTAGGCTTGTTGAGCAGGTCCCTATGGAATTGCAAGACAAGGTTAGCAATGAGGTCCGGCAGGTTGAGAAGCGGATAACACCATGACAAGAGCTAATGACTCATCGGGATGTAAAGGAGGGTAGGAAAAGAGGGTTAATTACTGGATCTTGGGATCGGTCGACATGGTGGGCGCGAGTATAAATATGAGGTGGGAGGTGCCGGTGCAGAGGAGGACAGCAAGGACAGGCTTGAACTTGATCGGGGACGACTTGAGAGCATCTCAATCCGCAGCTTCTGTTCTGGAAGCCTGGCTTGGCGCGGGTGCTGTCACGTGCCACGCGTGTTTGCCGTGTTTGAGCAGCGGAAATAGCCGAGCGCGCGATTGGCTGAGCGTCACGTCGCGTCCGACACGCTCGGATGCGCTCTCGTCCAAGCTTCATCACTTCTTCAAATGCAAGGCGTCTGCGCTTTTTCTCTCCTTCCACCCTCACCTGTCCCTCCTCCTTTTCCCTTCTTCCCCCCAACTCCTCGGCCTGCGGTTAATGGGAGCAACCTCCAGTGCCTCACATTGGTTTAATCTCTCTCTCTCTCTCTTCCTTTTTCTCTCTTCTAAACCTCCTCCTCTCTCCCATGCCTCAGGTTCCTCACCGCACCCTCTCCTCCTTTCGTTGCTCCGTGTCCCGCGTTGGCATTCCACAGGCTCTTTCCCCGCGACCTCCGTTGCATAGTACATCCACGCCTCGGCATTCCCCTGGCTGACACTCCCGCCAATTGGGCCTTTCTGAGTGGTCGATAACGCTAGACGCATATCCAACGATATTATTACAATCCTACCTTGCTTCGTTTTCAACGGTCGATCTCTTGAACCCTGTTGTTTGGGTTACACCTTCGACACTCCCTTTTCGAAATATACCTTCCGAGCAACCCGGGTGCAAACCTCTTCTCTCTCTCCGGAACCTTACAGCCCTCTCACTCTACACTCTGATTTTGTGGTCCAGCATATGGTTGATTTCCTCCATCTGGTGGCATGGACTCTCAGGACGGGATTTCCGTCCGGCCTATGAGGCGTGAGTAATTTTTTTTTTTTTTCTTTTCGGGGTGTTAAGTTTGTTCGATACTAATTGTGTGGCTCCGAAACTTGCAGTGAAGGTGCTCTACACATTCGACGATGCCAACAAGACAAATTGTCTGGCCCGATGGCCCCATCTTCTCGACATTCAGACTGCTGCCCTCGATGAGAAGACCCAAATTGGGGTCATCGAATTGAAGACCTGCATTCAAGCCATTGTTTCGGCAAGGTGAGTGCTTTCGCCATAGGGTCAACCGACACTACGTGGATACTTATTGCAATGGTTTCATGTGACAGTCCGGAACTAGTTGCCAAACTTGGACAGGATTACACGGTGTACGCCTACGACTACTCCGAGTATGAGACGCCCCTCGTCGGACAAGGGATGCTATCATGGGTGTTGGCTTCGTCTTCCCCGACTCCCGATGCACCAGCACATCAGTCGGAAACTATGGTCACCGGTCGTGTCTGCAAGAATGTTCTAGGGTTATTTTCGAAAGGTGCACAGGAAACACTGGAGGTCAAATTGCGATTAGTTCCTGTTCCCACAGTCATGCAGAGCGAGTACCTGGACAGCATGCAGAGATATCGCGAACTGAGCAATGTCATTCCCCACGACTTTGACGCACAGGCCTGGACGAATTTTCTTCGCCAAAACCCCGGTCTGCTGGGCCATCGTCCTCAACTGCCCGACCGGACAGCATCGCCTGTGGACCATGCCGGAATTGAGCGGTTCCATCGCCTATTGAGTGAAGGCTCAACGCCAAGGGAGCTTCCCTCGATTGCCGCCAATGGGTCTGTCCGCTCGGTGTCGCCCTCACAGTCTGTGCTTGGTCATGGAAGCCGGATGTCCACCCCTGGCTTCCAGCCATCCGCGCAGCAGCAAGACCAAATTCAGGAAAGATCTCACAGCGAACTTATTCGACCGACATCGAGTGCTTCTATGCGCGAGTCTGATCTCCCGATGCATGCGAGATATGCCAGCCGCAGAGGATCCATGCAGTCCGGCTACGGTAGTGGTGATGAATCATCGGAACAGCAACCTCGGAAAAGAGCCAAATTGTATCGTGCGGATTGGCCCGGCAAGTCAGACTTGAACATTGAGAGGCAACCCAGCTCCCTTCGTGTGGCCGCAAGCACTGCGGCGTCCGTGCGTATCCATCGCCCTACCCCCGTCAATCCTTCAATCGCTGCTGCTCAGAGCTCAAATGAGGAGCCTGTTCGCCCGCCAACTCCGATTTCTCATGCGAATGAACTGCCTCGCCGAGCACGCCCCCGGCCCAGCCTCTTGCGTGAGTCGTCAATGCAGAGCACTCCTCAGTACACATCACCATACACTGCGGCCGATGATCATCCAGGTTACCACAACACCCAGTCGCCGGAGGAGTCTCGCTACCAAGGCATCTTCGAACCTTCATTCAATATGCCGTCTTCGCCTCCCGTTCTCGACTGCGGCTTTCCGAACCGCTCCAGCCCAGTTCTCCCGCCTATGGCCACTGACCCGGATTCAGGCTTCATGAGCGGGGGCATGGACGATCTCCTGGATGAGGATATTGGTACGCCGCTGGAGGACTGCACGAGATCCAATGATGCAACTCGAGGCAAACGAAGTGTGCGTCCTGCTGTGCCAGCAAGCTCACCTGTTGGGCCCATGAACCATGATACTTATCCCGCCAGCGATGCCCTACCGGATCAAACCGCTAAGGACAAGGTACCTGCGGTTCCTCGTGCCCCAGCTAGTGCTGCGGGGTCGCGGCCATCGTCTCGTGCCGGTATCAGACAAACTCCCAAGCCTCTCGCGCCCGCTCCCATCTCGCAAAGCGAATTGGAACAGCTGATGAGTGCTATCCCGGCGAGTGATCCGGTAATGCCTACCCATGTGCATGTGCCCAACACACAATCCTGGAATGGACCGATGAGTGACTTTTCAGTCGCGGAAACACCCGCACCTCCACCCCCTACTGAGGACGGCAAGGTTCGCAGTGGCGCTGGTGCGAGACGAGTGCGGCAGGTTCAAGCACGTCTTGCCCAGTGCATTCGGGACGGACAGGCTCCTCCTTATTGTGAGAACTGCGGCTCGATTGAAACCCCTACCTGGCGTAGGGCATGGTCCAAGGAGATCGATGGTACCGAAGAAGAGGCCATTGATCTCGTCAAAGATTCTGCTATGTTGTTCTGGCAAGCCGTGGATCGCGATGATCAAGAAAAGGTCACCAAATTCAAGATCTACAAGAAGAGCCTAGTGGATACTGATAAGGACTTTGTTCAAGTCCTACTCTGCAATCGTAAGTAACCCTCCAGTCAATTCATTCTTTCAGTCACTAATGATATTCCAGCCTGTGGTCTTTGGCTTCATAAGTTCAAGTGCATGCGTCCAGAAAACAAGTGGAACAACAAGTCCGGCAACAACAAGAGGAAGCGCCCTCCCAGGAACCGCAAGGGCGGCGGTCCGCTGTCTGGTAACCCTCCATCGGCGAGGAACCGCGTCAGAGCTGAAGCCGGAAAACCCGATGCCTCTTCGCCCGGCGTATCTGATGCATCCTCACCTCCAGTGGACGATGGCACTACTCCCCGCGGTGATAACGAGAACAATGAAAACAACGAGAACGAGCCGAGCAGTGTGCAGGACAATGATGATGTCCAGGAGCTCCCAGCCAAGCGACGCCGCGCAAACAGCCTGGAACCGCGCAAATCGACCGATACTGCGGGAAGCCGTTGGCACGAGAATGATCCGGTGGAAGCCCTCCGAGCAGCGATCCAGTCCAGTCCAGCTAGAAATCTTGAGCACCGCAATGCTTCTGCTGCGGGTGAGAATGCTCTTACTCCTAAGTCTGTGAGAAGAGTGCTTTTTCCTAATTCGCACAATGAGGGCGGGCCTTTGCGAGCTTTAGGTGACTCCACCTTGAACAGCCCCCGGCGGAGCCCTCGTGTCAATAGCGGATCGGACAAGCGATCTGACGACAAGGAAAATCAGACTTCTACTGACCTGAACGACCTCTTCGAGAGTCCCGAGTTTGACTTTGACCTGCCCACCAGCCCCACTCCTCGGCGTCGCAACCCCCGCGCCAGCGTTCTGGGCGAGAAGCGGCACTCCCTTCCCGGCGATTCGCCTTCGCGGACCCGGAAGGGACTCGGCAGCGATGCGACGCCCACCAGGGTCACCGCGCAAAGACTTCAGCGGATCCAGAGCAGCCCGGGGCCGGCATCGCGCCACAGCAAAACGCCCAAGCAGTCACGCACGCAGGGCCTTGGGCTTCCCGCTTTGGCAGATGATGCCTTCAGCACGGACGCGTTTAGCGGGATAGACAATATGATTGTGGATATCTTCTCGGACGCACCTTCTGCCAATGCTGACGCGCTTTTCGCACTCGATGCGAACAAGGGCAATTGGCCTGACTGGATCCCTTCGGACTATGTGTCTCCCACGGGAACTGACGGCGAGCCAGCTGGTGAAGACTCTCAGGATCTCATCAATGCGCTGCTGTCTGATCCGGACCTCCAAAAGAACCCCCAATTCGATATTTTCAACTACGTTGACAACAACGTCCTGGACTCTGGCTTCTTCAGTTCCGACGCACTCAACGCCGACAGCTTGGACCTGGGCGTGAAAGAGAAGGCGTCTGAAGAAGCAGCCAAGGACAAGGAACCCCAGACTACCAATGATGCTTAATGAGTCTCCTTTTTGTGTTATGACGATGCCGACTTTCACTTGATATTTCTTTACCTGTGTTTTTATTCTAGCGATGGCGTTGGATGGATAGGCAATGGTGATGTGCCATCTGCCGCTACTGTCTTTCTTTGGGGATAACCTAAGGCTATGGTATGCTTTTGTTGGAAGTGGTTTGAATGGGATGGATATTACGGAAGGAACCTTGGGAGGATTGAAGGATTAGAACAAGATACCAGCACTCGATGCTTAACATACAATAAATGAATAATAATTGACAAGCTGTTTTGTAGTAGATCGTAATCGACCGTATAATATTTTGCTAGACAGATATTGTAAATTAACCCAACGCCGAAGAATAACCCGAACACGATGCAAATGACACCTCAGCTGCAGGACCCATAAAGATACTAGTAACCACCCAGCACAGCAAGATATTTCACGTAGTTCAAAATGCTCTTTGCCCATTCACTAACCCAATCATCTATACATATCCTCCCTAACAGCCCACCTACTCATCATAGAAGATAGGCTTGAGCTTATGCGTAGCATTGACAACATGCTCATAGATCTTGTAATCTACAATCAATCACAATTAGCACCTATCCTTTCCTCTTCCCCAAAACCCCCCCAGCAAAAGCAAAAGAAAAGAGGGAAAAAAAACCTACCACAATCCGCCGGACTCCCCCAATCCGTACTGCCTAGGACTCTAATACCGACACCCTACACACCACAACATCAGCCATTATCCATCATCCATCCTAAAGAAAGTAACCCCAAAGACACCAATAAAAGGGAAAGGAAAAAGGGTATAGAGCATACACTCCCATTATCCAGATCAGCAACCTTGCCAATAATCTCGACCAACTTTCCCATCTGCAAATGCGAATCGGGCTTCAAGATGAGCGTCACATCGCCGTGGTTTCCGCACGTCATGGTGGCCGTGTCGCCGCGCAGAGCAGTCACTGTTCCTAGGATGCGGACGGTATGCGAGGTGCGTGGGCCGGTGGAGGAGGGGTGGAAGGCGTGGAGGTGGGAGGGGAGGATGCGGGGGGTTTGGAGGGACATTTTTGTTCCTTCTTTCTTTCTTTCTTCGATGCCTGTGGTTCAATGGTTGGTTGGTAGGTTGAATGGTTTCTCGGTTTGGTTTATAGTGAGGGAAGAACTGAGGAAAGAGGGGCAAGTAATGGTGGGATTGATGTTGATATTGATATGATATTGATCACAGTAGTTTAGTTACTTTGTAAATGGGATTGGCGCGGCGCGCGTGACGCGTGGTCATGTGACTATCCGGAGCTTTCTGCTTGTCTGGGATCTCGGCCTAAGGTTCCATTGAATTGAAGGCGGAGAGAGAGAGCTAAGTATGAACTCCGACTGCCGGTAATTCTTTTTTTAACAGAGTATAATCCAGAACAAAACGCCACGCGCTACACTTCTATTTCAATCTCACTACTAATCAAAGAGAGAAATATAGTACTTCGCGCAATTTTATTCTATTGTTAAATTGATTCCCACAATTCGTCAATCGACATGCCACCTCCCCTCCCCTCCTCCCATCGCGGCATGACCGCAAACCCCGTCCGACCAAGCAGATACCGACCCGGCAAAGCCATCGCAGAGGAGCCCTCCTCATCGGAAGAAGAGGATGAAGAGGAAGCAGAAGCCAAGAAGGAAGCCGAGAGACAGAGACAGCAGGAGCGACGCAGACTCGAACAACAGCGACGACAAGCTCCCAAGGCGAGCTCGTTTCCTGCGGGCGCGGCGAAGATCGCTCGGGGTGTTAAGGATGTGAAGATTGAGGAGGAAGAAGCGGATGAGGATGAAGAGGGGTTTGTGACGGAAGATGAGGAAGAGGATGAGGCCAAGCCTGCGAAGGCGGCTGCTCCTGTTGCTGGCGACAGGGTTGCGGCTGCGCCGGCGCGGACGGCTACGGTGAAGGAGGAGTCGGAAGAAGAGGAGGAGGACGATGAAGAGGAAGAGAGTTCCGAAGAAGAGAGCAGTTCCGAAGACGAGGCACCGCGCAGAGTGCTTTTACGACCTACGTTCATCAAGAAAGACAAGCGCAACAATGCCCCCGCTCAAACACAGAACGGCCAAGCCGCGACGGGCACAGTGGTCGATACCTCAGCCGAGACAGAGGCGCGTCGGAAACAGCGACAGGAGAAAGCCGACGCTTTGATTCGGGAACAACTAGAGAAAGACGCCATTGCTCGGAGCGAGGCGAACCGGGCGTGGGATGATGACGAGCTCGAAGTGGGCGAAGAAGGAGCGATTGATGATACGGATGGAAAGGATCCAGAGGCGGAGTACGCGGCGTGGAAGCTCCGAGAACTGAAGCGCATCAAGCGCGAGCGTGAAGCGATCGAGGCTGCGGAGAAGGAGCGTGAAGAGGTCGAGCGGCGCAGGAATCTCACTGCTGAGGAGCGCGATCGCGAAGATCGCGAATACCTCGCCAAGCAGGAGGAAGAGAAGGAGGCTACACGAGGCCAGGCCGGATACATGCAGCGGTACTTCCATAAGGGAGCGTTTTTCAGCGAAGACATGGAGCGCGAGGGACTCGCTCAGAGGAATATCATGGGCGCGAAGTTTGCGGACGATGTCTCGCGGGAGACTCTACCTCAATACATGCAGATCCGCGATATGACGAAGCTTGGAAAGAAGGGACGCACGCGCTATAGGGATCTGAAATCAGAGGACACAGGTCGCTTTGGCGAAGGGTTCCAGAACAGGTCTCGGAATCGCGATGGTGGAGCTCCCATAGGCATTACTGACGAGCGATTCATGCCTGACCGTGACCGTGATGATAGACCGAAGGGACCTACTGGGGCTAATGCCTCTGCTGTGCGCGAGAGACGGAGGTCTAGATCGCGATCACGCTCGCCGCGACGAGACCGTCGCGATCGTTCAGCAGATCGGTATAGGCCCGATACAAGCAGTCGCAGGAAACGGAGCCCGTCGCCTTATGAAGATCGGGAGAAACGGAGGCGCGTGAGTGTTTCGCCCGAACGGTAAAAGAGAAGCATGAAAATAGGACATAGGGACATTCTACTTCTAATCGGCGTTTATGTGGGTATCTTAATATGAAGGATGGATTGGGTCATGATTGATGCATTTCCTCCTGCAGGCCTCCTAAGGAGAATAGACTCTACCTGCGTGTTCGTTCGGCGGACGAACAGCAACGTGAATATAAACGTCTTGCTGTTGCACATACCAGACACATATGTTCGAGCGGACTCATCACGCCGGCATCAACAATGAATGCTGCTGCGACTGTCATATATAAACCGTACCTCTTTCCACACCCAACCGACGTAACCCATAACACCACACATCACAAGAACCCGTTCGCATTCTATAACAAATCGCTGCGTAAACAATGGCCGATCATACACCGTAGGAAATAAAATCAACCGCCTATGGATATCAATCACATCCCATTCATTCGTTCATTTATTTAACGCCGGCCCTCTCCAAAACCTTCTCCCGCTCCATAACACTCTCCCCAAAGCGCAACAAGAATATCGTCCTGCCGGGCCACATCTCGGTAGGCTGATTATGAGCAGTGACCTTCGCCTCGAATCCACACCCATCGCAAACGCCCTCAATAATCCCCGCCACGAAGGCGGCGCAATTAAGCATGCTCATTTCCTTCGGCACACTGATATACGTATTAACGAGGGGATCATTATCGGTGATCATATATTCATTAGGCGTCTCGGGAGAGACAGAGTGCTCGAGGGCATCGGCGGGCCGATTAAACAGGAGGCGCCAGAGAGGGCCGTGGATGAGATGAAGCAGGGGGAGAATGCGGAGGGGACGATTGGGAGGGGAGGAAGAAGTTGAGGAGGAGCTGGATAGAGCGGAGGATGTGGAACTGGACATGGTGCGGTAGAAGAGGAGGTCGAGGAGTCGGAGACCAAGGGGGTAGCCTTGTTCGTTCAATCTACAATATCAATCATTAGTATATGGTTTGGAAGTTTGGGGGGGATTGGGAGTTGTGGAAGCAAAGCTTATACGTACCGTCGTTCTAAATCCTGAATCCCTGTGACTCGTCTCTGAGCATAAGTCACCATCTCGGCGAACAGAAAGGCGAAGCTAGCCCGGCTAAGCTCCGCATTGCGGCTGCGGTTCAGGTGTCTATCGTAGATGGTTTTGCGGTTTGACGGGACGCGCAGACCCTGGCTTGATTGGGATTGCGTGTGGATGTGTTGTGCTGGTTGTTGTCTGTCTGCTGCTGCTGCTGCCACGGGGAGGTTTGGGCCGCTGTTGCTAATGGATAGCATTGCGGCGTGGCGGGCGGGTTGCGCCATGTTGACAGTATGTGTAGGTATTCAGAGTTGGTTATGGTGGATGACGACAAAGGGGATTTGTTCAGGCTGGGCTAGTCGGTCATTCTGGTGGGTTTCAGTAGGAAAGATTAGGCGATATGATCATGCTGGTTCATGAGTGTAAGGTGGAATCGAATGGCCGACGAGAAGCGGGCGAAGCTGTTGATAGATGTCCCTCCGGTAGGCGGCATGGGGGAAAGAAGCTACGGGGAGGCAGGGGCACAGTCATGCAGTTTCGGTGATGGCCTCAGGTGCTTGGAATTAGGCTTAATTGAGCCGCATGCCGCCAGAGAAGTCTACTTACTAGAGATTTGAAGGACTACAATTTGCAGTATATACGGGTAGGCTACTACGAAGAATCTGCGAGCGAACAATCTTCAATCGAACAAATATTCATTGCGAATAAATCTAACTAATCCCTGAGCAAGTATCGACGAAGTCTCAACTTGCCCTTCCTCTCCTTCAATATCAAACCCTGTCAGGGTACAAATCAAAGCTATCAAAGCCGATAAACCTATTCTAAGCAAGCAATATTAGCATACGCTCGCGGCAAAACCAATGGTGATTCAAAATCAAAAAAAAATTTGACGACCAAGTCAGACATCCAAGGAAGTATTGCGCACAGAGCCGTCTATGATGGGTTCATGGCGACGACTAGCGTGGAAACTGCGAATGTAGGAAAAGTTTTCATCATAAGAAGCCTTCGCCTTGAGGCGAAGGTTTCTGGTCGTTTGAGGCAGGTAGATTGCGAAGCAGAAGAAAAGAAAAAAAAAAAGAGTTGTAGAACTTACCAAGTTAGTCGCACAACGCAATGGTTGTAGGTGAGAAAGTAAATGTCGCTAGTAAGTGCTATAGCACTCAATGGGAATTATCATAAAATTCCGATCGACCAGATTTGTGTCGTCTGAGATTTCCTCAACGCATGAGTTGAAGTGCGAGAGAAAGAAAGAAAAAAATTTCGGTGCGGGAAGACCCTTTTTATAGTCGGCCTCAGGCTGCCCGGGAAACCCGCCGACCCATACGAAGATTCTAGAGAGGCCGAATTTTCATCACCAGCCTCCGCTACGAAAGAAATCGAACGTTCGGTTTCTCGCCAAGTTTAGCGCGCATCATTTTGTTCGGAGGTAGTTCTCCTTTCCCATGTTATCTTACATATGTTCATATTCATGTTTATGGCAGTATGCATAAAATTCCGTATTTGGTAAAATTGTATATCGAATCGTAAACATGTCCATATGCTCTTTGCATAGCAAGCAAGCCCCTATTTATTGCGCTTTGCTTCATCCACCGGGTCGAGGCTCTTTTGCCTCTGTCTAGAGTTCCAATTCAGTGTCTTGGAAATAGTGTGCACCCAGTCGTCTCCCCGCCGACCACGGGGTAGAACATTCGCGAATGGATATCGCGATGCGGAAACCGTCACATAATCGCCTGGGTGTAATTCAATTCTGTGTTCTGATTAGCCATCTATTTTTATATGGGTTGGTCGACGTAACTCACCTCTCCCGACCATCAAAGCTGGCCCATGAGCTCGCCCTGGCATCATAAGGTACTCCCATTCGGAGAACAATCGTATCTGGCAGGATTATAGGCCGGAAGGACAGTGTATGGGCGCAAATTGCAGTGACGAGAATAACAGGGTTGTCCGGATGAGACAATGACCCTCCAGCTGCGAGGTTATACGCAGTTGAGCCGGTTGGTGTCGCTATGCAAACACCGTCAGCAAGCAGCGTTGTAAAATGTTCATCGTCGCCGAACAACTCAATCGATGACATAGCTATATAAACATTTAGCAAGCACTCCATGCGACAAGGTTACAGAGAGGACATACTAGGATTCGGCCCTCTGTCAAGAACAACATCATTCAATATCTGAAGCACCTTGTCCGGTCTATGCGTTAACGTATCATCACCCTCTTCTCCAATCAACTCCTCGACCAAATCCCGTTTCCCACCGGGGCCCAACTCCCCCTTGGGCAATGGATTACTTCTCATAATCGTGCACTCAAACCGTAGTCGTAGATTGACGACCACGCCATCCTTAAACGCAGCCGACAGCGTCTTCTGATACTCATTGAAGTCAAACTTGGTCAAGAAGCCCAACGAACCAAGCGAGAACGACAACACCGGCGGCACCACATGCTGAAACAGCCAACTCGTAAACAGCACAGTACCATCTCCTCCGAGCGTGACCACGAAATCAAACAAATGAGCCCTCTCCGCCGCCAGTTCATGGTCCCAGTACTTCAGCCGACTCTTCGCCGACGGTTCCTCCCTCAGTATCTCTGTTGCACCGAACTCCGGATCCGTCTCCAACCGTTTCTCCACATACACATTATACTGCGTATCGCGATCCCTCGACAGAAGCCACCTGGCGACCTCCCTCGTCGATCCAATCACCGATTGATCGCCCGCCTTGGTGACCAGGAATACCGTCTTGACCGTGAGTTTCAACTTGATACTGTCCAGCTTCTTGGACAGCTTGCGCACGTTCCACGCCATATCGGATAACTGTTTCTTCGTCAGGTGTCTTGATTGCATCATTTCTTTCTCTATCTCATCTTCGTCGTCCTCTTCCATTGCTGCTTCTTCTTCATTTTTCTCATCCTTGGTCCCCTTCAATACCCCCTCTAGCACCTTCACTTTGTTCGTCGGATCCCCCCATTCCCCTGCTATCAACGAGTGCACGAAGCACGCTGTCGTCTGGTCGGCATGCGAAAGATCAGGTCTCGTCATGGGATCGTCCGCCATGACAAGGGAGGATTTGCGGCGATGGCTGCATTCGGGTTGGAGGACGACCTAGCAGGATGTGTCTTGTGTTAGTCACTCATTCACTGCGATGTATCGAGACCATAAGTACCTCGAGCTGGTTATGCGTATCTGATGAATAACCATCTGTCCCGCCGCGACTCTTCCAAAAAAGTTAGCTTCATTCTGCGATGATTTCTGGATTTGCTGGACAACCTACGTGATCGCGGTGTAATGCTGGCTCCTCCTCTCCAGCCATGGTGCGTGGGTGTGTGAGTTTGGTTATTTTGAATGTTCAAATATGTCGAATCACGCTGATCGTGATGACACTATAGCGTGGTCGTCATTGTACAGGTTGGAGTGGGTTGATGAGAGGCCGCAAACGGTGAAAGAAAGGCGGCGGGTATGACGTCGTTTGCCGGTCCGGCGGTCATGGTGCATGAATTGGTGTCAATGTGATGGAGCTGGTGTAGATGCAGAAGTTGGGAGTATTGAATTTGGTGGTGGGTGTGTTCGTAGGATATCTACGTAAATTATGGGATTCAACAGGGGTTTTTGTGATGGTTTGGTGGCGATTGTAGGTTTGCTGTGATTGTTGGGTGTGATCATGCGGCGATGTAGATATATATTTTTAGTAGTGGTTGACGGATAGGGATACACTCAACATTATGTCCTCTTTCTACATGGCATTGTCGATGGCATCAGAGTAATTAGAAGTACTGACTGCTTCCTCTACGACCATGATGCAATACACAGGCAGTTACTACAGAAGAATCTACACCGAATTGGCAATCCAAAAAGTACTATACAACCAACACCAACCCTCATCGTAACCAGTACCCACACAGTGACACAAACATCCCACACAACCAACTACGTACAACAAAACAAAGGTTCAACCCCAGCAGTTCAACCTCACCCCAAACCCCGATAATAAGCGATCCCCATCAACTACTAAACACGCGTTACACAGATCGTCCCTAATGCATGCATCCATCCATCACCACGCACACACACAACCATGACTACTCTACTCCTACCACAGCATTCATTGTTCCACACGTAACCAACCAACCAAGTGAGGCAAGCTACTATGTAGGGTCGATCCGATCATCTCGGAGAGTTAGTTGCCTTCAATATTTCATTTCCTTCTAGAAGGACTACGAAATCAATAGTTTCGTTTCGTTTCGTTCGGTGATATAATTAGAAATCTGGACCGCGCAAAGACGGAAAGTAGTATGTAGTAGTGAAAGATACTCCGTAAATGAACAACGGAGGTCCATTACCGTAGATAGGCATCAACCAAGCAATTAATCAAGCAATAAAGCAATCGAGTCGGGGAGTTTCGTATATATCTAGTTTCAGGTCATTGCGGGACGCGATGCGAAAAGTCTAAAGTGGCTTTTACTTTGCTTTTACTGTATGTACTGTACTACCGTGTGAGCTTGATGAGCGCAGAATGACCAGTATAGTTACTATTTAGACAACATTTGGATCATCAGGTATGGTATAGGGTTTGTGGAGACTGTTTACGATGGGTGACACGTCCGAAGTATATAGTCAGTTGCTATAATAGTAAACGAGGGGAATTGTAAGTCTAGTTTCACTGCAAGTGGATGATGATGATACTGGGTTATGGCTGTGTGTGAACTGTGAACTGTGAAGACGGTCGAGATGTCATGAGGCGGCAAAGTGGGAATGAGGATGCGTGGCACATGAGACAAGCGGACAACAGACTTTCTTAGCCCGTCTTGGGCAAGTGGTTATTTATTTATTTAATTTTTTTCTTTGGGGCACAATTATAATAATAATACAAGACAGTGGAACACAGTAGATAGTAACTAACTGAATCCAGTAGTCATCGGGGTTAGGTTCAATAACTCGCAACCCACGCGCCCCCCGAGGCCAGTTCGATCTAGGCGCGTTAGCAGCGGGCCATAGTTAGTTAGCCATGGTCAGTACCAGATAGTCACTCAAGTCAGGTCAAAGTCAGGTCGAGGCTAATTTAGGGAGCAATAAAGTGAGGTGATCAGCCCTTTGGGAACAACCGGCACACATAACAACAACGTGCCATGTTTGCCAGCCACCGAATAATCCGGGCTCCACTGCCCTATATGTAGTAATAATAACAACCACCACAACAACCACCCGACAATCCCGCGGCTCCCGTTTCTGCCCCTCTTCATCTATTTACGGTTTTGCGAGGATTTTGTTGAATGAATGAGGATGGACATTGCAGCGTCACGACGATGACTTGCCGTGTTCCAAAAACTTGTTTTGCACATCTCTCCTTCGAACTTTGTACACGGTCGCTGGACACGTAGATTACGACAAGGGGACTTCTTGTCTTTCTTGTCTTCTTTCCATCTTTAGCATCGGCTGTCGATGGGAAGTTCCAGCCTTGAGCCACAAACCACAAAGGGTACCCCGGATGATGCAAGAGACAATCAGAGAAAACTTCCACTACCGAGAGAAAGTATCGACTATTGGGGCGGGACGAATAGTCAGCCATGTGGCTTTCCGAACTCCAGTCATGGCCGGAACTCAACTTGTCGTCCATACATCATCAATCATTGCAGGTCCCGGTCCCCATCAAGTGGAAAGGGAACCATACTTTCTCGGTCTCTTGTGTAGATAGTACTCCGTGGTCCGCTAACCATTTCCCTACTCGGCCGAGCATGGAAATCCGCCTACGTAAAAGGTTAATCAAGACACCGGAGAATAGCTAATATATCCAAGGCCGCTTAGCCCGAGAAATCTGTGTGGGAGAAACTTGACAATTTGCGGGCGGCCCCAACGCACGACTCCATTAGGAATGGAGGGATTATCGCCAACAGTTTACCTTTTCGAAGGGAGGGTCAATCTGCATACCGCCACTACACTCATCCAGCTGGCTTTGACTTCCTCCGTAAGGCCATGATGAGACCAAGCCTCCGAGAAGGAAAAGGATCACTTTTTTACAGATCCATAGGTCAGGTAGCGTCTGATTGACAGGATCCTGGACGCGTTATTTGCTCGCAAGAGTTGAACTAGATTGACCCACCAACGGTCAGACATCCCTCGACAATACTTCATTGGTGGTAGTGGTGCTGGTGGATTGTGGCAATACCCGCTGTTTGCCGATTAGCATCATGCAAAGGAGGCACTAGGGTGCGAGGGAGGTGAAGGGGGAAATCCGAATGAGGAGTGTGATGAGCAGATAGACAAGCACAACTGCACAAGTACTTGTAAGAAATCAAATTGAATTGGGAAAGAGAAAAAAAAAAGAAAAAAGAAAGGAAAATTTGGAGACCAGCTAAGACTAATTTCGTTCGGGGCAAATTTGGCTGCGGCAAATCGGGTACGTACCCCACTTTATGATGGATCTGCCGTGAGTCCGTGACAAGTGCAGCAGCAAACCAGCAACAATTCGGGAATCTCAGCCACCGTCGATGATTAATCCCTAATATTGGGAAAATCCTGGGAACTTAACGAACGGAGAAAGGTCGTTCGTCTCTCGCGCTGACTGGTTTGCCGGTTCTAGTAAATCCCCCATCAGTGGACCGCTGACTATCATTGACCGCAACTGGGTCACAGTGCAGTCGGGCTTGGTGCGATTTACCGCCGATCTTCTAATAGTGAGTCTGTCAACCGGATTATCTTTTGCTGGTCGGCCCCTCTTCTCTTACTCTTAAGTTGGTATGGAGTACCGGGTGCAGTTTTAGCAGTAGTTCTTTGCTTCCCTTCGCTTTGAAATGGGGAATTGGACAGTGTTTTTCGGGAAATAGCATTATCCTGTTTTGGTGGGTTTCTCCCCAGCACACCGCGAGAGGATGGTGGAGGTGGAGGAGAGAAGTGCATCGCTGCCTGGATCTGATTGCCAGGGGTAGTGAAACGACCCAAGGCGCCTTCGTATCCCTAGACCACATCTGGTATCGGGTCTTTTGCATCTGCGGAGACCCTTTCGAGGGGCAACAATGATGGAAGGTGATGCTGGTCCGGCGCACAGTACTATTATGTACAAGCCCCTCTTGTAGCGTCATAGGCTGAAGCAGCCGCCGGAAAGCCTCGCTACTAGATAATGAGCACCTAAGGCAGGCAATGTATGTGATGAGCGCAGTGCTATCAGTTTCTTAGGTTCATTGGTGCAAGGAAGGTCATGTGGTTCCATTGCCTTTCGTTCTGCGAGATGCAAGTCCGCCTCTTTCGCAGAATCCATCCCAATTCCCTGCCTGCATTCAAAATGCATGCCTGACACCGTCACATTTGGCCTTGCAATGGTGGCCTGACGGCTATACCTGATTCGAGCGGTATGGTATGGTAAGCATCGGGCTCTCCCACCCCCTCCTCCTCGTCATTTGCCCACTTTCATACACTAAGACTATGTACTACTGCTGCTGCTCCTCCTCCTCCTATGCTCGGGGGTAGAATGTAACTGTCAGGCTGACGACGAACTTCAACCAATGCCGGTGGCATGAGGCATTGTATCCAAACCTGTTGTTAGTGTGTAGTAATCATAGCGTTCCAGACCCCAGTCCACTTTATACTACATCCAGGTTTCATGCCTCTTCCTTACTGGTTGGTTGACACGTAGGACAAACCTAAGCACAGGCCACATTCTGTGTGATACCTCCCCCCTCCCTTCAGATCCGAACAATGCAAGAATCCAGAATGCTGCAGTATCTGCCGAAATATGTGGTCGCAGCTGAAGATACCTACGTACTCCGTACAGTAGGTGCCTACCTCGCATCGGCATTGCCAGCACGTCTGCCTACAGCAGATCATGCATGCTCCTCCGTGTATTATGATGAGATCTGGTTTGTTGTGTAACTCGCCGCTGCCCAGCCATACTCCACCATTTCACCCTACTATTGTCGTCTGCTGCATTTGGAGACAAAAGATTGAGCCCGAATATGTCTCGTCATTGGCCGGATGGACAGCGCCCTATTTTGGTTCCCATGCATGCATGCATGGACCTACTGGCGGTATATGTATGTACGCCATTTTGACTCATGGCCACCTGCAGATGCCTCCCGTAGGAGCCTTGATTAGTTGTAGATAGATTAGTGAGGACAAGAGAAGACTCGCGGCTGACGGTCCGCGGAATGGTAATTGCAGGATTAAAACCAGCCTGGAAAACGGCTCGACTCGATAAACCTCTCAAACATCAAGGCTCATACATCCTACGTACTCCGCCTCGATTGCTTAGGTCTCGGACTGCTCCGTATTATGTCGCAATTTGCGTGTCGTTTCCGGTCGTCAAATGGCAGATGCAGCTTACATATGACCCACTTGGGTGGTGGTTTTGGGCCTTCTCGTCCAGGCTCCTCCCTACCTACGTAACTATTATAGGAGGGTTCCGACTCTGCCGCGCGATCTGCTTGCGAGCTCAGACATAATAGTGGCGTCGGTGAGGGCACGCGGTCAATCACCGTCTGCTAGTAACTTAATCGTTGACGATGATTGATGCCCGCGGAGGAGAAAAAGCTTTGCGAGACCCGTATCAACAACTGTGCCAGGGTGGGTTATGTGGTCAGCCATGAACAATCAGGACAAATCACACGGGGCCAGGTGATGGCGGTATCAGTGGAATGCCGTGTCACATCCACCCTGCGCCGATGGCTTGATTTCACGGTCGGTTGCAGCCTGGTGCTCCAGATCCAGCTCCAGCTCCAGTTGTAAAGCGGGCGAAGTAAGGTGCTAGTTACTGTTGGGGTGAGATCGCATCAGGAAGCATGGCTAGATGACGATTGTATGAAGGAGGCTTGGAGCCCCTGATAGCACAGCAGCGCATGTAAGCACTTTCGTCGGCAGCCAATGATAGCCGGGCACTGCTGCTATGCTAGAAGATGCTAGTAACCAAGCTGGAAGAGAGAGAGAGAGAGAGAGAGAGAGAGAGAGAGAGCCGGCTTTTCCTTTCTTACGGCGGCATAACACAAATTTAGTTATCTAGGGGCAGGTGAATCAATGACATGCCACTAAAGTAAGCCAAATATAAATTAGCGTCCAATGTTTTTCATTGTTGAGAAAGGCCAGTTTTGACGCTCGGGCCTAACCATGGTCTGATGACACGTTAATCCTCAGGCCGTACTCCATAGTTAGTTAGAATAGTTAGTAGTAAGGGAAGGCGGCGAGAGCAATAAAAGAAACAGCCGAGAGAGTGAGACGAATTCTGACATGCTAGCGAGGAGTGGCTTCGGAAAAAGAAAGCTAAGATTTGAAGGCGCGTTGCGAGTTGATCACTGGCTTGGAACTAATCAAGAAGTTGGATGATCGCTACTCCGTTCTGAGTTGACTTTCTCCGAAGCCAACTACAGAGTGCGACTAACGAGACTAACAAATTGCTGCTTACTTTGGGCCTGTCTCGGACGGCGACCGCCATTTCGCTTACTTGGTTGCTGGATCGAGCGGCATACATTCAGCTAGGCGTCTGAATTCTGATGGGGAAGCTAGGGTGCTATGCAGGCGCGACCATGGCCCCTGACGGATGGGCCCCATTGTCCATCATTAATTTTGTGTATTATTATTATTATCGTTGTTATTATTATTATTACTATCTAGTCCAAGTTCGTCCCATACTAATCACGTTTTAGCCCAAACCATCACTTTCTCCGCACTCATCCGTCGTTTTCACTATATTGTAGACGTTGCTTTTTGCTTTCTCTTGGCCCATCACTTACACTGCAGTAAAGGCAAGGGGCCAAGAAACACCACAATTAACGAAGTCCAGCTAGTCTACTCCATAGTAGATGAATACCCATGAAGCAGCCAACTTAAACCTTGCAAGCGGCTTAGGTCGGTTAGACCAGCGCGTTGGGGGGGGGCTTGTATCCTGCTAAAAGGTCTTACACTTAATCCTGATATCACGAGCCGAAGCCCTTGGCTCATATAGTAGTATCTATCCTAACGCCCTTTCGTAATTGATCCGTGGCGTAATAATGATAGCGTGTGAACTGAGAGACCTTATATTGAGTTCTAACTTTCTGATATCCCAGGGATGCGCGGGTCCCGCCGGGAGGGCGCATCGCTTCGTGATCTTTTAGCCTTTCGCTCAATTATTAGCTAATGACATGTTAGCCGAACCTTGCTACCTGTTAGATACCATCTCGGTGGCACCAGCGGGCACGAGCTGTCGAGTCTATCCGATTGTTGACAATCACCCCCTGAGGTAGTCTGCCTGAGTGGAATGGTGGCTGATGTTCATCCCTGCACCCTTGTATACTAGGAGTAGGAGGTGGACAAGTCCGAAAGTCAAGGCGTCGAGCATATCACGCACGCAGAATGTACAGTAAGTTAGGCGCTCGGTGTTGTGTAGTCCTTACGGCGTACCCCCGTGAGGGATCATCACCACCCCTGGCGAGGTAATCCAGCATACTCCAAACGAGTGATCCAATTCCAACCAGTATAGTATAGAATAGTATAGTATAGTAGTACGTACTGTTGAAGGCTTAAAGCGTCGTTGGTTGTAACCTATCAGATCAGTAACGACGGGGTTTCATTGGCTGTTGAAAAGCGCCGTTTGCGAGCCTCGGCTGACTGGACGGCGTGTAGAGCACCACTTAGAGCAGACGACCGGCAGGTAACGAATAGATCCTGGACCTCGCAAGCTACTGAGTAGTAGACTAGAGCTAGGCTGAGTGGTTACCGTAGTACCATACAAAGCTAACTGGTAGCTTACCTGACCTTCCTGCTTCTTGGTAGGATCCCTGTTCAGCCAGTTCGACTCCGTATTCCCGTAGAAACGGAGATATGGGAGTTTGACCCACTTGGTCTGAGAACATCTTTTTTTTTTTTTCTCTTACTTTTTTTTCCTCCTTTTCCCCCCTCCTTCCCCTTCCTTTTTCGATATATTAATTGATTGAAAATTTTTTCTTTCTTTTTTTTCTGTTTCCTGCCCCCTCCCTTTCCATTTTTGTCTCCCGTTTCCATCCATTGCATAACCCAATCGAGGGCTGATTTGGCCCCCAAGCCTTCTGGAATTCTGCTCGACTGGCCCTCCCATCTCACGGTTTCCAGTTTCCCAGTCCCCTGCCGTCAGGTGGGCCTGCACATGCATTCCGATGCTTCCCCTCCTGTAATCTCCGGCTTCTGATTTGTAGGGCGTCCAGACGATGATCTCAACCATCTGATTAGTCGCTTTTTCGATGATGTATCTTGATTAGTGGTGATTGTACCCGCTTAAGGCGTCGCACGGAGGTTTTCTCGAGTTCGTTACCCTTTCGATCTGGCCTGCCACGCATCTGGCGCGGTTCTAGTACAATGGAAGGCTATCCGCCTCCCCGAACAGCCGGGTTTTGAACCGGGACGAGCAATCGTATTTTTGTCCGTTTAATTTCTATTTTATTTTGTTTCTTATTGTTGCGGATGCTTTTGCCAGTTCTCCTCGAATAAGTGCCTCGTTACCAAATTTCATTTACGTACCGGCGTCAGTCAGATGGACTAGAACGGGCGTGACTGATGCAGTGCCACAAATCCCGATCGCCAGGCTGTCGTATATGTGAACTGAGCCCCGGTGGCCGGAGCACGGTGGCCGCATTATTGCTCTCACGGGGAGAACGTTAGTTTAGTTGGATACATCCGAACAGGAGATACTTACCTCATCCAGATAGGGTCCCTTCTTGGCCTCTTTCTTACTTTTTCTTTTTATTGTTGTTCTCTGCTCTTGCGCCCCCTTCTTTGGCCCTATGCAGGTTTAGGCACATTCGCTGTTCTTTTTTCCCTTAGGACCAAGTTGAAGGCGGCCGAGCAGACCAGAAGGAGGAGGGGCGCATGTAACTCTGACCCAAAGGCGCACTAAAAGTGACTCGGGCTCAGCCTTCAGGTACTTACTTAGGCTTCTCGAGGGGCGCCACGGGGACTAACCGGAGTGGGTAGGGCTCTGCTTTTAGTCGGTCTTGCTCCGGTAGTAACCCTGGTTCTGGAAATGGTCCCCATGTCAATGGAATAATCCTCCGCCCCGGCATCCTTTGTCGATTACATATGATGGGGGGCATTAGCGCTCTAGGCGGAACCTATCTGCTGTACCTCTCTTTCTGGTGCAGCTGGACTCGTAAAAATGCATTTATTGGCACCAGCCCACTTCCATCCCGGATAAGCTAGACAGCCAGCCTGACCTGTGGAGTCTCTTGATACCGAGCGGTGTTTCCCTCTCTCTTGTCTCTCTCACTGCCTCTTGCGACTTGCGTGTTGTAGTAGCAAAAGTAGGAGTGCACACCCCACTCTTTCTCCGGCCTTGAGCAAATTCTGTTTCTGAGTGCTCCGTACTCCGTACTCTCCGTATAACGCCCCCCCTCTCCGATCCCTGAACCCAGTCCAAGTGTTGTCATTTCTAGCCGAACTTTCCGTTTTCCCTAATCCCCTCCTCCCCCCTACACCGAGAGGTGGTCCGTACGGCAAGTAGGCTTTCACCGTTCAGCCACTCAGCCAGCTGATCTAATCCGGCTCGTCACACGTATTATGGCTATGAAACATGTGATCCACAACGAAATAGATTGACCGGCAACAGGAAATTGATAAGCAAGAATAACGATCGGGATTCGGAAGATAGGTACAGTTACTTGATCATTGTACTATGGTTGGAGAAGTGGTGATAGTATAACCTGTGCTGGTGCCAAGGTAACGAGGCAATCTTGGCCTCTTGTGCACGCATGAAGTATGGAGTAGCACACCTGTCTGGCCAATGAATTGCCCAGAGCAATCAATGATCATCAGCTCAGCGCTTCACGAGACAAGTGGTTCACCGAGTCAGGCCTGGTGGGTAGTCCAAATTAGTTCTGGGCTAGTAATCTATCAGTGGTTGCAAGTATGTGTGATAACGGTGATGCCTCCCACCCTGGCGCGGTTGGACAGCAATAGAAGCACAAGCACCCAAGGAATCAGTATTTAGAAAGGATGGTCGGCGGGATGATGGGATGTGCGCCCGGGGATGCCGAAGGACGAGGATGACGATGACAAGGAATGAGACGGAAGGCAGCTTGTTCGACCATCCGCATGCTCTTTCCCGCCCTTGTCTCGATCTATCGCCAGGCTGGAAGAGGATGCGATACGACGACTACCAAATTAGAGTGTTGCTTGCTTGCTATGTGGATGGGTGGGATGGATGGTGTAAGTTATGTGCCTAGCTTGCTGAGGTTGCCGGGTAGAGAACTGGGCCAGACCTGCATCCGATGTCGATACGTACTCCGGACAGGGGAAGCAACTCTGCCCTTGGAAACTTTCCGCATTATTGTAACCCTTGCGTAACGGGCGTTGTGACGCGTTGGAAACGGTGAACTTGTGGGGACAAGACTGGGCTTGAAGGGGTTACTTAACGAGGGAGGAGACGAAGGAGGGAGTGGGTGGGGAGGGAAAGAGGAGAAGACGAGAGGGGGGGCAAATGTGTGCCTAGTTACGGAGTAGTAGGAGACTATGTAATACGGGTAAGGAAGAATCATCCTCTACTAGTTAGAAACAGAAACAGAAACAGTAAAGATGGAATGGAACGGAAAGAGAGTTGGGAGAGAGTGTTTGGCCGCAGGGTTGACGATCGGGTCGGATCGTGGGTCATTTGCCAGGCCAATATTACCGCTTCACCGCGGGCATTCCCATCATGACTAAGACGGCTGAGGAGAGTTGCGAAGTGTATCACGATTTGGGTCCGGCCATCCATCCATCCATCCATCCAACCATCCTTCACCCATGCATGTATGTATGTATGTATGTATGTTTGGAGGGGCCAGCAACAGCCTGGGCTAGAAGTGACTCAAGGAGAGTGGTTGCACACACACTCTCTTCATTGCCTAAAAGTACTAGTACTACATAACTTACCTACCTATCATAGAGATACATAGTTACCCCTGGTACAGCGTGACTAATAGATCGCAAAATTCTCCCAGGCACCGTACAAAGGGCCATGGCACGGCTGCGTCATCGAGAAGGTGAGAGAGGGGGGGAATTAATCTAAACACACCGGCAGTAGTTTAGTGCTACCTTTTCTTGCTTTTGATGGGGCGGCGCTCTGTGAAGTATCATACAATCATACAGTGGGTTGGTACTACATGTAGTAGTTAGTCTCAGCAGACCGACTTGACTAGTTACCAAGTAAGCGCAAAGTCGCACCTCGGTCATGAATGTAACTGATCACCGTACCTGTCTGTCGCATGTTAACTAAGTAGAAAGACACCGAGCACTCACTAATTACCATAACCACCTCACTGCATTATAACCGAAATAGCACGTACTCCGTAGTATCTACCCGACAGGGAGGACAGGGAAATCAATCAGAATGCAGGCAACGGGCGGCACCTTGGCTGGTATGGTATGGTAAGAAGAAGCAGAAAAGGATGCAGGAAGACGCAGTAACTCCCAAAAAGTTCCCAGTTTAGCCCCAGACTTCCCATGGGGCTCTCACACGGGCCTTACTACTGTGCGTCGTATCTAGTGGAAAGTTTAGTTTAGTTTACTTTTAGTTTAGTTTCGGCATGTCCCAGGCAAGTCAAAAGTCAAGTCAGTCACTCAGTCAAGTCAATCACTCGGTCACTCACTACTCATTTTGGCTTTGGAAGAGAGGGAGCTGAGGGGGTCCATGAAGAGGGCCCGGCCATTTTCTGGTTCCTTCTTTAAGTTCCATCCATGATCTTTGCTGCCTTTCCCTGGACTGGAGCTCCGATTTCAGTTTCCCATCCAATCATTTGCCGCTCTGCCGCATTTCCCTCGTTTTTCTCTTGACCCTCTGTTCCATATTTCTTCCCCCCTCCCGGTGGACACTGCAAGTCCATCAAATTCTTTTGCCAATGGGTCTGATCATCCCCACCATCGACAGTATTATCCATTCCCCCATCGTCACCCGCCGTTAGCCACTAAACCAGCCCCATTTCCATGGGCCCAGGGCAGTCCAGAAGTCATTTTTGCCAGCACAGAGTCAGAGCCAGGATTGATTGCCCGCTTCGCAAGTCCCAGAAGAGTACTTTCGGAGTGGAGACAGCATTCGTGTGGCATAGGCTCATCTGAATCATCTTCATCATCATCAACCATCCTTCCTTGGGTCCCCTTCCTTCCTTGCCATTTCCTCCCCTTCCTGGTACCTAGACTAGACTCAGTCCTAGTAGTCTGAGCCCCCCCTTCAACTCCTCTCGTCTCATGTCTTGCCCTGTTCGGTTCCCACCAACTAGTCTGCTTTCGTTAGTGTCAACGTCGTGTCATCCCAACATGTGCCCGCTCCCACTAACCCATTAGTCTTCTTACTTACAGTAATGGATCGTGGAACTGGGGCGGATGGTAGATCAAGAAATGCCCATGTACATGCGTCCCACATCTCCGTGTATCACCCTCATGTAGGGCCTTCCTTTTCCTTATTTTAATTTTCTTTCCCCATCTACTATTAAATTATTAATATTATTTTTTTATTCCATCTCCCCTTTTTTGCCTTTCTTTTTTACTTTTTTAGATTCGCTCCTACTTTACTCTTTACCGCATAATCTACTACTTATCCGAACCATCTGGGTCCATTACTCGACTAGGCACTGGGCTTGCTACTTAGTACCGCACGCACTTAACTGTACCTTGCCTCCACGCCTTGTGACCCTCACGCCCCCTGTGTCATCTTTAGATGATAAGTCTCGAACCCCAGTCTTCGGAGATCCTTTACATATTCCTGCAGTCATCATCCACGGATCCTATCCGTGCTTGATACTCCATATAATCTAACCACCGCCCTATCCAACCATCCCGTCTTATCCTTCTAGCCTCTCACCTACTACTACTATGTATGCTTATATCACATACCTCCCTCCTCACACTTTCAATTGACCATCCACCTCCTCTCAGTCCTATCTTTCATACCCAAGTCTTCTATCCCTCTCTCTCCCTCTCAACATCTCACCATCTTCTCAATGGCCGACTACTGGCAACCCCAATCGTCCTTTGCCAACCCTAGCTGGGTTCAGGGCAACCAGTCATGCTGGCGCACTTCGACATTTCGTGACTTGATCCATGCTTTCCCTAAACCCAAGCGGACGGGTCGAGTGATGAAACCCCGCAGCGCTGGGAACAGTCCTTCGTCTGCTGGCAGACGGCGCACAGCAACCATCCCTTACAGTTCGCCCATGTACCAAGGCTACCAGGCTCCCGTCAACACTGCCTTTGTAGCCTCTGCACTTGCCCGAACTGGCCAGAACCGTCCGACAAGTTGGCATCCGGCTTTGGAGCCTGTTAGCTATCCTACTACTCAGTATGTGCCAGCAACTACGGCGTTGGACAACTTTGCCGCCATTGGCGTGTGCCCTCAGCCACTGCCTACTGCCTCTGCAACCTTCGACAACTCTTCCCTGATGTCATCCTACACCTCAACAGATATTCCATGCTCGGATATGGGATTCCCTTCCCTGCCTGATGCACAGCATCAGATGTCGCTCCAACAATCTACCATGCTGCCGATGAGCGAGTCTCAAATTGAGCCCGTCTCCTGGGACACCAGCGCTTCAACCTTGTCGGCAATGGCAGAACCTATGTCTGACTGCTACTCTTTCGACATGTCATCCATGCACAACAACATCCCTCCAGTCTACGTCGCAGGTTCGAGTTATGAGAGTGTACCGTCGTCGGGTTGCTTGACTGGCCCTCCTACGCCTGACTTTCTACCTATTCAGCGACCTGATGACGACCTGCATTCGCAGGTAGAGTCCTTGCACGAGAAGCAGAACGAGGATGAACTCGTCGGAATGGGTCTATACAGCAACCCGGAAGCTTCGCTGGGAAACTCGCTCTTAGGGCTTTCCG
This sequence comes from Aspergillus eucalypticola CBS 122712, assembly GCF_003184535.1. NCBI lineage: Eukaryota > Fungi > Ascomycota > Eurotiomycetes > Eurotiales > Aspergillaceae > Aspergillus > Aspergillus eucalypticola. The sequence goes on along the minus strand of NW_020290300.1, from coordinate 265,101 downwards.
GCAAGGGGCTGAAGTTGGAGGAGACTTTCACCCCGTCTTCCGACAATGAAGCCGAAGACCAGGACGATGAAGATGACCAGGAGGATGAGGACGATGACGACGAACAAAATCAGGATGAGAGCCCCGTCAACAACAAGGGCACTGATTCGAACCCTAAGCAGCCTGAAGCTGAGACTTTTCAACAACCGATCAAAGCACCTGGCAACATGATGCAAAGATCCTTTTTCTTTGATGACGACGACCTCGAGCAGCATGCCGTGGTCGATTCCCAGCCATTTATTAACATGGCTAGCCAACCCTGTATGAATTATGGTTATGGATGGATTTGATTCCGACACTGTCGCGTTTACCGCCCTTGATTATTGCTCTTTTCGGTTTTCGGGCTACAGCATTGCATAGCGTGGAGTTATTGTTTCGGAGGCGTTTTCAATTTAGCATACAGTACAGGATACCCAGGGAGGATTGGTTGAACTTGAATTGCATGTATTAGACACCAGTGAATGTAACAATTACGAGAATATCTTTGATAACAGATTGCACAAAGCATCAATAATACGTAAGCAACAGAATAGAGAGAACCTAGTGGTAGTAGGTCTACTTTGTAGTTAACCTACTTAGTACATAGTATTTTCATGAACGAATCAACGCAGCCGAACCGATAAGGAGTCGCAGCGGCGGGAACAACCTTATTCCGGGTGAACAAAATCACTGTCGACGAAGATGTACAGTGTACCCCCGGCCAGTGCAGGGTGAGGGTGAATCATCACATTTGAAACTGCTAAATCAATCAGTAACAAAATGGCAAAGGTCATTTTCACACCATGGAAGGAGCATTCGCAATTACTCGCGGTGCGGAGTCAATTCTACCCTGCACCCTTCTATGATGGGCCCGACATGCGCTCCAAGGCCTGCGCCACTGTATGCGAAAATCCGCCCTGAAATATATGAATAAGTCTACTAGATCTAACAGTTATGATAGGTTGCAGCTTGGAAGCTACGGGGAAACCTGCCACATCCTGTTGAAGCCACGGCCTTGCTAACGGACGCCATTCTCCATGATGATGCCTTGAAAAATTCCATCTTTTCTATTCGGGCTACGTACTCGGCTGCGTTTTGTCGGTATGATCATCCACTTTGCTCATGGAACAAATTGTTTCCGTATGGCTGTGTAGTAATAATCGCTAACGACAGACAGATTCGTGACGGGGCTCGTCGACTCCAAGCTGAACGGTCAGCGTAAGACCATGTTCCAACGAGCTATTGATCTGGGCCTACCGGCCTCATTTGTGGAACTGCGTCACGAGGCGACGCATCGTGAACTGCCTTCCCTGACAGTGCTGCGCAATGCCACACAGCGGTCCCTTGAGTGGTTGTGGGACTACTACTGGTCCAAGACTGACCTGAGTGCTGATACGGTGCCTGTGTCGGAACCAGAGGCATTTGACGGCGCTGAAGACGACATCGAGCCGATCAAGGCGGCTTTGAGAACTGAATTCGAGCACTTACTGACTGAAGAGGAGTCGTCAGAGCCACCGCGGAAGAAGAGGCGGTTCCAGCAGAATGTCTCGTTTACTTCTACGCATTTGATCTCGATTTGCAAGTCCTCCCGTCGTGGGGCGTCTGCGCTAGCAGGCGTGATCGTGGAGGACTCATTGTTGGTTCCTGCTGGTCGCAAGTGAGTTTTCTATATTTTGAAAGTTCTATGACCTTCATAAGCTAATTTGGCACCAGGATGGGTGACTCCATGACGGGAATGTTCGCTAAATGGGATTCGTTATTACAGATGCTCGCCGAGGGCCATCCCCCGGCTCTGGCATCCCTGACGGAGGAGATGGTGAATGTACTGGCCTTTTCAGGCTCAAGGAACGTGAAAAATGACCCTCAGCTCGAAGGATTGTACATGTGGCTGGACCATATACTTCAATCGCCGGAATGGGGGTCTCGGAGACGACTACTGTCCCACGCTTACCTTCTTGCCGTTTGCGAGCAGAGTTCCAATCACTGGACGGCGCTTCTTAAGGAGAGCCTACAGCAGAGGACGGACGATCTGGCACCTAAGAATCTGGCGTCCACATCAAAGAATCAGTCAAAGAAGGACGGGTCTGGCCTCAAGCGGACTGCAGATGCCGAAGAACTGAAAGAGTTGAAGAAATTCGGATGGGAGACAGTAGATACGTGGGATACGCGACCGTTAGGGATAGTATAGACAGCGGATACGATTCCAATATTATCATGCTGTGCCACGGCTCGATGCTCAGCGAAACCAACTCAATTTCACACCCAAAAGGACACTAAGTAGCATCCAAGTAGCATCTACCAGTCTTCTAAAGATTAAAGTGGAAAATGTCACGTCCGAAAGCAGCCTAGCGTCATAGCCACACGTGGCTGAGCTCTCCGCGGAACGAGCCTATGAGGTAATCGCCAAAAGACTTGCTTACACAGTTAGTAAGTATGGCGCAGGTGGCATAGATTAGTTAGCTTAGCTTCTTAGCAATCAATGTTACCACCACCCCCGCATTCATTCCAAAAAGTTCAAGCACTAACACTTTTGCTGTTACCTTATACTTATCCATGTGCCTTACCAGAGCTGTCTGGTCTTCCGTGAGGTTTCAACCCGTGAGAGCGCAAGTGCAACAAATTAGAGCCATGCATGTACAGTCGATCCCGATGTGTAAGTAGTTCCTAGAATTAATAAAATAAACCCTCGAGACGTGCCCCCAAGGTACTTGCTTACATTATTCATTGAGGTCTTATTTGCTAACCAAGTTTGTTCTGTTAGGGACCGGGAAGGGCAATAACTATGCCTACCTGGTCACGGATGAGCCGACCAAGGAGTCTGTTATTATTGACCCGGCTAATCCGCCTGAGTATGTGCCAGCTTGCTGGCTTGATAAAATGAGTCTTGCGAGAAGGTTGAGCTGAGCTGATGCGAGAGTCCAGGGTGACTCCGACGCTGCAATCTCAGATCGACGCGGGAAAGATTAAGCTTACGTCTATCGTGAATACTCATCAGTACGTGTTCTTCCTTCTCGGGCCTATACCGATGCTAACCATTCCAGTCACTGGGACCACGCCGGTGGTAACAATGAAATTGTGAGCTACACACTCTACAAAGACATAACTCGAAACTAACTGAAAAAGCTGAAAACCTTCGGCCAACTCTCCGTCATTGGCGGGAAGAACTGCCAATCCGTCACCATCACCCCGGCACACGGCGAAGTCTTCAAGATCGGAGAGCGCATCTCCGTCAAGGCGCTGCACACGCCCTGCCACACGCAGGACAGTATCTGCTACTTCATGCAGGATGGAGACGACAAGGTTGTCTTCACCGGTGATACTTTGTTTATCGGAGGTGAGTTCAGCTACTGAGTGAGCGGACTGGGTCCAAACTAATAGGATACAGGATGTGGCCGGTTTTTCGAGGGTACGGCCCCAGAAATGCACAAGGCTTTGAACGAGACTCTGGCTGCACTGCCGGATGATACTAAGGTTTACGTGAGTGTTTTGGTGTGATTCATGTTGGCACTTACTGATGCTTTGCAGCCTGGACATGAATACACCAAGGGCAACGTCAAGTTCTGCCTTGCTGTTTCGCAGTCTGAGCCCATTAAGAAGCTGGAGGCGTTTGCCAATGCCAACCAAGAAACTCAGGGCAAGTTCACGATTGGTGATGAGAAGGTTTGTTCTGCCTCCTGTGTTGTTGGCTGAGACTGACAAGGAACAGCTCCATAATGTATTCATGCGCGTCAACGTGAGTCTCCCCTATCAATTTGAAAGACAGACCCAGCTAACATGTTACAGGACCCCGAGATCCAGAAGAAGACCGGCAAGACAGACCCAGTGGAGGTCATGGCGGCGCTGAGAGAGATGAAGAACAGTATGTAAATTGGCCAAATATGGACCATACAATAGTCAAGTACACTAGCAGTATCACAAGAATGAATATGATCCACAAATCCAACCTACCCCTATAAACCCAAGAAAACGTATTCAGCCATTGAGATAACAATGACATTGATTTTTGTATACATCCAACCCATCACCAAAACGATCATCGTGACGTCAGATGCAACTTCGACAAAAAGTAGTATAGAAACCCCATCCTCACCTCAACGCCAACTACCAACCAACTAGTCCCCCAATATACCTTGCTTCTCATATCCATTTCCACAAAATGACCACCGAAACAACCGACGGCCTCCCCGGCACCGCCAAAACGACCAAAAGCCAAGTGCTCGAGGCAGGCGCCAGCGCCATCCAAGACTTCACGCCCGTGAAGCACATCTGCGCGCACCTGAACGCATTCCACGTCTACGCCTCCGACAAGACGCGCTACGTGGAGGCAAATCACTACTGTTCCCATATCACAGAGGGTATATCCCCATCCCCAGTCGCATCGCATGAATCTCACCCTAATAAAAACCCAATCATATAACTAACTAAACCACACAACCACCCAACTAATTTAATACAATGACAATATTTAGATCTACGCCAATGCCTCCTCTACGATAGCACCGCGCCCAACGCGCGCCTCCTCGGCATCGAATACATGATCACGCCCAAGCTCTTCGCGACATTGCCCGCGGAAGAGAAGAAACTGTGGCACACGCACGTCTACGAAGTCAGTAGCGGGATGCTAATCATGCCTGCGCCAGCGAGCGTTCCGAATGTCGTGTGGGACGCAGCCGAGACGGCGGAAATGAAGGATATTGTGCCGTTGTATGGGAAGACGTATCATCTGTGGCAGGTCGATCGGGGGGATGCGGTGCCGATGGGGGCGCCGGAGTTGATGGCGAGTTTTACGAGTGAGGAGAGAGTAAAGATTGCTTGTCCGGGGGGATTGGGGGAGTTGGTGAAGGAGAGGGATGAGAGGTTTGGAGTGGATTATAGGGAGAAGAGGGAGAAGAGGAAGGGGTTGGAGGGGGAGGGGGAGGGGGTGATGGTTGAGGGTGAGTTTCTATTCCTCTTTCCACTTTGTTTAAGTTCCATGTTGATTTGGGGGTGTGTGCTAATTGATGGGTTGTGTAGGTGCGGATGGGATGTGGGAGGATTAGGATATATGATGTTGGGTATGTGATGATACTAATGATACCAAGTGAATGAATATGAATATGAATATGTAATTGCAATTGCATTCGACTATCAACAACTACGATAGTATAAAAGATGGATGTGTCCCATCGGTACCACCCAGTTTTCCATTCCCATAACAAAATGGGGTCCAAGCCGGGCTATCGTTCAGGGAATCCCACCACGAATGATGAGATGTATATTCATCTTGCTTCACTGTCCACACTCACGCGCTCTGGTGTTTAATTTCGGCAGCGGTGAGCTCTAGCAATTTTAGAAGCGAATATAGCAGAAAACATAACGCAAAACAAGAAAACAGTAATAATCATAATAGCAATGGGATGAATCCAATTAGCTGCATTAAGCTATCAGATCATCCATCATGGATGTAGCAATAATCAATCAATCTATTATATCGATTGATCGAAAGTCTGGCGTTGAGTTGTGTCTGTCGCTCACGACATTTCTGTAGGAAGAGAGAAAAAATCTCCCGCACAAAACCCTTTATATACCCTCCCCCTCACCGGCTAATCACATGACCACCCAAACCTCCGAAGCCTCTCCGCCGTCATACCAAGCAAACTACACCAAACTAGTCCATCCAATCCAGCAATCATATAACCTACAAACGAATTGAACGACTACTACCATGCCCCCGAAACCACCATAACATACCCCAATAACACAAAAGAAAACAAAAACAAAAATAATCTACAAAATGGACCGCTTCCTCCGCCATACCCTAAAGCGCAGCACCCCGGGCCACATCTTCCGCTTCGGCCTCAACAGCCTGGGAGTATTCTGCGCATGCACACTAATCTGGGAACACCTGATCACGGTACAACTGAGCGAAGGGCCCTCGATGTACCCGACCTTCAGTCCGCGGGGCGACTACCTTCTCATATCGCGAGTGCACAAGCACGGGCGCGGAATCCAGGTCGGGGACGTGGTGCGGTTCTATCATCCGACGTTTTTGGGGGTCAATGGGGCGAAGAGGGTTATTGGGTTGCCGGGGGATTTTGTGTGTAGGGATTTGCCGTTTAGTAGGGAGGTTGGTGGGGAGGGGGAGATGATTAGAGTGAGTATTTTTACATTTTCCACATTCTCCTTTGTGGTTTTTGTTGGTTTGGGATTGGGGGTCAAGCTAATGGGTTTTGTGTTTGGTGTAGGTTCCTGAAGGTCATGTCTATCTTGCTGGGGATAATTTGCCGTGGTCGAGGGATTCCAGAAATTATGGACCTATACCGATGGCGCTTATTAATGGGAAGATTATCGCAAGGGTGTGGCCGTTGAATAAAATTGAGTGGGTGAAGAATACGTTGGAGGAGGCGGATTTATCGGAATAATTGTTTATATTATGTTGTGTCGGATGGATGATAGATGGATACCCTTTAGGTATACGTCATGGGAGTCTGGAGTTGGTGGAATTTGTGCATATTCATACATCTTCTCTTGTACAATACAGAATCTAGAGCCAAAAAAGTTGAACAGAAAAGGAAAAAGAGGCTGGCTGGTTTACCGGAATGTGGACGGGTTTCTTCTCTTGTAAGGAAGAGGCTCGACCCGCTTCCTCCGGAGCTCCATGTTCGCCTCGGGGAAGCCAATCTGCTTCATCACCTCATATGTCGTCTCGTCCCATTGCGTGCGGAACAGGTGCGCGCCAATCGGCTTCAGGTGGTACCGGGCCTGCAGGGTGCGGGGCAGCATGTTCTCACGCTCCGTCTCCTTCGCCTTGACGGCGGCAAAGTCCAATGGCTTGGAGTCCTTCTGTTCGAGGATGAACAGAGACAGTCGGTGGTAGGGGCTGCCCTTCTGAGCGACAGGGGGCTCCCATGGCAGGACAACCTGCGACTCACCCGACAGCTGGGCCAGATCGACCTTGGTGTTGGTGGCCGAGATGGGGACGTTGACAGCCAGGTAGTGCATCTTGAAATCAAATCCATCCTTCTCAACGTTCGGGACATCCGAGTCGACCACGGCGATGGTAACGAGTTTCTCGCCGCCCTCGAAAAGCTGCACGTCGAGCTTAGGTGCTGTCGTGCTGACCTTGGCGTTGACGTATTCTCCAGGCTGCACCTGGCTGCGGTTGAAGTAGAGCTTGGTGTCGACAACGGGGTCGCAGTGAGGAAGAACGTCGGGAATCACCTTCATTTGTGTAATTCTTTGGACGAGGATCTTGCGACGGTATTCCCTCCATTTCCGATCGGCCAGGTAGCGGTAGATGGGCTTGCTGAGGTCACCTAGACGAGGTCGGTTAGGCTGCGGAGTTGAAGGCAGTTTGTAGAATGTGTTGCTCACCTTGCCCATCCTCAAACTTCTTCTTGACCAGCGGGTCGTTCACATCCGCAAGGATCTTGAGGTGTTCCAGATGGAGCTCCATGGCCCGGAGCTTGGACTTCTTGACCTGCAAGCCGCCGGCCTCCTCATTGGAAAGGGCCTGAAGCCTGGCAATCTTCTCGCTCATCGACTGGATATCGCGCACCTTCTCTTCCCGGTCTGCGATCAAAACCTTGCGGGCCTCCTGGAAACATTGGAAGGGCAGCTGCTCGAAGGGAATGTTGGATGAGCCCTGGAGGGCCGCGCGACGTCGACGAGATCCGACGGGGGCAATTCCCTGGCGTAACAACCTCCGTTCCAGCCGGGGACTTGTTACTAGGGCCGGATCAGGCGATTTGTGGAAGGGAGCGCTCTTGGCCTCAGTCTGGGCTTCCTCGCGAGCCAGAGCGGTGGACTGAAAGGCGCGGGTGGACTGCAGCTGGAGGCCTGGAAGACCCTTTGTGTAGGTCTTCTGCAGGCATTGGAGCAGGGGCTTCGAGGCCCGCTCGCAATGAGCCATGGCGAGACGAGTGACTGGGGAAGGACGGGGGGATAAAGTGGTGGAGTGGATGGAAGAGATTCCCCAGGTTGGTCGGGAAGTCGAAGTCGAGGTTCCTGGCCGGACGGAACTTTTTTCGTCGGGTTGGCCAAGCCTCAGGCGGCTAGCGCCAGACCACCCGAACTTTTGCTGCTCCTCCTCCAAAGCATCACCACCGAGATCCCTCCCCCATCCAGGCTACCTCTCGGGGTTTAATTACACACTCACACTCACAATGCCTGGAAGTGACGCTCTTCGCGCACTCAAGTTGCTCTCTCGCAGCTCAGGGGGTCTCCTCTCGGGCGCTGAGACGACCACGGTAAGGCCGACCTTTTTTGATTCCGCTGCTAGTCTTTGCATATGGCTGAATGCGAGATACTGACCATTGATGCCTCGATTTCATAGCAACGATGCCTGACGAAGTCCTTCTCCCGCTCGATGGCCACCGAGGCCCAGTCCCCCGTTGACAACCTTACGAGGGAGGTTCCCAAGCCCGTGTGGAATCCCGAACCCGTCAAGGCTACCCTCTACTCATTCCCCTCGATGGAGCCTCTGCGCTTCGTTGAGTATCCTCGCAACCACCTCCTGATGCCGCTACGCAAAGACATCCTGCACCGAGCCGTTGTGTACGAGGGTGACATGACCCGACAAGGTACCGCAAGCACCAAGTGGAGAGATGATGTGCATGGAAGTGGTAGGAAGTTGCATGCGCAGAAGGGTACTGGCCGGGCCCGTGTTGGCGACAAGAAATCCCCGATCCGGAGGGGTGGAGGTGTTGCTTTTGGTCCTCACCCCCGCGACTTCTCTACGGAGCTCCCTCAGAAGATCTACGACCAGGCGTGGCGGATAGCCCTCAGTTACCGCTACAAGCGCGGCCAATTGATCATTGTCGACAACGAAATCAGCCTTCCGGAGGGCGCCACTCCCCATATCGTTGAGGAGATTTTCAAGGTCAACTGCTGGGGCCGGCACTATGGACGGTCAACATTGATTACGGACCAGCCGAAGGAGGAGCTGTTCGAGACCGTGCGTCAAGTGGGTGAACATGCGAAGATCCTGGACCGCCGTGACGTGGACGTGAAGGACCTGTTGGAGACTGGACGCTTGATTATCGAGAAGCAAGCGCTGGACCGCATTCTGTCTCAGCATTCCAAGGATCTGAAGAACAAGCCGGCCAAGGCTTTGTACTAAATTTCTTTTACCGGGCGATGGGGTCTTTTATTGGTTAGCTTCGTTTTGTGTTTTATTTTGTACAAATAGATTCGAAATATGTATGATGGCATTACGGATTTTCAAGGATGAAAGTCACGGCATTCTTAGCAGAAACCTACGATAAGCTGCTCGGTAATTGGTAAAGGGAGACCGATGTAAGTAGTCGGAAGCACATGCCAGGGCGAGGTTGCCGAACGGAATTCCTTCACGAAATTATAGCCAAAATCCTCTGGACAAATCAAAAATAAAACAGAAATATTTAAAAGTCTCTCTTATCAATAATTTAGAACCCTATATACCACTACTAAGGTTCTGATTACTCCTGGTGGGACATCTCAACTTGCGGCCGTTCGGCTGTTCTCCTCTTCAGCGGCCGGCGAGGAAAATCATTCCGCGAAAAACTCCGAGGTCAAAGCAAGCGGAGAACCGACGAGCTGCTCATCCTCATACTTAATCCCCTCATCCCTCCATTCCTTTACCCCGTCTCCTCCTCCACAACAGGCTGTGGTCTGCCTGATGTTACTCCGACGCAGTATTTGCCGGTTTCCAACACCGTCGAGCTGGATCTCGCGGGTTTCACCAGCTACCATGCCTCTCCGTGCCAAAGTCACCAACCCAGCATTCGGGGCCACTGCTAGTGTACGCCTTTCTCTTATCTCATGCTTCGCCTTTCCCATTGACTGACGATTGCAGATGTCTACTGCACCTATCCCCAAAGAACTCCCCGGAGACGAGCCCGACGATGTCCTGTTCCACTCCCACTACGGTGTGCGCTTGATTGAGCTCAACCGTCCTAAGAAGCTCAATTCCTTGAACGGCTCGATGGTTCGGAAGATTGTGCCTCGACTGAAGGTTAGCTTGTGGCTGTGACCTGGTATTATACGTGTGGACTTGTTGCTAAGCGATTGGGGTTTTTTTTCTAGGAATGGGAAAAGTCCGATCTGGCCAATGTCATCATGCTCTCTGGCGCTGGCTCGAAAGCTCTGTGCGCCGGAGGAGATGTGGCTGCCCTGGCTCTGCAGAATGAAAAGGGCCCCGAGGGCCAGCAGGCCTCGTCCGACTTCTTCGCCGACGAATATCGTCTCGATCACCTCATCGCGACCTACCAGAAGCCCTTCGTCTCCGTGATGGACGGTATCACCATGGGCGGCGGTGTCGGTCTCAGTGTCCACGCTCCCTTCCGGATCGCCACTGAACGCACTGTGTTTGCCATGCCCGAGACCACCATTGGCTTCTTCCCGGATGTTGGCGGCTCCTTCTTCCTGTCCCGTCTCGATGGACAGCTCGGAACATACCTGGCCCTTACCTCGGAGCGACTTCACGGCGTTCAGGCTCTGTATGCTGGTGTTGCCACGCACTACTTGCACTCCAGCGCGCTGGCCAACCTGACGGCTCGTCTGTCTGAGCTCGTCTTCCGTGACTACTCCACATTCCAGGAACGTCTCGCTCTTGTCAACAAAACCATGGCCGAATTCTCGACGGGTGTGCCGTCCGTGCGCGAGGAGCCTATCCAATTGGCTGGCAAGCTGCGCAGCGCTATTGACCGCTGCTTCCAGTACAACACGGTGGAGGAGATCATCCAGGCGCTGCAGAAGGAAACAGAGATGAAGTCGTGGGCTGAGAAGACCCTGGAGACCCTGTCGGCGCGGTCACCCACCTCGCTCAAGGTTGCCCTGCGCCAGCTGCGTGTCGGCCGCGAGTGGACCATCTCCGAGACCTTCCAGCGTGAGCACGCCATCGCCTCCAAGTTCATGAGACATCCCGACTTTGTGGAGGGCGTGAAGGCCCGCCTCATGTCGAAGCCTCCCCGCCAGGCCACCTGGCAGCCGGCGACTCTGGAGGAGGTCTCGACCGAGACCGTCGACAAATTCTTCGAGATTTCCGAGTCTGAGTCGGGACCTGAATCCCGGTTGAGTCTCTACCACTACAAGTCCCCGTACAGCCAATATCCCTACAAGTTCGGGTTGCCTAGCGAAAGCAGAATCGAGGCTTTCGTGCGTCACCGTGGAAGAAAGGAGAAAGTGACCCTCAACGATATTGTTGCGAACTTTGACAGCAAAGAGGGTGTGAAGGAGAAGGCCGCTGAAGTCCTGGCCAGACGGACTGTCCAGGGCGAGGATGGTCTTGAATGGGTGAACTGATTTCTTTGGCGAAAGAGAAAAGAACATCAGAATGTATAAGGAGTCCATTTGTTCCTGTTGTTGTGTTCGTTGGGTCTGTATATTGGGTTAATCTTATCAACATGTATTTCATATAAAGTTAGACACGCAAGCAACGGTCCTTTTTCCACCCTAACATGGCTTATATCCAACAGTATGATATTCGTATTTATATGCGTTCATCATGTTTCCTATAGCCCGTAAGTCCCTAAGAAGTGCATATTGAAACACTACTCTTTCATGAAGATTTCTCGAGAGTTCTGGGTTCTCTGCGGTGACTTTAAGCATGGGATCTTGATAATCCGGGGAAGGGTAGGATAATAGCATGCTCTCATAACGGAATTATCTGCCACCCCGCCACTTCTGCTCTCTGAAACATGAATGATATCAGCCATCCCTTATGCTCCCTGATAGTAGTAGTAATAGTATATAAAGCCAACACAATTGGTGGAGATATGCCCAGAGTACCTCCTTACCGAAAGAGGTGAAGGCATTCAACTCAGCCCACTCGGCTCCGCACCAGCCCAAGCATCCATCCATCACTAAAGTATCCGTCGGTCCCTTCGGCCGGTACCCATGAATTAATTCCCCGTCTCACATTAACTCAAAGCCCATCCTCCAAATATGCAAACTTCGGGAATCTAAGTATCAGACAAAAGCCCCATCATGGCAGAATCACCTTTACTCCACGCTCACGCAGAGCCCCGAACATCTTGCGATTCGCAAGACCCGGCAGAGCCATTTCTACCCCGACCATCGGCCCCCGGGTCCCCAGTGCCTCAGAACTCAACCCGAATTCTGTTTCGGTTGTATGTTTCCCATTTTCTCTCAACATGGAACTCGCGGATGTTTGAATTTGGGGCTGTCTTGTTCCTGGCCACCATCTTCCCGGGAACATTGCGGTATGCTTCGATTTATGCTTTGGTACGATCGCTGGCTGCGGTGGTCCTGTCCTCGTGGTTGGGATCGGTGGTGGACCGGGCGAATAGGTTGAGAGCGATTCGGCATTCCATTAGTATGTGAGAGTAGTAGAGTGGGGGTGTCATCATGGACTGACATTGTATAGTTTGGCAGAGACTTCCTGTGGCTGCTTCCTGCGCGTGCTTTACGGTTCTCCTGGCGCCGTCTACTACGGTGTTTACCTCGCTTGTGTTTGCGGGCACAGTTTTGCTGGCTTGCGTGGAGAAGCTCGCTGCTACTGCGAACTGTGTTGCTGTTGAGAGAGATTGGGTATGTTGCTGTCCTTTTGCTACGATACCTGACTAATTCGAAAGGCCATTGTTGTGTCGGATGCTTTGGATATCCCTCGACAAGGTATGTTACGAACTGCTACGAGCTGTACTTGTTACTAATTGAATAGATCTCAACGCCTCTATGAGACGGATAGATCTGTTTTGCAAACTCTTAGCTCCGGTGGTCATCTCCGTGATTGATGGGTTGTCCACTAAGATAGCTATATGGACGGTCTTGGTTGTGAATGTTTCCTGCGTCGTCGTTGAGTACATTGCAATTGCTCAGGTACTATTCCCAGAGGCTGGAGACTACTATATACTTACCTTGTTTAGGTGTATACGTCCATTCCCGAACTTAGGCGTTGTCAGGATGGAAGCAGTGAGATCGGAGGTCAATCTGGGCTCGAGCCACAAGATAGCGACAGTACTCCGACCGCAGCTCGTCGGATAGCGCAGTATAGCAGGAGGGCTCTTGCTCCGTGGCGAGAGTATGTGGCTAGCTCTGTATTCTTGGCGTCTCTTGCCTTGAGCTTACTTTACCTCACGGTGCTCTCCTTTGGCACTACCATGGTAACATATCTGCTACACACGGGGTTCACTCCGCTGCAGGTCAGCGGGATGAGGATCGGAGCTGTCATTGCAGAGCTGTCGGGGACATGGGCAGCCCCCTTTATTATGGGCAGGATTGGGCCTATCCGGTCAGGCCTGTGGTTCCTCAACTGGCAGTTTGTCTGTCTGGCGGCTGCTGTGGCGGCCTTTGCTTTCCTCGACAATCAGTCTCAAGTGGTTGCCGTGAGCCTGATTGTCGGCGTAGCCCTCAGTCGAATCGGACTCTGGGGCTTTGATCTGTCGGTGCAATTCCTAGTTCAAGAGGTAAGTCCTGCTACTCGAACTGTCTCATATGGCCAAGCTCTTACTATGATAGGGTGTGGACGAACGTGCTCGCGCGCGGTTCTCATCCACGGAAATGGCTCTTCAAAACATCTTCGAGCTCCTGTCCTTCGCAACGACCATTGCATTCCCTCTTCCCGAACAATTCAAGTACCCAGTATTTATCAGCTACGGGGGAATTGCGCTGGCTGCTATATGTTTCGCGACGTATGTGCGGAAGGAACGGGGACACTTGCTGCATACATCCAAGTGTTTTGGGGGAGACAAGAAACGGATCGTCCCTGACCCGCAGGATGTCATCATCCGAAGCGCATAATGAGATAGAGTGCATGTAGTGTCATGAGTTATGAATCAAATATGCTTTCTGACGTAGCTGTTTCTGGGAGAGTTTACAGTATGAAGACCACTACAAATATAAGACAAGGCGGACCGCTGCGGGGAGCCGAGCATGATCTCGTTCCTGATTACCCCCAACAATCACACCATCTCAGCTGCGCAGCTCCTCCTTCAACCATGTCTTCCCCACACCCATCATGGAGGTAGTCTCGCATCCCCAAACCCTTGATACACCTAGAAAATGCACCTGCTAACTGAGCGCAAGGCTCCTCGAGCTCGCGGAATGGGCCGATCAGGACCCCGACGCCGCACAGGCTGTCTGACCTGCCGGGCACGTAAAGTCCGTTGCGACGAGACCAAACCCACGTGTGCCAATTGCACGCGCCTGCGACTGCAATGCACCTACAAAAGCACCATTCAAACGGTCATCCCGCGACAACGGCATAACAGTCAGAGCTCAGGCACAGTCGTGAGCGCAGCATCGGCCCCCACCAGCACCGCCAGCACCACCTCATCCGACCGGCCAGACGTGAACTTCTTCCACACCGTCCTTTGCAATGACCGGCTTTCAGCATCAAATTCAGGATCCCCGCAGCAGGCGGGTCCCAGCAGTCGCCCTACACAACAACACCAGCAACCCCTAGGTGCGGATAATATCACCTCGTTCGATATTCTTAGTTTCATCGGCGAGATCACCTCCGACTTTCAGCAGAAACACCTCGACTTGACCACGAACGGACTGGCGGGGTTCCCAGCGGGCTCGGTTCCGGCGGCGATCGCGAACGAGGAACTCGATCAGAATGAACGGCCGATCAGTTGGGACGCGGGCTCAGTTTCAGTCATTCACGGCGATCGTTCAGAGTTGGGGTCTGCTTCGGATACAAGCGGTGGTAGTAGTGGTAGTGGTCATGGTCGGCTGACGTATGAGGATCGGTTGTTTGCACATTTCGTGGAGGGGGACCCGCCGCCTACGATATTTGGACCGGTGGATTTGGAATGGAAGTATGTACGTGCTAATGTTGTTGCACAATCGCGCGATAGTCGGGCGGTCTTACATGGGATTTACTGCTACGCGGAGATACACGAGGCGTTGGTTGAGGGGAAAGCGTGGAAGCTGGCGTCGAGGTATCATCAACTGGCGTGTTCAGAGGTTCAGTCGTGCTTGCTGGGCGAAGTAGAGGAGACGGTACTGAAAAGGGTGTTTACTACGGTGTTGTTGCTAATGCTGGCGGAGGTGAGTGTCTCAAGGATCGCTCTGATTACCTGACTTTGGCTAAAGTCCTGACGAAACAGCTCCTTTCTACCCCTGATCTATGGGGCTCAGGAACGTCCTTTCTCCACTCCGCATATCTCCTTCTGCAGCGGTTTCACCACCGAACCAAGTTGTGGACCGGCGTGAGCAGTGTTATTGTGTCGTGGGTGTCATTGCTGGATGTTAAAGCGCTGATAGCTGGCCGTGATGGCGATCCGCTGATTGAATTGGGCAGCCTTTCATCCAGGGCAAACACTACGTCTGACCTAGCCGTGGAAAACAAATTGTTCGACAACAGCAGCGACGAGGAGCCACCGAAACCCGCATACCTTGTGCGTGAAGCCATCACGGGCCCGGCCTTTCGCTTCTTCCTACAAACGCAACAGGTCATCCGACGAATCGTGTGCATCGACTTGCATCACCGCAGTCGCGGGACTGTCAGTGACGAGTTTGAGGTGCTTCAAATAGCACACCAGGTCGGGGCCGATCTCGAGACGCTCTGGAATCGGCGTCCACGCGTGCTGGACGTCTACAGTACGCCCGAGGACCTCTTCGATACTCTACAGCCTGCTATCGCGATCGAAATTTGCCGGACGTTCCGACAGTACATCGCCAACTTCCTAGCGATTTTTATCTACCTACACCGGGTCGCGTTCGCTATCTACCCTCGGACTGACCGAGTGCACCGCGCAGTGGATCGGATTATTCAGTTGGCAACGGCGGAGGTGGAGTCTGGGAGCGACCAGCAACATCTGCCCGCCAGCTTTGTATGGCCGTTATTTGTGGCCGGTCTTGAGGGATCGATGGAGCAGAGAAGATGGATTGTGAAAGAGATGCAGCGGATCACGGGCAGCTGTAGTAGTCGCTGTCAGGATCCCGAGCGCATCCGTGGAAGCTCCCGTACGGCGCGACATCCGCATGCGGGGAAAGCATTGCTCCTGCTGGAGGAGATGACGCGACGACAAGATGCGTCGCGCACCTGGGCGGACTCGCGGTGCGTGCGGCGGGAGCTATTTACTGATTTCTTCATCATGATCTAGAAGACGGTAAGTAGCCGTAGGAGAGGCCAAGTGGACATCGGGAGGTTTGCAGGAGACTCCGGAGTGGATGAACATCAACTCGAAACGCGTCGCAGATCTCCTGACCACGTAATCGCACGTCATCTGACTCCCCGCCAGTCTCCATCAGCCTGTATTTACTTCCTTACTTTTCATCTTCACTTTCCCCTCCTCTCCTTTTCGTCTGCTGTCCTGCATCTCTCCCCATATTGTGGCTGTCGCATTCTCTCCCTCGCGACATGGCCCACAATGAGGCCCTACTCCGAACTCCCCCAGGATGCTGATCTCCACGATCCCAGCCATCATGATCCACCGCCGTCCGGCAGCCAGAGCGCCTTTCGCCTTTACTGGCTCACGGCAATCGTCTGCTGCGGCGGCCTTCTCTTCGGCTATGACTCGGGTGTGATTGGTATGTCAGTCTCCTGAAGACTCACCGCACACCATGCTCATCATTCAATTCCAGGCGGAGTTCTCACCTTCGAATCCTTCCATCGCTCCTTTCGGTATACCGCCGCCGATGAGACACGAGTTAGCGCTATTGCAGTCGGCGTCCAGCAAGCTTCTGCGCTACTTGGCTGCCTGCTTATATGGCCTTTCACAAACCGCCTTGGCCGTCGCCCGGCCATGGCTGTCTGCTCCCTCATCTTCTGTACGGGGGTCATCTTCGAGCTGCTTGATACTCACTCGCTGTCCGTCTTCTACGTGGGCCGCGTCATCTGCGGACTCGGGATCGGCGGCTCCGCAACCGTCATCCCCATCTATCTCTCGGAAATGAGTCCCACCGACAAGCGCGCCCGGCTCGGAAGCTGCTATCAATTCGCCTTCACCATCGGCATTCTCGTCTCCTATTGGATCGACTATGGCATGCAATTCGCTCCCGCCAATGCCCTACAATGGCAAATTCCATTCGCCGTGCAGCTGATCCCCGGCGCATTAATGGGGTTGGGGATGCTCACGCTCCGCGAAAGCGTGCGATGGCTCCTCTCCCACGACTACGACAAGAACGAGTCCAAAGCATGGGACAGCCTAACCTGGATCCGTTCATCGAACGGACCACACGTGCGCGCCGAGTACCAGCAAATGAAATCCAGCATCGAGCGTGACGCGCACGCAACCGCCGATTTCTCTCCAAAGGAGCTCCTCAGCAAGTCCAACAGCCACCGACTCGCTCTAGCCGTCTGCCTATTCATAGCCCAACAATCCATGGGGCCAACGGCGCTTGCCTACTTCGGTCCGCAATTCTTCGCCCTCCTAGTAGGCAACAACGCCCACCTGACCCTCCTCCTAACCGGTATCTTCGGCGGCCTCAAAGTAATCGGCTGTCTCATCTTCATCGTATGGGTCGCCGACCGATTCGGCCGCCGACCACTACTCATCCTCGGCGCACTCGCCATGTCCATCTGCATGATAACCACCTCAGTGGTCGTAAAATCCACCAACGTCCCCACACCCCACCCATCCACAAACAACCCCTCCTCCACCACCCCCACCATGACCAACAGCGGCCTCCTCACCGTCTCCCTCATCTACCTCGCCATCGTCTTCTACAACCTCTCCTGGGGCCCCCTTCCCTGGCCCTGCACCGCCGAACTCTTCAACACCCGCATCCGCGAACCGGGCGTCGCCATCGGCGTCGCCGCCCAATGGCTCTCCAATTTCGTCTGGTCATTCTCGACCCCGTACGTCCTAGCCGGCGCCAAATGGGCCACCTTTTTGATCTTCGGCATCTTAGACGCCAGCTTCGCCGTCTTCGTCTGGTTCTTCCTTCCGGAGACGCGCGGGAGATCCCTTGAGGAGATCGATGCGCTTTTCGGAGATGAGGAGGATAAGCTTCATCATGATGATTCGCTCTCGTCTGCCCTGTTGGTCGGGGAACGGGAACAGGAACAGGATGGGATTGTTTCTGATGATGATGATGATGCTGCTGCGGGGGCGAAGACGAGTGAGGAGAGAGTGGAGGTTTAGTTTTTTTTCATTACTATATATATATATTCATGTGAGGGTTAATTTTAGTTATAGAGTTAGATGGTAGAAGCATGGATTGATTATATTCTTATAAGTGTTGATACGAGATATATTCAGCTGCGGTAGAGTAGAGTATCATCTTATAGCAGAACAAAATAGGATTGATAATTGAACTGAACTGAACTGAATACTACCTGCCTGTAGATTGATCTAGACTACTCCGATGGTTCAGTATGCATGAAACTAGTCTAATGCGGAAACTAGTCCCAAGGGGAGATAGAACCATCGATCTACTGTACATGGTCTGCCAGTCATGTGAGACCATTTATATACTTATACTACTACTACTACTACTACTACTACTACTACTACTACTACTGTGTTTAAACAAATAGAGAGCCTTAAGAGTAAGCTAAATATTGATTATGATTAGCTACCGGGAACCCACACAGCAACTAGCGTACACTCGTATCATCGTTCATCGTAGCAATTCGTGTTCCTTTGCCCAACCAGTTCCCAAAAAAAAAAAAAAAAAAACGCCCCCTCCGGCAAGTTGGTTTCGAAACCATACAGCAAACCTACCTAACTATAAAATCGCCACAGTCGCCAGCTACCTGAGCGAGAATAACAAGAATATTACCTTGAACAGTAATCACAAAGTCCCGCCCAATCCATGTGCTTTTTTTGTTGGGGGAGTTAGCAAGAAAAAACGCCGTCATGCAGTCGCCAGTCATGTCAGCCATCGAGGGCTCACGATAAAACACAGAAAAAGACGACACCAGCCGCCATTGAGCCCTGAGATGGTGTTGAACAATGTATAGAAAATGATGGATATAGAAGATGGTTCTAGACATCGAGCAAATCCTCGAAGCCGTCATTGTTGGGAGTCGAGAAGGAGAAGGACGCGTCACTCGCGAGGGTCTGCTCTGAGTCTCGGCGAGGAGTGGGTTCTAGGGAGCCCATCTTTGAGGGAATCTGAATGGGGCTATCAAAGCCAAAGGAGAGGTCCTGCGAGCGGGTCGTCCTACTCGAGCTCGACGGGGTCAGAGCATTCAGGTCCGTTTTCAAATCGGACGCCCCGAGTGAGTCCTGTTGGGTAATGTTCTTCACCATGGTGCTGAGGTGCAATTGAATAGCCTCATCATTGCACTGGGCATGCTCGAGTAAGTAGTTTTTGAACATGAGGATCTCGCTACGAAGGGCGTCAATATGCCGGGTCAGGAATTCCTTCCTGTCGGAGAGACGCTTGAATTGCTCGCGGAGATCCTCCGTCTGCCTCTTCTTCTTCTGGCGACACTTGCTCGCTGCCAGCCGATTGCGCTCGAGGAATTTCTCACGCTTCGCTTTCTCGCTCAGCTTGTCATCGGCATCGGGGGAAGACGAGTTGTGTGTGCCATTAGTCTTGCGACGCCTGGGCGCTGGTTGACGCGCGTCCGAAGCAGCCGGTTGACTGAAGCTTGCACGGGGAGTTGGGTTGGAATAGACAGCAGCCCCGTCGTACGACTGGAGATGAGACAAGGAATAGAATTCGTCGACCGAATTGAGTCTCTTGTCGTCATATGGAGGGGGCGTGGGTTGACCGTTGCGCACATGCGAGTTCTTCAGGCCTCGCTCAAGACCCGGATTGGTGAAAACCTGCGGGTCATGTTTCGCCGACCAGCTCGGTAGCGAAGGAGAAACTGGGCTGAAACCGAAGAGAGTCTGATCGTCTCCGGCTGGGTAAGACATAGAAAGGATGTCGGTCGCCATGTAGGAATTAGAGATGGTGAAGTGAGAAGGAGCCGCGCTAACCGCACCAGGCATCACCGTCGCTTCGTTGGACACGACGGCCTCGCCAGGAACAACAGGCTGGCCGAAAGAGGCCTGAGTCGCCATGTTGAGAGTGAGCCTGATCTAGACTCAACAGAGGGCAGGGCAGAGCCGCCTGAGCAGATTGTAGAGAAGATCGAATTTGATATTAGAAGGAGAGGGAGAGACAGAAAGAACTAGCTATTGAGAAGGTAGAGGAGTATGGTTGTGGCGAAGGGACGGGCAGGCGAATAGAAGGTATTTAAAGCTCCGGCCGCGATGCCAGAGAAGACCGGAAGCACAAGGCCGAAACTCAGTGAGCAGAGCGGCTTAAAGGCACAGTCTCTGGCACCTGGAACAGAGGCCCTGGGATCTTGTCGAGCCCAGGAGCAAACCAGTGTGACCGAGGGGAAGTATGACCACGGCAGGTACGAGTGATGGTAGGCAGCTACCACGGTTGCGAGGGGCGGGAGAGAAAGCAACAAAGGATGAACAATGCACTGACAAGTCAAGAACAAGCGGGAAGGTAAAAAGCTGGAGAGCTCCAACCGGTTCAGAAAGAAGGTTGGCCAGGAGAATATATCCCGACAGGATCAAAGTGGGGGGGTGAGTTGTTGGAGAGAGAGAGAGAGAGCGCGAGTGAGTGTGTTGTGTGTCCGGAATGGGGGGCTGGCAGTAGGGGTCCTTCTGGAGCCAGCAGCGGAACCTGGACCAGGAAAATCAGGGAACTGGGCGAGACCAGAGTGGAGCTGAAAGAGAGCTTTCGTCAGGCAATGAATCTGCAGGAGATCCAGAATCAGAAATGGGGGGGTTTCAAGGGCAGAGGAGGGGTTAAGGTGGAAATGTAACGGAGAGGTCCACGGAAACGGAAGAGCCGGCAGAGTTAAAAGAGAGGGTGAGTGAGAGGGAGTGAGGGAGAGGGACAGTGAGGAAGGAAAGCGATAGGAGAGGAAGAGTGAGAGGGAAAAGGAAAGAGAGAGGGAGGAGAGAGAGAGAGAGTACCACGGGAAGAAAGTGAAGGAGGGGAAATCCGGATCGAAGTCAATGTGGGAGAGTGATACGAGGGGAGGACAGGCTAGGGTTGGGAGACAAGAAAGAAGATGAAACGAGAGTTGAGGAGATGACAGCAGAGGAAGGATGAGGATTGGATGGAAGAGGAGAGAGACGAGGACTTTCTTACTACTCACCAACAGGAATTTCCCAAGTGGTTGCGCAAGTGGCAGGGAATTGGGATGTTGTGTAGAGAATACAAGAAGTAGTAGTAAGTAAGTAGTTGTTGGTGTTGTTTGTACCTTGTAGTAGCTGATGGTTGGTAGAAGGAACCAACAACACACAAATCTTTTGGATGGGAAAGTCAAGTGAGCCGTGAGCCGTGAGCCGTGAGCAGTATTGAGAGGGGAGAAGAAACAGATGACCGATGAAGCTTCAACTCCCCGAAGCAGCTGGGAGAGAGAGAGAGTTATGATTATTATGGCTTGATGATTGGGTCAGTCGCAGTTCCGGCGTCGGGAAGCCAAGAGAGGGCATCCACTGGACGAAGACCTGGCCAGAACCGGCAAGGTTGACATCATTATTGGAACAAGAGATCTGGAGACCTCTCCAGTCTCCACACGATGAAGGAGAGAGCATGCGAGAAAGAACGAGAAAGTAAGGAAGGAAGGAAAAAGCTGCGACGATCAGGGGCAAGTCAAGATCCCCTCATTCAGCCGGAGCTGCACGATTACGCAGTTGGTTGGCATGACAGATGCCAGCCATGCCAGCTGGACTTGTAAACTGTACTTTGCATCTAGAATCAATGCCGGTAATACTAGTACCTGTCGAGTATGGTTCCCCTTCAGAGCTCTAGTAGTGTGTGTGTGTGCTAGAATGGTGTCTACTAAAGGGGAACTAGTGGCACAGCTACCTTAGTCTCTTTCTATACCCCAGATAAACTTGGAACATAAAAGGTAGCCATCCCAAGTATGTACTGACTGAGTAGAACTCAAACCCAGATAACTAACAAACAAACAACAAGTACCAGATCAGCCCACATCATCTTTGCTTCTCCGCCGACAGTTTTCCGAACCCGAGAACCTTAAAAAAAAGAAGGAAAAGGACGAAAGGGTGTTGACCTTGTCTGATATCATCATCCTCCTCAAAACGTCAGTCATCCATTCATGGCATGGGAGGGCAAAACAACCCACTCACCTAACCCTGGACCTTAAAGGAAAAGAACGGAGGTTCCGTCTTCCCCGTCCGGTTCCACCAGCAAATGATTTCCTACACAGCCCAGGGGGAGAGAAAATACGCACTACTACTAGTACTCATGTAAATAATATGGACGAGAACTCTCTCAACTAGAGTATTAACTATATTATTTCTCAATGAGTCATTCACTTACTTACTTTCGGACTTGATTTTATTTACCTCATCCATGATAGTCTCGACTAGAGGGAAAGAAAAGAAAAAGAAAAACGAGTTGGATTGTCCCGGTTTCAGGGAAAGCCAAGTAGTGCCGTTACTCATGCTGATTGGCGGTTTGAAGTTCCCGACGGCGGGCGGCGCTGTTGGCATTTTTCCTTCTCCATCAAACTTTGTTGGGGGATTCCCCAAATGCAGCAAGTAGTGGTTAAGTACTTACAAGTAGCATGGAATATAAAGAATTGGTCTCGATTTCCGGTTTTCCTCCCGGTTCCTTGATCGGAGAGAGAGCCAACTTTTTCCACATACCATACTTAATAGTTGATATATCTATATGCTAGATAGAGTACATACATAGCAGCAGTATTCTGTACTATGTAGACAAGTAGTTCTAAGTTGGAAAGGATCCACATGAACTGCTTCTCCCCCGGGTAAATTGTGAACTAATTGTCTAGTACTGACAGTACTCCCCTGCCAGCTGGCATGATTCAAGTCCCATGTAAATCAATTCACTCTTTTCATCACGCTGCATCAGATAATTTATCCTAAGTATGTTTTTACTATGTACCGGGCCTTCCCTCTCGACCTACGGATCCCCCTTCCAAGGCTAGCCAGAACTATTCAACCCAACGGCCCTCTTAACAATAAACTGATTATCAAAATCAATCAAATGACAAGATGCCAAGTTGCTAAATCAACCAACAATAAATGAATAAAATAACAAAATAAATACTTTTTTTAGAATTACTACCACTAATCCACCCAAGAAGGATTGATGGACGCGTAACCAACTCTTGAATCATGATATATTCCTTGGAAAATACACTGCATACATGCATCGCACAATTAACCGAGATACATACATACATATCATGCTTATCTACGGAGTAAGTAGTACTTTGATGATCTTAAGTCACAAATAAAGTACGTCCCTCCGTGTACTTCAGTCTAGTTAGTTACTTAGTAATAATATGTCCCCACGGCCCGGCTTTTTCCTCCGACGAACCACGATCCACCGATCGACAAACGAGCTTCAGCTATCTTTTAACCACTAAACCAACAACCACTGGCAAGCCCTTCATACAGTAATTGTAGGTAGATATTTCCACAACCACCTCACTCCACATCATCTACCACTATACTACTACTACTACTACTACTACTACTACTACTACTACTACTACTACTACTACTACTACTACCACCACCACAAATCAACAAAAAGGATACACAGAAAAAAACACCAGTCACAATCAGATCCAAGAAACTCTCTACCACCCTAACCAACATACTACTAACTTTATAATAATTAACACTTCCTGATTTTCTCCTCAACATCCATCCCCATCCTATCAATCAATATTGTGTATTGCGCGTTCAATTTCAATGATGAATCCGCCCTTTCTCTCAAAACCCCCGGAATGGACAACTCGAACCACTGGTACTACTAGAATTCCAGCAAGTGACAACTTTTATTTCCGCCTTCCCTATTTAATTCATTCAAGTTTTATTCACTACTCAACTCTCTCTCTCTCTCTCGCGAAACTGAGTTGAGTGATTTAGTTTATCTTCTGGTACGGATCATGTCGCCGGCTTGTAGACCCGCTCGACCGCTTCGCTTTTCTTATGTTCCAAGGAATTAAAGGTCTGGATACCATTTTTGGTGGGGTGGGCTATGCTAGGCTTACTTTACCTACTGTGTACCCTACCAAGTAGACTAGGCTAACAGTAGAGGAAGACCTATCTGCCTGGTGTTTGCTCTGTTTCATGTTCTGGTTCAGATCAGGGTCGGGGGATATTTGCTTTCATTGTTTGTTTGATTTTTTTTTTTCTTTCTTTGCTGCTGCTGATATCCTGCTTGCCCCACTTTCTTTTTTGGGGCGTGAGATATAGAGATATACGAATAAGTACAAGGATATACCTATATCCCTACTACGTTTTACCTTGAAAATTTAGGATGTGTAGTATACTCATGATTACTACTCCGTACATACAGAGTACTAAGTACTGCACACTCGATGTATCCGGTAAAAGGTCCTCTGACGGCCACGACTTCCAGCCCCCGCCAATCATCCCCCATTCGGAGGCTTATGCACTGCTAACAGGGATCCTTTCAGGTTCCTGCCGCCCCGTCTAAACGGTCGCCATACTGCTTCATGATTGCTCCAATCCTCCCGTCGGGGCCCAGCAATCACGTCTCAATTCTTGCTATCGCCAACCCTACATGAGCTCCGCTCTCTCCACTCTTCCTGCTCCCAGAACCGGATGCTGCCTTGGGCTCCGCTGGGCCTGTGCTCCAGTGCCCCCGTCGTACTATCTATCATCCACCTCCTTTCCTGCTTTCCTTCCCCCCCCATCCCCCATCCCCCTCTTCTCTTCTTCCCTCTTCCTTGCTATTCCCTATTCCTCTCCAAACTCTATACAAAATACTCTCGCAGACACCAGGATATACACCACCATGCTGGTTCATCTTGGCCTCATCCTCACACCTCCGCCGACCCGCTAAACGTTCGCGAGAATCCATGGTGATGCGCTATGGCCCCCCGATGCTCCCAGATCCGCAATTGTCGACTCACCCCTCGCCAATTTCCGATCAGCATCGCTGCAACCCGCTGGCTTTCAATCTCGCGCTGAATGGCCCGGAATGCATCCTCAGTATTCTCCTCCCCCTCGCCTTCCGTCAGTAGTGGCGCCAGCACTCCACTCAGTCGGTCTAGGTTCAGCAGCCCCGACCCAATACTGGCCCGGCAGACGCTGCCCCGGAAGCCCTGGCGTTCCAGCTCTATCAGCCGCCGTGTCTCATGCAGCAAGAGCGCGCTGAGTCCGAACACCCCACAGATCAGGTTCAGCTGCATCGAGTCGCTGAGCGCCAGAATCGCCAGACTCATCGCCTTGACCTTGACGTAACCCCGAGGTGAAAGCCCCCCGAGGCAGCTCCTTCGCCGCTCCACTGGCTCACTCGTAAGGTGGCCCTGACAAATCTGGACCAGCACTCGATAAAGCCGGCCCGACCCTAGAATCCCCCCTGGGAGCCCGGACAGAAGAGCCTTGAACGCCCATGCCACGCTCAACACTTGAATGGCGTCGCCACTACCCCCATCCCGGTTCAGAGGGTCCACCACATCCGCCGGTATCGTGCCATTCGCAACCGTCATCTGGATCTTGTCTTGCTGCTTTTCCACCGAGTGCACCTGATTGGCGTAGTAGTCGTACGTCCGTGCCGCTAGTTTCGGATCCCCGGCGTCGACAAAGACGTTTCGTACAGTAGGAGCTGTAAATGACGTCAATAAACCAATAGCCTGCGACGGATAGAGTATCCTAGTGGAGCATGGTGGATTCCTACCAAAGCATCCCAGATAGGTGATAATCGCCACAAAGCATACGGGTAGCTTCAATTTCGTAGGCGCAAAGTCGGCCGGAAGAGTGAGCAGATTGTACCCCCCCAGTCGAGCCAGGTCTTCCAGGGGTTTGCCCTTCAATGAAGTCATATCGGCCGATCGGCGCGAAAGGCTGGCAAACGTCCTCATCCGACGCAAGGTTCTTTTGCGGGGTGCGTCTGACGATCCAAGCTGGAGGGTCGACCGCATGGTTCGTATGCGTCCATAGAACTTATCCCGACGTCTGGGAGGATCATCCCCGGTGGCTGTATGGGATAGACGACTATCAGGAGATCGTTCAGCTACTATGTCGTCAGAAACTGGGATGTCTGGTATATCACCTGTCGATCTCTGGCTCTGGGGCACACAAACCTGACACCTGACCCCATTCAGTACCCCCGTGAGCACCAAGCGTGTCGTCGACCTCCAGCGGCTCAAGACGCAATCTACCGGCCAGCTCATTGAACGCTATAACAGCCGCGTGGCGATCCCCTTGTTCCAATGCGTAACTGTCGTTAAGCGAGGCGGCAAAGTCCGAACTCTGCCTGGATGAGCCCCGTGATCTGTAGGAGCGGGTCTGCCTGAAGGGATTCCCTGGCTTCTCTGTAGTCCGACTGCGGCATGTCGACAAGACACTCGCACTACTACGCTCTGAACTATGTTGTCTGCTGGAGTACGAAGTAGCCCCCTTCAGATCTTCGAAATTGACACTGGACTGTGTTGTAGAATGAGACGCCTCTTGAATATCACTGTAGGGACCATGATAGAGACAGTCCTGATCAACTAAGGCAATAGGCATGGACTTGTGCTTCGACGGATCATGGCAGACAGTCACACTAGTTAGATCTGAGCTGAGCGAGTACACCGTCTTGTCACTGACCTTTCTATCGGCATCTCCATTCAAAAGATCGCTGGACTGAGTGACCTGAAGCCCGACGGGCTGCTGATTCTCTAAATGACCAGTAGCCGTGGGATGACCCTCATTACAGCCCTCTCCCACCACAATAATGGGCTTTGCAGACAGACCAGACGACCCTGATTCGAGTCGAAGATGCTGCGACTTGCGTGAGCGAAACAGCGTCCTGAACCCATTCAGTTTGGAACCTTTGTCTCCTGAACTTATATCCAAGGCGTGTCTCTTTGGGGCTGCCACATCCTTTGGCAATAAAATTGTATTCCTCCTACTATCGTGGTGCTTTGCTATGTCTCTTGACCCGAAAGAGGCAGCTAGCCCGGCGTTCACCGACGAGAAGGGCACAGAAAGTGATAGCCTCTGGTCCATGGATCGTTTCAAGCTGTCGCTGGTACATCCCAAGGTATCCATCACTGCAGTAGACGCTGCGCAAGTGATTAGGGTATGCTACAGAAGGAAGATGCAACAATCGTTATAGAGATGAGTACTCGGTGTGGCATGGCCTGGGGGTTTGTTGTGTCAATGTCGGAATCGCTCCTTCCTCTTTTGTCCAGTGATACTAAGAACTGGCGAGGAAGGCTTCATTCACCAGGCAGACTCAGCGAATGGCCGGATTGACCGGGCTGCCCGGAACATAATTCCATATACGTGAATGTAAATCACGCAGCTTGAACAGGGAATATACAACGCTAACGATTGCAAGGACAAAGCTTTGCCGTTCAATAACAAAGGTCCATGATTGCTTGCTATTACAACTGCAACGGCCACGCTCACAAGTAACAATTAACTTCTCACGCTGAGCGGGCTATTTCTACAACTGAAGTTCAATGACAATGTCTAGATGTATTGTGTACACGAGTGCCTTTGTAACCGGGATATAGACCGTTGCGCCATAAAGTACCGTCTACTTTTGCATTTCAAACAAGACGGACAAAAGCCCAAGTGCTCAAATACCAGAAGCAATATAAGGGGGTAGAACCGTGTAATCAAGTCAATAACGTGCAAGTGGGCTACCGTTGCCAACCAAGGAGGCCCGGGAACCGACACTGGCACGCAAAAACGCCTTTCCATGCAAGTTGTAAGTATGCGTAGCAGCGCGACAAGGCGCAAATACATTGTTCATGATGACTCGTCATTTTCACCCTCCAAAAGGATGTACTGGAGAATATCACTCAAGGTCAGGACACCCTTTAGCCGGAAGTTGTCGTCCACCACAACCAGGCGGTGTACACGGGATTTGCGAATCGTGTCGAAAATGGTATCCAGACCATCGTTCAGGGAGCATGTGTAGATTCCGGGAAAGTCCTGGAGTAATGAGTCAAATGTACTAGGAAACTCTTGTGTGACAGAACCAACTTACCGGAGATCGCTTCTTCAACGCCTCGCCCACCGTTAGACTCAAATCATCATAGACACCTCCTTTGATCAGCGTTATCACGTCGACAGCCTCAAAGACGTTGTACACAACACCTGCGAAGGTTACGAAATCAGTACACATACATGCGCGCTCCAACGTAGTATCGCCTACCTTCAGTATTGATGATGGGGACACTTGATATGCTCCGTGAGACGAGGATGTGAATCACGTCAATGACAGGTGTATCCATCGATGCGACTGCTATATTGTGATACGAGCCCAGCAAGATCTCACCAAGGGGCTTCCGTAACTTCTGCGTGTCGTTGACGTTGACGGCGACAAACTTCAGGATGCGGTACTGGGTGAGAACACTTAGAACGAGGGCTCGCTCGGTCTGACTATCAAAAGTAACCAAAGGAATCCTCCTGGCGCGAGACTCGAGCATGCGCCGACAGGCTTCGTAGAGCGGCCGCTCTGGGTCAATGGATATCGTTTCGGGAGGCGCCACATGGAGCGCCTTTTCGACCTCTAGAATAGGAATGTCAGCCTGTGTGTTCCTGCTGAAAACGCGCCAGACGCACCTCGTAGACTATCCAAGCGGAATTGATCGATCTGGTTCAAAGCCTCGGGGTTCTGGTAGTAGTACTGGATAACATTGATGTAGTCGGATGTGGTGAGAAGACCGGCAAAGGTCGAGGATGTAGAGTCCCATAGCGGAGCCGAAACGATACCTGTATTGTGCATGCTTTCCAGTCAGCGAGATTGCATTCGCGATGCGCATAGCCCGCGGAGCCGCAGGAAGCTGGTGGGAGGAAGACATGCCGTTCTGTATGAGGATATTCAGGCTCTCCTTGACGGACAGCGATGTATCGAACATGATAAGTCGGAAACTGAGCGGAAGGACATCATAGCTGGTACGGACTTTGAGGAAATTGCGAATGGCACGCTACAGGATTAAGAGAGACCAGAATCCGATTAGTCAATCCGTTTCATTTCCCTTGTGGAAACAATTACGAGCAAGCAGTTGGCAGCCAAGGTCACGGCACATTGGCATTGAGCGCAGGCATGACAGAGCCTGAACCATGGCAAACAAAGTGATATAACAGGTTTATGTACGAAGCAGTGCGGACCAGAGGGGTAAGGCGCGATGGACATGAGCGGGGCAAACAGGAAGATTTGAGGGGAAAAAGCAAGCAACGGGGTGAAGAAAGCAAGAGAAAAGCAAAGCAACTTACTAGGGCCTGACGCTCTTCCCGATCGATCGCCCTTTCGGGCTGAGCGGGGGGCATTGGGTGTGATAGACCTCGCGGCCGGAGAAAGGAGGCGGGATACACGAATCCTCCCTCGTGACCGCGGATAGGACGACGGTCTGGAACAGGAGAGGGAATGGGCGAGGGATAGGAACTGGTGGAGGAAGGCGGGCGAGGGTAAGGCTGAGGTGGAGTGGACCGAGGAGAGGCAGCAGCAGGAGGAGGAGGAGGAGGAGGAGGAGGAGGAGGAGCAGCAGCAGGAGCAACAGCAGCAGCCGTGCTAGTCAGCGCAGTGATGGTGGACGTGGTCGAGGTGGTCGTTGCAGTGGTAGTAGTAGTGGTAGTAGTGGTAGTAGTGGTGGTGGTGGTGGAGGAGGTGTCGTCGGTGATTGAAAGCGGCCGCCCGGAAGTGCTGCTCATTCTGCCCGTGGGGACTACGGACACCCGCTGGGGAGCTTCCTCCATCTTGATTGCCCAGTGCCGCTACTGTCGTGGGACCGCAAAACACATCCAGACATTCAGAATGGACGAGACAACGAAGTTAACCTATGGGTGGAAATGATCTCCCAGACCTGTAGGATCAATAGCAGCTCAAGGCTTGATGCAGTTGACAGGGGTTATAATCCGCCGGTGCCGCTGGGATAATATGATTAGTATTCCTAGTGATATGGATAGGCGGGGAGGAAGAGGATCAGTATGGGATGTTTAAAAAAAAGAGAATGTCTAGGATCATCTGAGAAGACAGCGCGCGACGAATCATGCGCAGGATGCTTAGGATGATGCATCACATCTCCTGATTAATTAATCTGCCTACTATCTTAGTTAATTAAGACCCCAGTCGCCTGGATAGTTGCAGGTGAGAGAGTGCACCAGGAACGAGGGGCATCCAAGGCGGACATTGAGGTGTCAAAATTCCAAACAGACATTCTGACAGGCTGAATATGTGCAGTGTGTCATATTCAGGGTGTGTTTATGTTTACTACATGCCGCAGCATTCCATATCCAGCATATGTATTGCTGCAGCTTCGTTGAGAACTTGAGTGGTGGGAGGTGGTGGGATACATGCCTGAGGCAGACACTGCCCCGCCATCCCCACACGTGACAGGCCACTGCGGAGAAAGCTTCGAGTCGCTTGCTTGACTAGCTCCGGTCTTTACTTACGCCGACATCAATGCCTCATAGACGTTGTTACGCAACAGTGTGATACCAAGAGAAAGTTGCTGAGGATAATTGGGCCATGTGTCTAATTACACCATAAGTCTAACCGAGAGCTTGAAGAAAACGATGCCAAAGAATAATAAAGGCGTATCTATGCTTTATGCCACAGCCATGCAATCGCCAACGCTCGAAGAACAATGAAAGACCATTTTACCCGGAAGTCGCACAAGATGGGAAGTTTCATGCTGTAGGCTGCGCTTCACCATTCGCTCCCTCCGTCTGAGAGAGACTCGGGCTGGTGCCCGTCTTCAGATAGTTCTCAATCTCACCCACACGTTTCCCGCCCTGGATCCACCGCTCCTTGTATGCTGCTCGGCGCTGGTCGGCAAGTTTGTTGAGCGTCGGCCAGTAGATCGAATGGTCGTACCGGAACTCGACCTCACCACCCATGGACTTCATCAACTGGCCTGGAGGCACGTGCTGACCCAGATCCTCGTTGAATTTTAGCTTTTGGCGAGTCAATGGGTCGATGAACGGCGTGATGATCTTGAAGAAACCAAGGATCATGAAAGGCACTGAATGCGGTCAGAGACTATCGTTTGCATGATATAGGGATAACTCACTGTTGATTACAAGGGCGCGGCCCATTCTCTCTGGGTAGTGGTTCTGTAGAAAGTTGAGGGTCTGCTTGGCCTGGCCGATACTCGCGTTCTGACCCGACTTCGTCTCCTTGTAGTTGACGATCAGTGCCAGCGTCTCCTGGTCCGGGCCCATGAGGTCAATAACGCGCTCAAGCATAAAGACCAGGTGCTGGATCTGGCGGTCGCTCGTTTCCGTGTTCTGGTTTGATGGCAGCAGGTACAGGCATGGGCGCCCGTGAATGTCATATCCCAGAATGACCTGCTTGCCCGTCTCGTTCTCAACAGAGATGTATTCGGCTGTGAGCTTTTCAACGCCGTACTCGCGGCGCCAGGTGAGCGTGCGCTGAAGGCGCGCGATTGCCTCGGAGACATTCCATTTGGTTGCGCGCAGGTACCGCAACAGGCACTCGCGGGTCAGGAACATGCGCTCATCGTCGGTAATAGGCTCGGTAGGAGAATTCTTAGCAGACGTTGTCGGAACCGTGGTCCATTCTGAGACAGCCTTCAGGACATCCTTGTATTTTGCTTGCTGATCGGAGGTGAGCTCGGCCGGGGGTGTCGGCTTGGCCGATTCAAGGGGGCGGGGAAAGGGCTTCTGGATGAGACCGTCGGCGGCGGACAAGGGCAATTGCGATTCGAACTCCTCGATTTGCTTGGCTAAATCGGTGGATTGTGCGGGTTTAGTGGTGGTCTCAGGGGTAGCTGCGATCTCAGCAGAATTTGAAGGTGACGGGTCAGAAGGGGTGGTCTGTGAGGCATCGACAGCAGGAGTATTGTCGGCGGGCGCAGCGGCCGGGGGGTTAGAGGGAGCGCTCATGATGAAGAGCTTGCTTGGATCTGTTGAATCGAATGTAGATGATTGTAGTGTAAGTGTCTGCCTTGTCTGAGGGCACCAACTTTATAAATCGCAAGACATCAGCGAATATAATAAAGGGGGAGAACGGCAAGCAGCTTCCCGGGTGTCCTTTTTCACGCCGTAAGATTGAGCAGGGCGGAGTGTTGATCGGCAGGCCCACCGATCGTCAGCTGCAAACCTCCGATTGATTAATCAATTGCAGTCGAAGAATACGTGGTTCCGCGGGTCGTGCTGCGGTCTCATTTCGGCAGGCGGTCACATCAACCAATTTGCGCGTCTCACGCGTCGCGCGTCATCGCAGTTCCGATAGAGAGCCATATTGGTTACTATCCAAACTCATCAATAAGCCAAGGTTCCAGTCAACATGGAGGACTCTGTCGCAGAGCTCAATGAGCTCTTTGCTGCCGCTGCTCCAGATGGTCTACCCAAGGATGTCCTTACCGAATTGCAGTCAATCCTGCGCATCCATTCCATCTCCGCGCAGGAGCTCTTCTACAAATGGGAGTCTTATTGTCTGAAGATGGGCCCAGATGAGCTGAAGATGGACCTGGGTACCGTGCGACTGTTCAAGAAAGATGTCCAGGATACATTGGAGCGAGACGCCCGCGGCAAAGCAGGCCGACAGATGGAGAGGAAACCAGCAGTGCCGGCCACCCCGCGCGCTGCTACGTCAGATGTGTTTGGCATGTACGTTGAG
This sequence comes from Aspergillus eucalypticola CBS 122712, assembly GCF_003184535.1. NCBI lineage: Eukaryota > Fungi > Ascomycota > Eurotiomycetes > Eurotiales > Aspergillaceae > Aspergillus > Aspergillus eucalypticola. The sequence continues at coordinate 232,632 of NW_020290300.1, read as the reverse complement.
TATGAAAGGATCGATGGACAAAAGCTAATGATTCAGGCTTGATGGATTAACACCAGGTGCTTCGGGTCGGAGCAATGCCGGTTCAGCGAAGCGGAAATCCGACTTTGCTTCGCCATCAATCTCCAAGATCGGGAGAACCGAACACAATGGATCTCCGATGAGTACCAGTGTGAAACAGACAAACGGTGATGGGCTACAGTACGTGCGCGAATCACCGTAAAAAGCCCACAACTGACGAAGCAGATCCATCCCCTTTTCCCAGCGTCAAAATGCAGGCGAAACCATCGAAACCATCAACTCCCATCTCCCACAAGCAGAGGCCCCTATCGCACCATACTCCGAAGCCCGCATACGACCGACGGCAAACACAGATTTGAAGAAGTTCGGATACAAGCCTATGGCTATGCGACTGGCCGAGGCATCGGAGATCTTGGACGACCGCATCGACGAATTCATGGCATTGTTTGAGAAACAGTACGGCAGCGACGATATCACATTCGGCAGCGCCGCTACGCAGAGTACCAGCGAGATCGTGGCCGTCGGCCGCATCGCATCCGACAGTATGGAAGGAAAACTCAACACGGCGTCACTCGTGCTCGAAACGTCCCGACGTACAGGAGCAGGAATCCGGGTTCCATTGAAACTCGAATCTGTGCCCTCAGCCAACTTCTTCCCGGGCCAGATCGTGGCGCTGCGCGGCATCAATGCGTCCGGCAACTACTTCTCCGTCAAAGAGGTCCTTTCCACACCCCTTCTCCCACCGGCCGCATCGTCAGTCGTCAACCTCGAAACCATCAACCAGAGACTCGAAAACGCTGGCCCAGCGCCCTTGAACGTTCTCGTTGCTGCCGGTCCCTACACGGCAGACGACAACCTCGACTACGAGCCACTGAAAGAGATCTGCCGCAAGGCAGCGGACAGCTATGCGGACGGCCTTGTCCTGCTGGGGCCATTCCTAGACATCGAGCATCCCCTGCTGGCCTCGGGGGATTTCGACCTGCCCGAGATCAACGGCGTGGACCCGGACACGGTGACGCTGACTACAGTATTCCGGCACTGCATCTCAGCCCCGCTACAGAGACTCGTAGCAACCGTGCCCAGCATCACCATTGTGCTGGTACCGTCCGTCCGCGACGCAGTCAGCAAGCACGTCTCCTGGCCACAGGAGCAGCTACCCAAGAAGGAGCTGGGACTGCCGAAGCAGGTTCGCATGGTGTCGAACCCGGTGACGCTGTCATTGAACGAGACAGTCATTGGGATGTGCTCACACGACGTCCTGTACGAGCTACGCCGCGAGGAGGTACTCCACGGCAAACCAACGGAGGGGAACCTCCTGACAAGACTGCCCAAGTACATGATCGAGCAGCGACACTTCCAGCCGATGTTCCCGACATCGAGCAGAGACATGCTGCCACGAGCGGGGACCGGCCTTGCAACGGGGGGAATGGTCGATGTGAGCTATTCGAAGCTGGGCGAGTGGTGGAATGTGCGGCCGGATGTGTTGATAACGCCGAGCATGCTGCCGCCATTTGTTAAGGTCAGCCCCCACACCCAGTAATTCGTATAAATCTATGGATAATGCTAATAACCAGACAGGTAGTGGACAGCGTAACAGTGATTAACCCCGGCACGCTCTCCAAACGCCGCGGCGCAGGCACATACGCACAGATGGCGATCCAGCCACGACGGATAGAAGACGACGAGAGGGAGCAGAAGCAGGTCAGCCATAAATTGTATGAACGGGCCCGGGTAGACATAATACGGATATAGCGGCAGCGCAGCATAGCAGCATAGCAGCATAGCAGCAGCAGTAGTATACATGATAATGATGATTCCACGAAGACTCCTCCGATACCCATAGAAAAAACAAAACACAACAAACGCAGGGTATAACAACCTAGCCTAGCCTAGCCTAGCCTAGCCTAGCCATAACAAGAACCATAACACCATCTTCCCATGCATCCCATCCTACCTCTCGATAGTGGAAAAGAAAGATCACCTCAAACAAACCACCCTCCTCTTCCCCCCATCAACCTCCCCTCCCCCCTAACCCTCACCTTCCCTGCAGCCTCTCCCGACCCATCCCCCCTAACCAACCCCTCCAATCCCAAATCCCTCCACGCCCCCTCCCCCCTCCTTCCCTGCAACGCCATGGCCCTCGCAATCCCAAACGCGGCGTGTTGATCCGGAACCACATCGTCTTCGTCCTCCGGGTTGGGGGGCTGATACTGCGGCGGGATGTAGATGTCTTCGATGGGGAGGAAGGAGGGCGTGAGGGTCGGGGAGGTGCCGGTGCCGCCGCCGGTGGCTGCTGCTGCTGCTGCTGCTGCTGTTGTTGCTGCGAAGGCTTGGGTTGTGGTGGATGTGTAGGGAGAGGAAGAGGGAGAGGTGTGGTGTGGGCGCGTGAAGTCTTCGAAGTAATCGGCGAGTCGGGGGTGGTGCATGTGGAGGTGAGTGGGGGTGGAGTCTTTGCTCTGTTTTTTTGGCACACTTGGTTAGTTGGTGGGTTGGATAATTGGGGTGTTTGGGGGAGGGGGATTGGTGGTGAGGGTGGTGAGGGGATAAATTGGGATGGAGGGAAGAGAGGGTGTTAGGGAGGGGTGTACCATTGTGGAGGGAGGATGTGGCTTGGTGTTGGAGTGATGGGAAGGGTGAGTTGAGTGTGTTAGCTGGTGTCTGGTTTATGGTTGATGTTGTTATTGTGGATTGGTAGAGATGTATTGTGTTGGTAATTGGTAGTTGGTAGTTTGTTGTGAATTGTGTTTGGGAGGTGGTGTTGCGATAAGCATTTACGGCATGGAAGTGGAATCACCGCTTTCCACAACTACTGCATACATCCAGTCACGAAACATAATGCTAACATTATCTACCTAATAACCAAGATAAAAACCTACATATTCGTACTCATCCGATGCACTATAGGTACTGCACTCGGCGGCAAACTGCCCATCTCCGTCACCACCATATCCACATATTCCGCCGGCGTCACATCGTACATGATATTCAGCAGCTGCAGATTCGCCGACTCCTTCCAGTCCTCCAGCGGCGACGACTTGCTCTGTGCCGCCGTGCTCGTCTCGACCGGCGCGCTGCTAGCCTTGCCGCCCTTCTTGGGCTCTACGGCCGGCTGCGCTGCGGGATCCGGCAACCCGGTCAGCTGCTGCACCGGCTCGACCGTCACCAGCTCGTCGGCGTCTGCAATCTCGTTCACGACGATACTGTCCAGCGCAACGCGGTCCGTGAACTTGACTGTTTCGCAGCACACGATGACAGGAACTTCAACCCCGCCGGCGCGCTCCTTGGCCGACATGGCGACTAGCGCGGTGCCGACGCGCGAGTACAGGCGACCGTTACTGGTCATGGCGTGGGCGCCCAGGAAAACCTTGGTAGCGTCTTTGATGGCGTGGCTGATGCCGTTCATGAGGGAGTATTGCACGTCCAGACCGGCGTTGGCGAGCGTGCGCGCCAGGTTCTTACCCTCGAACAGTGGCCGCGAGTCGATGATGGAGACGCGGAATTGCTTGCCCTCCTTGTGTGCCGCCAACAGCGTCTGCTTCACGATCGAGCTGCCTGCAAATGTCACGATCACGTCTCCATCCTGAATCTTCTGTGCTGCGCTGCCGGCAATGACCTGGTCGGCGACGGTGATCTTCTCGCGGATGAAGCTGTCGATGAAATCGCACAGCGAGGCCTTGGCGGTAGCTTCGGGGACGGACGGATCGATGGAGGAGATGGCGAGCTTGAGGGCGCGGATAGCGTTACCCTGACTGATAGACAAGGGACGACACGTGGAGAGGTAGGTAATCTGGTGAGAGAGGTGGGTAGTCAAGTGGCGGGCGAGCGAGGTGCCCAGGGGGGTAGTATAAGCTTCGATGACCTGACAAACGTTAACACATCACAGCACACAGCACACAGCCAGCACCAAGATAGAGAAAGATATACCCTCTTGAAAGCCAACAACGTAGCAACACATCTAGCACTACTACCACAAACCACATAGTCTCTCATCTGCATACCCAGCGCCAAAACCGCCGGATGCACCTCCTTTCCAGCGCCAGCAATCGTAGTCCTGCGCTGCTGACCGTACAAGTGTCCAAAGACCGAAACATTTTTCTCCTCCTGCTTCTTCTTCAACTCCGCCGCACTCGGCTGGCCCGTCGCCTGCGCCGAACCGCGACGAGGCTGCTGCTTCTGATGACCACCCTTCTGCGGCGTCGCAGCACCAGAGGCATCTTTCCCACCAGCCCCAGCACCACCGGGACCCGACGCGCCCTTCTTTCCACCAGCAGCCGACTGACCCCCGACGGGCGCAGCACCACCGGCACCACCACCGGACTGTTCACGTTCGGCGCGTTCGCGAGCGCGACGGGCGGCCTTCTCGGCTTTGGCTTTCTTCTTCAATTCGGCGGGCGAGAGCGCGGCGCCGTCTCCACCAGCGGCGGCAGCATCCTTTCCTTTAGATTGTGATTGTTGCTGTTGTGGTTGTTGCTTGGCGGGCTGTGATTGCTGCGGTTTAGCGGGCTTAGCGGAGGCGTTGGCGCCGGCGGCAGCGCCTGGGGATGATGATGAGGATTGCTGGGATTGCATTTCAGCCAGGGGTTGTGAGGACTCAACGGGGGTCGCCATTATGAAAGGTGATGTGTAGTCGAAGGAAGGAGGGGGAGTACCGAGGCGATCGGGAGGGGCATTGGAGACTTTTTCGGCGGAGGAGGAAGTGGAAGAAGAAGTGGATGTTGTGGGGGGAGCCGGCGATGAAACCCGTTCCCGTCGTTGACTCACGCTTTGCTGCTGCTGCTGCTTCACATAAGCTGCTGTTACCACCACGAGAATTCCCACGTATTGCACCACGGTGGTTCCCAATGTGAGGAGTATCTCTAGGAGAAGCATTCCACTGAGTTACTTCACCTCACTTGTAAAAGGTATCTGTGGTGGTTGGGAGTGGAGTCATCAGGGCTGTGAAACCGGATCTCACCGTCGATAACTAGCAATGGCTTTACAGAACATTCACCTATTTATTTATAACTGACACCTTCATGTATCTATCAAGGTATACTAACTATAGCAGGTACCTGAGTCAGAGCTGGGCAGACATTCGATCAAGCCACAGCCGATGTGCATCCACTAATCACAAGGTTTCATGGTATTCGGGCATCAAGCATCCTTGTCATCCTACCATACAATCATGTCATCGTGCCAGGAAAGTAAAAGCTAAAGGCCAGAAGAGAAGAAGGAAGAAAAGCAGCAAAGATATCATCGCAGCGAGACGCAGTTCAAATCAAACCAGCGTCTCCAATTATGTGCATCCAAAGTAATCCATCCAAACGCCATAATCACAAAGCCACCCGCGCTACCCAGCCCAGTCCCATTCCATTCTATTCACGAAGTTGTCCATTTATCGATTGTTGACCCAAACATTGCCCAGCGCTCGTCGTCGCTTTCGTCCTTCAGGCTTCCAGCTGGGTCGGAATCGTTCGTGGTCCGTCGCTATCTTGCGCTTGAACATGCTTAGATCGTCCAGAAGGTTCTCCATATGCGTCTGCATTTCCTGCGCCTCAACATGACTGGCCTCGCTTTGCATCGTGTCTTCATCTTCCCAAATGAGGTCCGGCTCGGGTTCGGGCTCGACGTCGGACGGAGGCGATCGGGCACGGCTGAGCCGCTTGCGATTGGACGGGGAGCCATCGTTCTCATTCACACTGTATAAGCCACTCCGGCGCTTATGCACCACCACCGGAGGGATCGGGTTCCGGATACTGTCCAAGGCCAGCTTGAGGTGATTCCGCAGGGCCTCGTTCTCCGTCTGCAGCTGCCGGATCTTACACTCACTCACCATCTTCGTCTCCTCCATTAGTCGCTGGAGCTTCTCCACCTTTTGCTGATAATCTTCGAGGCGCTCGTTCTGCATCTCATTCTCTCGTCGGTTGGCTGCAGCCAGGCTGACACTCAGCTGAAGCGTGCGGATCGTTTCCGCCATTTCGGCGATTTGTTTATCACGTTCGGCGGCGGAGAGGTGGTCCTGGTTAACTCGGGCGCGTGTTCGGATGCGCTTGGCCTGGTCTGCGTATCGTAGGGTGGAGAGCGTTTCCTCGTAGTCACTGGGAGAAATACATGCTATCATCGCCGTCTTCGAGTTGCCCCCAAGACTATCTTTCAGCAGCCAGGTCAGGATCGAGTCGCGATACGGGACCACATCCTTGCCCTTGCGTTTGCCTCCGCGACCCGGCTTGGGATCTGCCAGTGCGGCAATGACTCGGCCCAGTGTGGTCAAGGACTTGTTGATGTTGGACCCCTCGCGCAGTCGTTGACCGGTTGCTTCCGTGGACTTGGCTCGTTCCGAACCTGCCAGATCAACGAGACGTATTCGTGCCGTGCGCTCAGTGGTTTCATCGGTCGAAAGGTCGTGGTGGATCTGCTTCAGAGTAATAGTAAACACTGCGTGTGACCGGGACGACGTATCGTTCATCTTAGTGCTAGCCACAGTGCGCGACACATCTCCCTTGCGCATGAACTTCATAAGCTCGTCGAAGCTCTTGACCGTCACCTCTGTTAGGTCCTTGACGTACGGGCCTTCCAACGGGGACTCCCGAATACGAAGGTAGTGCGGCGGGTCGCTCCGAGGGACAAGCAAATCGCGCACATGCTCATTGTAGACTTCAAAGTAGGAGACTCGCACGTTGAAACTGATATCCGGAGATTCGGCGCCTTCGATACGTTGGAACAGATCTTCACAGGTCCGAGGGATCAATCCAGGCGCTTCCGGTGTGCCCATCATGGTATAACTCTTGCCAGAACCCGTCTGGCCATAGGCGAATATGCAGGTGTGGTATCCTTCAAAGTTGTGGTCCAAGAACTCTTCTCCTAAACAGTTGTAGACGTCTTCCTGGTGGGCGTAGTGGGGGTCCCGTTCGTTATGCGACCAGAAAGAATTGTCAAAGACAAATGATTTATCCTCCAACACCTTTCCGCGCGCCTGCGATTTAGGCTTCCCTTCGTCTTCCGGGCTTATCTGGGGCGCTCGAAGTTTGGTCGTCTGCGTATGCGGATCCATGCTGATCAGACATTCAGCATTGCGGTTGATCTCTATGCTCCCAAGTATGGGATGGCTATCAGCTTCCATCCATAATATTCTTTACCGTTCGGCTAGACGTACCTCTGGGAAGGAACTTTCTCACACGGACGACAACGCGCACGTTGCCGCCGCCGGAAGGACTAGACATGCTGTCGACTCGGTGGTGGGCAGAGACGGCCACGCCCTCGCGTGCGCGCAGCGACGGACTGGACGCGGTTGATCGTAAGGTAGCGGCGGAGGCAGTCATCGAATGGGCCGAGGGACTGGTGATGCCGGTTATCGCGGAGATCCCGGAGGACGAGGCGGAGGATTGGGAGCCAGGCCCGGAGCCGTGGCCGATATGGTGGTAGAAACGGGGTTCCAGGGACATTTCGTGACCGTGATCCCTCAAAAACTGTACAAACTGAGTGAGGTGCTCACGATGGCGTTGAAGTAGGCAATGGTACATACAGGCAACTGTACCACCGGATGGGTAGGGACCGAGAGGCGGGCTCTTTTCTTATCGAGGAGGGATTGATATTAAAGGTATGGGGGGTGGTGGTGGTGGTGGCTGCTGGGTTAGTGGACCCAAGAATGGGCGTAGTGCTCGCCCTCCAAAGGGGGAACTAAACAAGGAGGATATCCAAAATGTATATGCTTGCGCGGACCGTTCGTCTGCAAGTTCAATTGACATCCGGCACTAGACAACAGAGGGATTCCACTCTCGACATGGGGTAAACAGACGGGCAGTCGGGGGTTTCGGGAAAGCTCCTGCGATGGAAGGTGAAAGAGAGAAACATGCAGTGGTACGTAAGGGGATGGAAGACAGTACACACTTCCCCCCTCTCAAAGAAGGTCCACGGGGAGATGCAGCGATCGAGGAGGGACCAGAAGCAACAACCGAGAACTGGGGGGAAGTTTGATCGTGGGGAGTTCAAGATGAATGAATCGCATCGCCATGACCTCGTTTGGGGATTTCCCGATCGGGAATAGCAGGCAGCCTGAGGCAGCACATAGACCTTCTGGCAGCGGGTGGTTGCCATGGCAATTCTACCGACAGCCAGGGACACGAGCTCACGATAAGAAAGACTACTGCTGTGTTCGGAGAGACACAGACCGCCGAGGATGCAAGGATATGTCTCGATTGCATACAATCTGATTGTTTCGGTTGGTCCGGTGGTCAAGGAGTGTACCACCGGGAAATTACTAGCACTATCCACATTTACACATTGCATGCACTCATGTCTCAGCATCCACTGCTCTTGTCCTGCAAAGAGTGACTTGACAGCATCGAACATTCCGCATGGTCTCATATCATATAGCCGCGTTGCTCCCTCTATGGACGCCTCCCAGCGTCATCATTCCCACCGGGCTTGACTTAGTCGAAGTCCTCATTTGCGGCCGCAAAGACATCTCCTTCGTCCGGGCCTTGTCGTCCTTTTCTCATATTTTCCACGTCAATATAGGAATCATTGGGCACTGGGTTGCCGTTCCTATCCAATGTTGTTTCAAACATCTCCTCCGGGGTCCAGTTTGCACTGGGATCCTTGGCTTTGGAGGTACTGGGCGCAACCTTCTCCTTGGCAGCTTCCGCAAGGCGCGAGACGGGATTCGAATCTCTTGAGGTCATGGTGGTGGTTGTATACTTTCTGTAAAAACTATTAGTTGATAATCCGGCTAAGACTGTTGGCCATCTCCACGGCAATCGAGTACATCTGCACCCGCAACCAAGGAAAAACAGCAAGCGTACCAGATGGTAGTACAGTTGCCTAGATGGACTTTAGTTGAGATGGTTACATTCAGATCGACGTATCCTGAAACCAACGACAGAAGCGAACTGGGGCACGGGCCCGGTATGATATATGGTCCAAAAGTGGCGTTAATGATGAGATGATGACGATGGGACTTATCCGCATGATGGGCTTTACTCACAGGCGGCTGTTGCTCCCAGCCTCACCCTCGTTGGTCTCGAAGCGTTGTGATTGCGTGGTTTTGGCTGGGTGAAGTCATTATGAAGTTTAACCGGTTCGCATTGGTTGAGCCTTCGTAAAAGCAGGGCAGGATCCATGGTCGCCTGCCTTATGGTTGCATTGTCTTCGATTGTTGTTCTATGCGGTCCATGGTACATTAGTTGGTCTCACTAAGATGCATATCAACTTATGATGACTTGATGGAATGTTTGTATAGCCGATCGCTCCAATGTACCCGCCGCGGGGTTAGATTCGACCCCACAACCTGGGGTAAGCCCCGACACACTTGCTACCACACTCATTCCGATGGTGGCTGGTATGCTGGTTTTATTGACGCAATAATGCCTCTTAATTCAACGACATCAAACAATCAATCTCAACCAACTATGGCCAAGGCCAGTTCTACCCGGGCCTCCATTCATAATGGCCAAGCATATTGTGCCGATATGTCATGACTTGCGTGGAAGCCCATCTTCTCATCAGCCAATGCACTCCACCGACTGATCAATATATAAGTTCTGCATAGTAATTTTACTCTCTGCCGTTATCAATCTTGGGCTGGGCTTTCTGGCTACTAGTAGTGGGGCATTTGTAATTGGGAACAATAGGTCGATTGATACTGGATTTTCTGACATGCCTGGAGGCTACAGACAGAGCATGAGACTTTATCATAGCTGTATGACCTTCCTCACATCAAACCCGCTCTGTGCTTTCGGATAACTCCAAGGCAGCACATTACCCCGTTGATTGCTCACGACTCTTACCCCCTTCTCGATGAAATCAGTAGTGTAATGGGTATGTCCAAACACCCAGACTTTCACTCCAGTTGCAAAGGCAACACTCCAAGGACTCTGAGCATGCTTGGGGCTAGAGGTCCCCTGAAGCAAAGGCGCATGGTGCGTCACAACAAGGAGAGACCGTTGCCTACTGCGCTTCCCTGCTGCTTCATTATCCTGTTGTATTGAATGTATCTCCTGAATAAGCAGAACCATGGCGTGCATTATGGTCATCAACTGACCAGTCTGCAATCCTTTGGAAATCTTTGAGTTGTGAACAATATCGGCCAATTCCTGGGATATCTTTGACCAAAGCGTGCAGCCAAGGATACTAACGTTAGAACCTGGGACATCGTATCGTTTCTGATGGACGATCAGCCGTCCAGTAAGTGCAGGATCCTGCCCAAGGCGTTTTGCTCTTTCTATTCCCGTTTCAAACGTCCCATTATAAAGCTCATAATTCCCGAGTGCGAGAAACACCAACTTGAATCGATCAGTCAGTTTCTGTAAGAAGTTGCGGTAATCTTCATAGTCCGTTAAGCGTCCGATATCGCCCGCGAGGATAAGATGCTCTGCGCAGGCGGGAATCTCATAGGTTGAGTACTGTTAGTTGACCTCCAGATGGAGGCCAGAAAGGATCTGGAAAGATACAGATGATTGATTCAACGAAGACAATACTTTCCGAAGCATTGAGTTGATCCACAACGAATGAGCAATTGGAGCTGAGGCGAAGGCGGAACTACTCAAAAAGGAAATTCCACTGGACGAAACAATGTATCACGTGACTACTAACAGCTACTGTAGTAGTATGTGCTAGGGCAGCAAATTTTCCCTCAATTCTGGAGGTGTCGTATGATCACATCACCGAGAAGCTTTTTGGAAAATCACTGTTGGATAGTGACAAGTGGGACTCTTGAGCATTTAGAATGAAGAGCGAAATAGAAGCTAAAGACATTCCGCTAATTTTCTTCTCCCTTCGAGTCATCCATCCAGTATACAAGAAATAGTATTGATCTAATTTACTGTTATCGGTAATAATTTAGAGCCTAGTATCTCTGTCAGTAGTTTAGCAGGGACTTCTCTATGTACGCATGGACAGCAAGTCTTCCAAAGCTGAGCTGTATATCAGCAGAATATCTGACAGCCTTTTCTGACATACGGCTTAGTATAGCAATCAAGTCCCCATCCATGTTTAGAAAGCCTCTCTAGTCATATGTATCGAGTGTCAAGGTTTGTTTAATATGATATACCACATTACCAGGTGTTTGGCCACGGGTATCGATTATATTTCAGCTTTTCTGAAACCCTCTTTTCCTACGGTAGGGACACATGAATTCTCTCAAAAGTGTAACGATACTATAGATAGTCATTCTAAGTGAAGCATGAGAAGGTCACAATTATCACTGATCTTCTTCCCTCACCTGAAGTAGAAATCAGTCTTCTATGGTATATCTGTGTTCCAAGATTTCTGGGGTGAGGAGATAGCCGTCATAGCCTAACCAAAAAGTGCCAGGGTTTCCAAATTTATCATAGAACGTAAATCGACCCTCCCAAATCGTAGAGGCCGGCCAAGTTGCACTAGGCGAGAGAAGCATATTGGTGACACACAGGGCGTTGCTTTTCTGATTTATGGTGACCTCAGCCGTATAAGAACCAAACCCCACTGTTCGCGTTTCTTCTAATCCCATCGGCCAATAGTAGAAGATATGGAAGTACCCAGCAGTGTTGAACCAAGCGGTTGCATGATCTAAGGCGGGGTCATCTGTGCCCAGACTATAGCCTTGGAAGTCTGCTTTTCGGAGTTCGTACTTCGTGGTGGTCAGATAAAAGTTCCGTTGTGTCCATCTGCCGCTCTCGTCTGGCCAATCTTGCGTTATATTTTCCTCCTGCTGCTCAAAGTTGAGATCGTCCACCTTGTATGTAACTGGGTTCGTACCCACGAGAGTGATTTTGGAATCAAAGGTTCCACCCCCGGTATGGACAATCGTACCATCGGACTGTTTGATGCTAGCGCCGATTCTCTTGTTTTCGACCTTCGTCGTCGTAACCCAGTAACGCTTTTTCTGAAGACCCCCAGCCGCAAGAGATAGGTCAGGCTGGACGGTCTTTTTAGTAGATGGCAACCCATGTTCGAATTCGTTTTCTGTGACTGAATAGCTCCACGATCCTGATATTTCCGTGGGAAGGTCGTCATAGTCGATGAGTTTGATTGTCTCGAGCTCGGAATCATTCAGCTCATAGGCAGTGTTTGTGTCTGGATCAATCACGCTGATAGCAACAATCACAGGAATCTGCATGTTGCCATTGGCGTAGAGCGCATCACTCGTGGCGTTGGGTGTAGTGGCCTGGACTTCGAATGAGGTAACCTCCCAGGAGACGGATGTAGAACCCATGATGAAACAGTAGATCAATGTTAACTGAGATGAATGATGTGAGTAGAAAAGACCTCTGAAAAGAAAGAGAAATATGTTTCTTAAGGGTTATTATAGATTTCCCAAGCGACCAAAGCAGTAGGTGATGGCCACCATCTCGGTTGTATACATTGAAGAGAACACCATTGTTCCGATATCAGCTGTGAATCACACAGGCTCTTCGGGATTTGATTTATTTGATGAGACTTGACTTTTTTACTTAGATATCTTGTGTAATCATTAGGGGCCCCTTGCCCAATGGAGATCCTGTCTCGTCGATCGTTGGCCACTTTGCAGGTTCCAATGCAAAGATAGTATAGAATGAGCATTCAGCTCACTCCATAGTGGGTCCACCAAGTCTGACGGGCCCGAGGATTTCTCTAGCATAGTACATCGGCCGGTTCAGCTGCGCCCTGGACGCATATGCATGTTGAATGTTGAACTTTTGCCACCCTTATGCAGTCTGCTTGATCGGGGAGCACTTTATCTATTGTCAAGGCGAGCAGAACCTATCAGTTAAAGTCTGGGCCCTGATTTTGGCGACAATCGCCAGACACAATTAACTCGAGAACTGATTTCATAGCCATTGTAATGTGACTGCTAAGCGCATGAAGTGACCAACCAGTAACCATCAACCAATCTTCAAGTTGTATTTACACAACCCCGTCTGCGAAGAGCCAGATAGTACTGAGCTAGTAGTAGACCACTAGGGTTGCTGCATTTCTTCTTCGTTTGGCATCGGTATTATTATGCCCAGCGTGTCCCCCTCACTAGTGCTCTAACTAGCAGGGGTCCGCAACACCGCACGTTTAGTAGACCGACTAGTTACACAGCAAGATGCCACGATTCAATCCGGAGCGGTACCAAGCTGATACAAACTAGTGATTAGTCGGGCGGGCTACTGGATAATTTCGGATCACCACAGCACCAGCAGGGCGGGGTAGGCTCGCCATAACGCAGGCATTCTTTCAGGAATATTGCCCCGTTTCATTCCACCCAATGAATCTGGACCAACTGAACTAACAGAGTTCTCCTCAAGGGATCACCATGTCCGGGATTTGGTTGTCTTAAGGTTGCAGCAATCCTGCGAGCTATTATCAGGACAGATGCAGTGACTCGTGCCGTGCGACCCGGGTCCAAGCGATCGATAAGGCCCTATAGTTTCATTATATGCGAATATCAGGTGCACCTTGACGCGTCTTCCACCTTCCATAAGCGTTAGAGGGCAGATCCATCTAATGTAACCTTAATATAATAACGATCCTCTTAGTATTGTCTAGACTCACTTCTCAACCCCTCTAATGTGTCATAGTTAGTTTAAGTACTTAGTTACTACTTAGTATCCAATCATCCTCTTTGGATCCTTCTCGGAATATATTCCCGAGCTGAAACTCAGCTGGCAAACCCGAACAATGTGAGAAACCCTTAGTACTAGTAGTCTTCTTAGCAGTCTCAGCCCTCCACCACTGCAAGATCATTTCGGAGAGTCCGACAGACATGTAATAATACTGTAATACTTCTGGGAGTTTGATGGCTTAGCATGTACGATGTCGTAATAGTTGTATGCTATATTGCCATCATTAGAATGAGATGCGGGATTTGAGTGAGGCCTACTTGACGTGCTAGATCAACTTGAGTTGGCAAAGTACAACTCGCAGACGGATGAACGCTCTATATCAGGTTCCACCAGTAAGACATGCATGTGTAGTGTAGAGACCTGCTTTAGCAGCTTGGAGGTGACGAAGACAGCATCGATTGATGCATCAATAGGTCAGTCATTGTGCTCCTACTCTTTGCTGGTAGGGTAAAAAGACGCAGGCATATACTAGAAGTTCATGTATATATAGGAAGCTGATCACTGCTCCTGAATCTTGTTCAAGTGCCAATGCTCATTCCCTTATCTTGTCCACAATTCTTCTGTTGCCAGAATTTCAGTTTTTTTTTAAGATATAAGAAGACAGCCCATCTTGTCTTCGAATCCTAGCGACCTCTACTCCCAGAGTTTCAATTTCCAAAGTTTTCTGCAGAAAGGAGTTGATCCTCGTACTGGACAATACACCGTCAGTATTCAACTCTTTGATGCGCCATCGGAGACTCGCAACTGTCCGTCACTCAAACTATCTTTGAGCTACAATCCCCTCAACACCAAAGATATCGGGTTGGGTACTGGCTGGTCCTTTAATCTACCCTCCTACAACCATCGCCAAGGCAAGACTCTGTTGCTCTCGACGGGGGAAAACTTCCAGGCCACTGAGACGACCAGTACCTTTTTCATCCAGGACCAGAAGCTCAAGAGCTTCCAGGCAAAAAGAACGGGATCGTCAGCAGGATCTACTTATGAGGTGGCCTACAAATCAGGCCAGGTAGAGATTCTCTCCGGTTTCAACAACACTTACAACCAATCGGTTCCAATCACCATCTACGGCGCAAACGGTCGCTCACTCAGTCTGGAGTGGACCCGCAATGGTGAACAGCCACGACTGAGCAAGATCCAAGACGGTGATGATGTTTTGCTAGAAGTTCAGTATTCCGATGCGCAGGTAACCATCACCAAGGCGCCTGGAACTACCGCGGCCAGCATCTTCACGCTTATCCGGCGTAATGCGCAATTAACCCAGCTTAAACTGCCGCTGGACGATGACACGCCCCCGTGGCAGTTTTCGTACAACTCCCTCAGCAACGGATTTGTGTGTGTCTCACAGGTGACAAGCCCTACTGGCTTGGTTGAAGAGGTCAATTACAAGCAAGATGGTCATCAGCTGCCCTCTGGGGCGCCTTTTACGAGTATTCCATACGTGGTGTCTCATGTGGCGCGTCCAGGCCGTCAGCAGCCAGCCATCAAGACTACCTACAGCTACTCCTCATATAACTTCCTGGGTTGTGGAGGAGCACGGCAGTGGAGTGATACCGGGGATAACCTGTACCAGGTGCCTGCGGAATACCAGTACACATCCATGGCGCAGCTGGAGGGTGGAGCAACCACTACCTATACTTACAATAAGTTCCACTTGACCACCAAGATCGTGGAACAACTGAGCACGAAAAAGACTACCCAGGACATCACATATCATGCGACTCCGAATACAGCATTTGACGATCAGCCTGCGCAATACTTGCTACCAAGAACGGTTGCGATCACTTATGCGGACACAACTGCCTCCAGTCGAACAGAAACAACAACCACCGAGTTTGACGAATGGGGCAATCCTACTTCGGAGATCAAACCGGATGGCTTGATTACCACTCGCACATACTACACCGCAGATGGAGAGGCAGATTTCCCGGCTGACCCTCATGGTTTCCAACGGTACTTGAAAACGGAAACAGTGACCCCGGCGGAGACGTCCTTTGCTGCACCGACCAGAACAGAGAAATTTGGTTATTCGGAGCTTCCTACCTCAAGCAATGCGACAGTGCAGACATTTGTTCTGCAATCATCGCGCGCCACTCTTGAGGGGGACACTTCGCTGACCACTGCCGAGTATACGTATGTCAACCAGCCAGACTCCCGCGATCATGGACGTGTCCAAGAACAAAAAACATGGCTATCCTCGAAAGACAACGCCACAACCCAGACATTTGCCTACGAGTATCTCAATAGCGGCGAATTGAAAAAGACACTCAATACGGCCAGCTTTGACGGCGTTTCGGCCAAATATGTGACCGTCCATTCCCTGTCGTCTGGCAAGGTTACAGGACAGACGGATGATGCTGGTATCCAGGATGTCTTCCAATACGATGCATTGGGCAGATTGGTCAAAGCCGCAACAGCGATTGACACCGACCAGGAAGCAGTCCGCTACAACAGTTACGCCATTCCTGACGACGGCAGTAGTGGCATGGTGCTGTCAGTCACGGATGCCAAAGGTGTCCAGACACAATACATTTCCGACGGCCTGGAGAGAATCTGCCAAGTGAAGAGACAAGATGATGATGGTTCGTGGGATACATCTACTAACACATACTCCGGCACTTTTCGCTTACTGCAGGAGCGCAACTACAATGCTCTGGGCCAACATGTTGAACAAACTGACATTGACTGGCTGCGTACCCAAGATAGCGATCCAACGGAACTACGAATAACCAAGGAACTGCAGTATGACGACTGGGGTCAGGTCCTGAAGACGGTAAACAATAGCACAGGCGTCACGACGATCTCAGCAACGGATCCTATCAGCCTGAGCCAAACAGAAGGAATCGAGGGCGAAGGCCAAACTGTCACGCAGCTCAATCTGTCCGGCGTGCCTACTCAAATCCGCCTTCTGGGTAAAGATGGTACCGAGTACAGCAAGCTCACGTACAGCTATGACGGCCTGGGACGATTGGTGGAAGAAGAAGATGCCTTGGGTCGCAAGACAACATACCAATCTGACTCATTTGACCGAGTCACTAAGACCGCATGGGTGAGCGGCCGGGAAGTCAACGTCCAGTATGCCACCCAAAGCGCGGCAGCTCTCCCGACCTCACTCCAAGTCAACGACACAAACCTTGGCGGACAGTCTTTCGACGGATTGGACCGATTGACGCAGCGAACAGTCGGCGGGCGCAGTCTGACGCAATCCTACCAGGGCAGCACCCCAGAGCCGACCCAGATTGCCACGAACAAGGGCGACTTCAAGCTCACATACGAGCCGGGTTTGCCTCAGTCACTCTCGACGGTCAGTGGCCCGGACAGAAATGAGACATACAAATATGACTCAAAGACGGGGGTTGCATTACAGCTGAAGGCTCATCCAGCACCGCAGATCGTCAATACTTCCCGTCAGGTCTACTGAAAAGTGAAGCACTCGACCTCAGCGAAGGTACCGCATCCTTTTCTACACAGTCGACATACTCGATGGCCGGGAAGTTGCAAGGATATACCGACGTCCATGGAAAGGAATACCAGAACACATATAATAGTGCAGGCCGCCTGAGTGCCTTGACTGTAGGATCCCTCACGGTCTCTTATTTCTATGACAGCGCCAACCGTCTGTCCGGCACAACAGTTCAAGACCAAGAGCATGACTCTAGCTTGACCACAAACCTTGTCTACGATGACTTCGGTCGAGAGATTGAGCGCACAGTGTTGCAAGGGGAGAAACAGGTGTCTAGACTAACTCAGTCCTTTGGCGAGACGAGTCTTGTCACCACGCGGCAAGTAGAAGAAAGTGGGAACATTGTCCGAAATGAATCATTTGCCTACGACGAGCACAACCGTTTGGTCAAGTACACATGCGAGGGAAGTCAACTTCCGAAAGATGAAAAGGGACATGAGATCCAATCCCAGGATTTCACCTTCGATAACCTCGATAACATAACATCTGTCACAACAGGTTTTCAAGATGGCACCCAAAACACGGCAACCTACTCATACAGTCAGAGTGATCCAACCCAGCTCAGCCAGATTGAAAACAGCCATCCCGATTTCACACCTCAAATCACTCTGGTATATGATGCCAATGGATGTCTCATCCAAGATGAGCAAGGCCGTACCTTGGAATACGACAGCGGTGGCCGCCTGGAATCAGTCAAAGACAGCAGTGGCAACATAATCAGTCAATACAAATATGACGCGGCTGGTAGACTGATTTCCCAGTCAATCCCTGACCAGCCATACACCCAGCTATTCTATCGACAGGACAAACTAATCAGCGTCAAGTCTGGAGACCGCCAAGTCAGCTATATATCTGCTGGCAATGAATACCTGGGACAAAGTACTCAGACCGGCGATTCTACGGAGATTCAGCTCTGGGGATCTGACGCTAATGGCTCTGTGCTCAACTGGTTCGACACAGCACAGCCAGATCAGATCCAGCAACAGCAGTACACGCCCTATGGCTTCAGCGCCCCCGATTCCGCCTTCTCCATAGGCTTCAATGGCCAGTGGCGTGATCCAGTCACAGGATGGTACCATCTCGGTAACGGATACCGCGTCTACAACCCCGTCTTGATGCGCTACCATGTCCCCGACCCCGGTAGCCCGTTCGGCACAGGTGAAGTCAACGGCTACGCTTACTGCCTGGGCGACCCCATCAACCGCATCGGCCCAAGCGGCCAGTGGAGCTTCTTTGGGCTCTTCGATTTCAGCTGGGCAGATCTAGTGTCTACCGTGATCAGCGTGGTAGTAAGTGTTGCAGTCGGCGTCCTCACAGCCGGAGCAAGTGTGGCCATCGAGATCGGCGTGGGAATCGCAGCCGGAGTCGCAACCAGTGTCGCAGTCGGAGTAGGAGAAGACCTAATCGAAGGGCGAATGCCAACATGGAAGTCCGTTGGAATCGACGCGCTCGCCGGCTTGGTTGGTGGTGTGCTCGGCGAGGCTGGTGGCCGGTTTATAGCTTCTGGACTCAAATTCGCCACCAACTTCAAGAGCTTCATCGGACGAGCTGGCTCATATACGGTCAATGAGGCTGCAAAGACGGGATTCGAGACTTTCAAGGAAGCTGTCACGGGGGCTGTGGAAGGTGAAGTTGCCGGTCAGCTTAGCTACGGCTTCTACGGCGATGCACTCTCCAGCGCGTTGGACAGAGATGACTCCTCATCGTCCCAGCAGGTTTCGAGTTCATCACCGGTAACTAGCTCACCGTCATCGTCTCAACCCTCTCAGAAGGGCCAGGTGGTCGCGGTCAGAGAGGCGTCGTTGGCTAGAGACCCCATCAGACTTTCTCTGCGGGATGGTCAATCCACCGTTTCTTCTAATCGAGACCGCGCATTCGGTGAAGATGCCGGCAAGTCCATTCCTGGTATGTTGAATCGCCAGCTCAAGTGCACGTTCGGGCCTCTTGGAGCATCGCAGGGCAAGCGGCAAGCGACGGGAAGTGGTGCACTTGAGTCTTTGGAGAAGAAGAGAAGATCGTGTGCGTCGGTGAGGAGTCAGATTCGGGCTCAAGGTGTTTGATTGAGTAGTTTATAAGAGTTCTTTCTGTGAAGGAAAAGTTTGATGCATGAAAGATGGATTAGCATTTTTAAATGGGCTTTCTGTTGTCCGTCTCTCCCCATTTCTTCTCTCTGCCCTTTTAGTGTAAGCAAATATCAAAACAGCAAGGTCATTCTAGTCTATCTAGCAACTATATAGTATCGCGATCTGAGATATTCCTCCATAATTAGTAAGTGCGGCTGTAGTCAGTCTATTGGTGCCGTGAACAGAAACAATGATGGTCTATGGTGCGCGAAAATATGAAATGCTAGAGATAATGGATAATTAGAGTGTGTAAGGGAGTGTGTAAGGGAGTTAGAAAAACCGAAATAATAATAACCACAAGAGTATAAGAGAGGAAGAAAGGAAAGGAAATAAGAGAGTAATAGGGTGAAAGAGTGTGTGGATAATCAGGAAAAGGAGATGTAGGGAGAGACATGAGGGAGACAGAAGAGATAGATACCTCCATTCCCTCATTTTGACGATCTCAAACCGCCGGGAAGGGCTGTAGGTCTTGTGGAGGAATCCGGTGCAGCATGTGTACCACTACCACCGGTGCGTTAGGCCCGTTCGGATTGCGTGGGTCATCAAGACAGATTCTCCAGTGCATGAACAAGGAAGTCCCCAGCTGGATTCTCCAGTACACCCGGAACAGATACTCGTGACCGCCCTGTTGACCAAGCTCGAAATTCATCACCGAGTCACGAGCAGGATCAACGATCCTATGCAAGGCAAGGCGGTGTGCTAGAATTATGTGTTAGTCACATAGACAGACTTAGTTAACTAAGTGACTAAGGGAGTCAGGGCAGAGGAAATTACTAACTTTGTGCTTGCCGTAGGCTACAAACACTCACGTATTGCTCTGGCGCAGTGACCAAGAACCGCATACGGACCGAGAACTGGCCCTGCACTCCAGTGAGCCCCTTCAAAGAACACGCAGATTAGCGGAAGTTTCCTGACGAAGCAATTGTTTCTTTTGTTTGGGGGGGGGGGGGGGGGGAGGAGGTGCGGAAGTCTAGACAACTTACTGGTCGGATACCTACAAAAGCAACGGATTGTTCTCGCAGCTCATTTCCAACCCGTGCAACAGAAGGGACTACCAATTGGATGGTGGTGTTGCTTTGGAAGCCCTGTACTCCATGCAACCTGGCCGCACACAGTGCCGCACCGCGTGAAACTGCCTGCACACTGCCAGAGAAGTTAGAATCATGCAGTTCATTGATTACTAGAAGTCTCGAGTGAAGACAGCTTACCTGTGTTGCAGTTCCCCCAGCAACTTGGGTCCGGCATTCGGGTAAGCGCGTGCAAGATCCTGTTCGACCTCACGGCGTAAGTATGCCGACTTGCCCAGCCCACCTGCCAGGATCACCTTCGTAATTCTGGCATTTACTGGGGCGGTGATTCGTGCATGTATTTGCCGAAGTACCCCTTGCACAACCGGCTTGAAGGCAAGGACCAGGGCATTGTAGTCGAAACGATACTCTACTTTGCGGTTTCCCCGCAGCTCAATCCGAATTGCGTGCACCTCAGTCCCGGTCCTGCCTGAGAATACTTCTTTCACAGAGCTGATACACTGCCGAGCCTGAGCAGCGCTTACCCACTCTCTAGAGTCGTGAGGTAGGTCCGGGTGGGCAGCCCGAAGTTGCTTCACCAGTTCCAAGTCCACATCAAATCCACCACATCGAATGCCTGAGACGGATTAGCTACCCATATGCAGGCCTCCGCCTTCGGCAAATCGGTGGTACGTACTGGTAGGATCCCCCAGGAGTTGGAAGGTGAAAGGACGATCTCCATTGTTGCCGTTTACTTGTAAAACGGCAGTGTCCTAATCGAGTGTCAGCTGGATGGTACCTTAAATGACCTTGACCAAGATAAGCCTTACGATTGTGGAGCCGCCGCAATCGCACACAAGAAGTATGTCACCATCCTAGTTATCCGACCTTGTTAATTCCAAACGCACCCAAAGGATTCCTGCTGGCTGCTGCTGCTCACCCGCATGTCATTTCCGTTCCTGTACTCATCAGCAGCCCATACAGCCGCAGCTACAGCTTCAGAGGCATAGGTAATGCGATGGTTGTTCCCAAACCATCCAACGCTCTCAACTGCAGACCGAAATTCCAGACGGCCGCGGTCTGACCAGCAATCTGGTTCGGTGAAACACCAGTGGATTTGTGGTCCACGCTCTCTGAGGTCCATCCATAGCCTGTCCCGCAAGTCTCGAAGAAAGTCACTAATGATTTTTCCGGTGCCAATGTCGTTTAGTTCCACTGTGCCGCCGAGGAGGTCTCTCAGATTATGGCGTTGTGTGGCCACGTCTGGGGACCCATCCAGCATGAGTTTTACCCAAACATACGGCTCTCTGCCGCGGGATGCCGCGGCACTCCTCCCCCACATGATCTGACCATTGCTGTTGTATTTGAAGATCGAAAGGATTATACCGTCATTAGCGCCATGAGTAGCCCATGTCGTCAGGACGCCCAGGGTAGTCAGGATTGTAAGGACTGTAAAGTATGTTTATGTTAGCGAGAATCACACACACACACACACAGAGAGAGAGAGAGAGAGAGAGAGAGAGAGAGAGAGAGAAATAGAAAATAAGGCAGAAGCAGAGAGGTAGAGAGACAGATAAAACAGAAAAACAGAAAGATAGAAAGATGAACTAGTAGAAAAACAGAAAGATAAAAAAAGCAGAGAAACAAAGAGACAGAGAGACAAAAAAAGGGATTCGATAAGGAATAGGAGGGAACAAGGAACTTGCCTGTTTTATACGCCCCGAAATCCACGGAAATGAAGTACTGGTTCTGTTCCATGGTGGATAGAGGCGGGGGACAAAGTGTTTGAAGATTTGTGAGGTGATGCTGTTAAAAAAATCAAGGATGTATTCAAGACCAGCTGAATGCATATGCAGTGGAGATTGATGACGATACTAGATTAAAATTGAGGAAATGCAAAGGGAAGTGCGACCAGCTGGCTCTATTTATGTTTGTCGATATGCTACTTCACTGTTACTATTTATTCTACTACAGATATATTACAAACTATGATACTATCTTTGAGCTGCACCAGAATGGCGTCCAGTTCACATGTTCATCTCATGACCTGGCCGTGTCTCTCTCTGTCACGCTCACACACATACGGGTCCCTCCCCCTGTCTTAACTGGTCTACCAGTCAATTGCATGGCATCCGAGAAGGTTTGTTGCGGCTGAAACCCTCACACGGGCTAGATTTGCGGATGGGTTGATGCCTCACATCACACAAAGAGCCGGGTAGCCCTAAGAGCCAATGAGCAGCCAGGGAACTGACTGAATGAATGAACGGATGAATGAATGAACGGATGAATGAATGAATGAATGATGGAAGAAATAGACTTTTGGTCATCTATCCCCCCGTTTATCTTGCCCGATTTTCCTCTCTCTCTCTCTCTCTCTCTCTCTCTCTCTCTCTCTCTCTCTCTCTCTCTCTCGATTCCCATCATCTTCCTCCGTATCCACACTCTCTCCCAAATCTGCGACACCTCCTCTCAACATCT
Source organism: Aspergillus eucalypticola CBS 122712 (assembly GCF_003184535.1). NCBI lineage: Eukaryota > Fungi > Ascomycota > Eurotiomycetes > Eurotiales > Aspergillaceae > Aspergillus > Aspergillus eucalypticola. Next base: position 210,002 of record NW_020290300.1, on the reverse strand, counting down.
CCTGAATAGACTCCAAACCAAGATTACTGATTCTATTTGGCCCTTTCGTCACGCTACTCATCTTCATTATGACCAGCCCCCAGAACCAACATAAACGGCTCAAGCGCACTTGGTCGGATTTTGAAGAAGAATCTAAGTTGGCCATGGAGAAGGAAGCTATGTTAGACTTGGAGGAGGGATCTATACCGGACATATGGAACGACGGGGGTCCAGCTTTGTTACCCACTGCAAAGTACCTCTGTCAGAGACAGGAGTATAATGAGATGATTGAACATTATTGGTCCATGGCCTTTATGGCTGGACCGCACAGGTTGTCTTCACCAGCAGATCTCCAAAAGGGATTCATTAAGATTGAAATGGAGGTTCACAGTTGGGCTTGGCGCTTTGGTGAAGAAGATTCGATGCTTCATCTCTCCAGTGATGACAAACAGGCTATTATCGCCAGCCTAGATGGATTCTGTGTCCAAGAGGACTGGGACAAGATTCATTCCTCTCTTCCTCCTGCCGCTCGCTCTATGTTTGGAAAAGTTTTGCTAGAGACCATGCTCAATCAATTCATTTACAAAAAGTTTGCCACCTCCCCCTTTTGGTTTATGGATGCCAAGATGGATGCAACGGACCAGCCCGGGGATGTCAACTTCATTAAGAGACTTGACTATATATACCAGAGGTTCAAAGAAAGTATGTCCGTCTCAGCCCTGTTTTCTCCCCTCTTCCTCGCTACTGGATAGTTTGAAAATCACTAACACTTAGCATTTACATAGTATTGCCCACAAACGCAGCATGGTGGAAGTCAACTCTCGTGAGCATCTGCACCGCAGCAATCCTGTTTGTGGATGGTCCCCGATACTCAGCACTCGGCCAACCGATGCATGAACATCGCAAAGCACTCGTGAAGTCGTATGTGGACGAGCTGTGGGGGTGCCGACTGTTTCGACTCCTACTCAAAGAATCGCTGAGCGAGTCGCTCCAGACATTCCGCGATGACAAACTCCACATGATTCTAGAGTTTGCGGCCCAGGAGTTTATTGCTGGTCAAGCTAGTGTCTTTGGCAATTTAGTGGTTGAGCGACTGCCTGAGCTTGCCAAGTTTGATCACCATTCGGATACTATGGTAACCCATCATTTCCATGCTGGCTCTGAGTCCCACCATGGTGCTCAGGTTCTTCTCGTGGTAAGACCCCGCTACAGCTACCATGATACGATTATGGGTATGAATTATGTACCGGTACCTCCGATCCAACTCATACAAGCGGAGGTTCTTACGGCGCCAATGGCGCCAGAGCAACACGCTCAATGGGCAGCCACTGCTGGCGATGATGACGCTACGCAGAATGAGAGAATCGACAATGAGGGCGTGGACAATGAGAGACACGAACGAGATGAAGAAGGCGAAGGCGAAAGGGAAGGAGAAGGCGGAAAGGAAAGAGAAGACGATGATGAAAATGACAACGAAGGTGAGGATGATAACAGTGACGATGAAAATTTTGAGGATGACGAATGAGCGATATGAGGATTGGAGAGGAGGGGCTTTTCTGTTTTGTATCATTTCGGTTTTCTTCACTTTGTTTTTGTCTCGTGAGGTTCAACCTTATCGTTCCTTCAATTTTCAGTCGCTATATACTATCATCAAGTAGATACTAATATCAATTTCGGGCTTACCTATTATACCTTGTGCACCGGTAACTCTAGCTTTCCGGTAGAATACGTATGTCCCCAATTTAGTCAGTATTTCACGCCATACTTAAAGCAAGTGGTGATACTGGTTTATACTACCTAATGCATTAGTAACTGTACCCAAGTAGTACTTATCCCCTGGGTTCACTAATTGATTTTGTTACAGTCCGGTCGAGCCTCTGTTCGTATTATCAGGTGGTAAGTTATACATACATACGTTTGATGACGAGAATACAGGCACAACTCTATTAGTGCCACTGCGTAGATATATATATAAAGTTCAAACTTAGTAGTAGAAACATCCTAAAACACTGCACAAAGTTCCCATAGTACCATTCAGTGCTAGACACAGCAGTGGAGGAAAAAAATATATCTGAATTATAGTCTACAGAAATAGTATCATTTTCCTTCTACAACTAGAGGTATATCCTGTCACTTCTTCTCTAAGATAATGTGACAATAGCTGCGGGATTCCGAACAAGTAGTACTAATTTTAATTATAGATGTGAGTAGGGCTTATTATTTTTTGATTTATTATCTTGGTATCAGCCAGGATGATTACCGCTACAGTAACCCCGGCCATCGGTTTCACCCCCTTTCGGGGTCAGTGAACTAAACTTATCGTAGTTCATGGTAATAAGTAGTAGAGGTCATCATCATCAACATCACTAAACTATGCTTCATTCTATACAAATACTTGCACGTACATATATGCTTTATTTCCTACTGTCTTACGTACCTCCTATCTAGGACAACTGTAAATCTTCAAACTAAGTTAAATCCCCAAATAGCCCCCTCCTAGTATCTAATAAATTCAATTTTCATCACTTCACCCAACTAAGTACCGACTTGCGCTACTACTACCATGTACTACATAACCTAGTTACCCGTCCATGTCAAGCAAGCAAGCACCTCACACCAACCCAATTTAACCCATCAACCCATCAACCATCTACCAACACATACACATACACATACACATACACATACACATACACATACACATACACATACACATACACATACACATACACATACACATACACATACACATACACCTACACATACACATACACAACCAACAAGCACATAACCCCAAGAACCACCGTAACGACACCTAAATCACCTCACCTCAAGACTTAACCCAAGTTAATGCACCACATTAATTTATTATTATTCGTCCACATTTAGACTCCCCGTTAGTTCCGATGGATAGCGGGCTAGTTGGTTGGTTCAATCCAATCCAATCCGAAGGGGGTAATGATTTGCCCGCTGAGGTGTTTGTCAGTCAGTTGCCTGCCCTGTTGTCTGTCCACATGGCCCATGTGGCATACATACTTACATACGTACATACATAATGTATGTGAGTGCGGGTTGGGCGACGTGCATAATACCCTACCTACTACTTACTTACTAACTAACTACTACTTAGCGGATAGATGGGTAGTTATTAGTGGATGATGCAGAGTTATGGGGCCGAGGGTCCAGTGACGTCGGGCAACTCCCACTACTTACCTACTTACTTATCAGGTCAGATCTGTTATTACTGTGTTGGGCATGTGACGTGCAGATGGATGCAGATACGGGATTGTTCTGGTTGGTTGGTTGGTTCGTTGGGTTGTCACTACGTGGTGGGGTAAAAAGTATCATACTACGTAGGATGAAGTGCAGTGTAAATGGTATAATATTGGTCTATCGGTCCGTGGTTGTAGTGGGTAAATAGTAGTAGTGCATCTAGTATGTACGCTGTGCCAGTACAAACAAAGGAAATAAGGAAAGAATCATCCCAACAGTGTCCGACGCGGATAACCGAATGATAAACTGGTGTGTCGCAGAATGGTATCTTAAAGAACAGAACGAAGCGAAGCCACTTGTATACTGCTGCTGCTGAGGGTATATCAAGTCCACGTTCCCGATGAGCAAGCACGCCAGTCAAGAAAGCAGATCCCCGTCCCACGAAACATAACAATAGAAAGATAAAAGAAATGTATCACAAAGGAAAGGTAAGAATAAGAAAAAGCTTCCCGCGCTGATAGCGGGGTATTCGAGCAGTAGGTATCAATCACACGCAGCAGCAATCCAGTGAGCCAAGCCCAAACCAAACGCGCTCAAATGCAATCCGGTGATAATGAGAATAAAAATGAAGAATCAAGGACAACGCTCACGCGCCTGTATTCCGTTGCGGTGCTAAAAATGCATCCCGTCGCTTATGTCGAAATCAAATCAGAGTATTACTTTTGGGGTTTCCTATGTCGGTATAGGATGTAAGGTCGAAGTTGTATCCGTTCTAAGCCGAGGTCGGTCGGCGAAGAATCTCCTCGCAGTTGGCGTCAAAGCGCATGTTCCATAACCGAATGCTGTTCATCAACTTCTCCGTGCTTTCTAGCTCGCGGTCCCGGCCGAAGATCGTCTCCACAAATTCACAGCCCGCGTTGCGGCCCATCGAGACCGTCTTACCACCCTCGCGCTTGGCGGCCTTCCACATAAACTGTTCACATGTCTTCAGCAGCTTCTTGAATCGCACCCACAGGCGTTCGCCACTTTCCAGAAAATCCGCAACCGTCTCACGCGCATCGCGGCGCTTGATGCGCTCAATGCATTCGTCTGCCCGTTTGACCTTACCGGCCAACTTGATCAACAATAACCACAGATCGCCCGCGACATCTGCCATAGGAGTCGACGCGCCGTGGTGGAATACGGTCCAGTCGTAAATCCACTTTCCCAAGGAGTTGGCGTCGAAAACACTGCCCAGAAGGATGATGGGCATTTCCGTCGGATCCCAGTTCTTGATCGAGTATCCCTCGGGGATACCGGCCCGCGCAGCGTCCTCTTCGGTGGCCTTTGGCGGCGGCTTGGCCGCGGGTGCAGGCTTGGGCTTGGACGGCGTCCGAGTGGAGGTAGATTGGCGACGCGCCCGGGCGCGTTTGGCGGAATCGACATCATCTTGGGCAGGAACCTGGTTATAGTAAAAGTATTGATCAGTGGGTGGCTTTGGCTTGCGCGGAGGCGTCGTTGGTTTGCGACGGGGAGGACTGGGTTCCTCGCGAAAGACGTATCGGGGGGCGTCATCGTATCCATCGTCGACCACATCCACAAAGATGGGTCGCTTATGGGATGGCGGAGCGCCAGCGGAGTCCCACTGACCGGCGGGCGCACCAGCCATGGTACTGCGACGACGGTGATAGCCACCAAAAGAAGCACTTACAGGATCGTGCTTGCGCGGTGGCGTGCCATGCTCCGGCATCGCTTCATAGATTCCATGGCCATACCCGGAATACCATCCTGCCGTTTCCCTAGGGCCGGCGTAGCTGGCTTTGCGATTATGGCGCTTCGAGGGGCCACGAGGCGAGGCGTAGGGGCTGGCAAATTGGGTGGCGTAATAGGCGTAGTGAGGCGAGGTGGGAGGGGAGGTCATGTAGTCGTAGGAAGACCACCCGGGGTGTGGACTGGGATAATGGTACATTATCGAGAAAGGCGCATAAAAATCGAGGCTTCAAACGGCGAGGCGAGACACGAAACGAGAACTTTTTATGGGTGGAAAGAGTCCCAGAAGCACGACAATCGCTAGAGGTATAGAAAGCAAACAGCAAACAACAAGAAGCACAACCCAGGTATATTATACAGGATATCGTTCAACAAGCCGATCGACGCCGGGTTTAAAAGGACAACGGAATCGGGATATCGATAATGATGATGATGAGGACTGAGGAAGAGGACCGTCACCGAGGCACGGTTTCTAGGGGAGAGGAGGAGGCGATTTGTATGTGCTGAGAGTGCATTTGAACGTTGTCGCTAACCGAACGGTGTGCGGGCAAAGGCGGCTGGCTGTGGAAGGAATGCCTGGGGATCTCTGGGGGGCAAACAGAGATCAAACGATGGGAAGTGTGCGTTAAGGGACGCTGTGACCTCTTGAGAGGTATATAGTATATACAACTGAGAACAGCGATAAGCCGGGGACTTCCAGGAGGCGACCCAAGGAAGGGATGCGACAGGGGAGAGTAGGTGTAAGAGGAAGAGTAGTATATAGATAGGAAGAACCCAAGAAGGGTGTTGTGTGTGTGTGTGTGGAAGGGGAGTCACAGAGGAGCCAACCGGTTTTGTACGGACGGCAAAGACAAAAGACAGAAAGAAAGGGCACGGGCGCTGCGGTAAACTTGGTATGGAGTGGGGCTCCCAGGTATAATCCCGTCGGTAATTAATCTTTCCAGACTTGCTCTTGCGCTGCGGCGGAGTCACGCTAGTGGGTTAGTGGGCTTAGTGCGGTGGATTTAGTTCGTCTCTTAGTGACTTGCTGTTGAAAGTTACCGTCATGTCACGTCTGTTGCGTTTGCTGACCTTACGGTAAAGTATTGCTGAAGGTGTGGTTTCAGGCCCAACCACCACCAGAAGCAAAAAGGATGGATGGGCGAGGGATGGCCAGGGAGGGTGAAACCCAAACAAGTACGAGTATCAATAGAAGAGATAGGATCCAGTAGTAGGAGAGTTTAATACTGCAGGCTATTGGAAACGTCTCATCCCATCCAGGCTGTTGCAAAGTCAGTCAGGACAAGACCAGACAAGGCTGGACACATTCCCCCTCAAGAAATCGCCGCAGAGTATCATCCTAGGTCCAACAGCGACTCGTGCTTTAATATACCCATTATCAGGTCCCCCTCTCCGCGGCATGAAGATGAATCATCCGATTGACGGGCGCCATTGCAAGAGTCATCTGAACCGCTCTGTTGGGCATCCCGCGTTCGCTCCCTGACTGGGCGACACGATGAAACAGGCAACGGCAGGCTCGGTACGGAAAATAATGCGCAGAGGGGATCTTCAGATTCTCAAGTCCAGTCATCTTCTTCAACATGTCTGTCTATCATGCTCGATAAGAACTACCGCGGCGCATTGCTATTGGCGAGCCCATCACTCCGCCGCCGCTGCGTTCCTCAGCAGGCGTGCGTACCTACAGTGGGAGCCTGCCGCATAGCAAGGAGCACATCACGTTTTCGGGGCGAAGGAATGTGAGTCATGGTCACGTTGCCACAGGTGGCTCAGTCGTGAGTAAGAGATATTAATATCTTTCAAGGCAGTCATCGTGAGATGGACACTCACTCTCTTATACAGAGCTTGTCCTACCTGGGTGCCTAGCACTGTGGCGAGGTCAAGTAGGAGCCTACAATGTCTGTGGCAGCGCCTCTATATGGAAAGAGCCATGCTAGGCATGCTACCGAAGGAGCCGAACCTACAGAGTGACTGCATCTCCGGCATGGGGCCAGTCCATGGTCCAAAGTACTGTACATCAATAGATATGCTGATCTGGCGCACACGATTATCGACGGTCGGTTCCATGGACAGTGTGCGGATGAGCCCGTCGGTAATCCATGGTTGCGATCCGGGGTCCGCGAACAAGCTCAACTGTTCGAACTAGTGGAACCATAAGGCATGGAATATCTGACTCCCTAAAAGCCACGAGCCATCGCATGGTTGTTGGGCAACAGCTGGAGTGGATGGGCGTTACGGATGGGCGTTACCGCTGCCGACCAGCTGGGCAGCAACCACACCCTCTTCATATCGGACGACGCCTGTTGGACAGACCGCAATTTGCGAGTCGAACGCGGTAGTTTAAAAATTCGTAGGATCTGAAATCCGGGCATTTGTCTGGCGAACAGTTTTGTGAAACTTCCAGGACACTCAAGCTGTCTGGGCTCTAGACTATTGAAGACTGCATAGTGTTGGCGTCTCTCGAATGTGATAGACGCCATTGCCCAATACGGACAGGCAGGCAGGCAGACAGACAGACCGAGGGGAACAGCAAAGTACTTAGCGCCCTCAAGTTCCCAAGCGACCACAAGACTTACTAGTTCTGCTACTAGCAGGAAGTACTAGTAGTAGTTCAGTTCCAATCCGTAGGGCCAGTCCCCGGGCGGACTCCCAATTAGAAATCGGCCTTCCCCGGTGTCAAGACTTCCACGCAATCAGCGACCGGGAAAGTAGCGAATCCTTTGGCCCCTGGCAGATAGGCAACTCTTCTTTGAGCGCTGGCTGGCCAGAGGATCTTTGCAAGGTCACACATGGCGCTCTGGGTTAAAGCAGGTCAGAAAAGTATGTGATCATGGTTACGTGGTGGCGTTAGCCTGTCGGGACGGGAGGAGTCACAATATTAAAGAGTATCGTGAGCCATATCAGAAACCTTAAGAGAGATGGACTCCTCCTCATCATTGAACTTGGCTGAACCTGAGCGACCACTTGCATTGCGTTGACCACCATTGGATAAACCCTGCCGGACGCGGGATCAAGTCCGGGTGCCGCTGAGCTCCGCTCGGCGTCAACGGTTCAAATGCATAGATGGATCATTTGCGGTGATAGTGTCCTGATTGGGAGGGGAGATACGGTCCGCCAATCTACTAACATCTCTCATGATATAGTGAGATGCGAGGAAACTACTCGAAATGACCTATCGCACTGGCAGTTATCTCCAAATATGGCGGTGATAAAATCCCTATTGACGAACTCTCACCTCATCGTCCGCACCGCCGAATGTGGAAGGCCTCCAGAAAGGATGGTCAGCAAAGTAAATCAAAGTCAAACAAGCACCCCCACAGGGCCAGTCCCACCATCAGAGTTTTCACCGTCCCTTGCTCGGGGAGCCGATGATCTAGTCTAGACTGTGCCGTGTGCCTTGATAGTCTCACTCTTATTTTTTTAAATTATTCCTTTCAGCTGGTGTTGCTTTCCTTCTGGAAGATGCCTTCAATTACGCTGCAGCCTGTATGGTATGGTACATACAAGGACCCCATGTACCTTTGTCCCGAAATTAATGCAAATATTTGGCCCTTGATCACATTTCAGGCCAGACCCATAGAATGCCAGAATGTCCCCAGCCGATATTCCAAAAATTGATACACAAAATCCACATTGATCTATCTCACAACAGCAACACCACACAACAGTAAATACTAAATAGCAACCTAACTTCAACCACAAACCAATCTATCTAATTCATTTCCAACAACTTCCCTCCCGACTGGCACACACACACACCCTCTCCCTCCCTCCTTCCCTCCCTCCCTGTCTGGAAAATAAGCAACCTCAGCACAAGCAACTAAGCCCCTGCATATCCTAGACCACCCCAGCCGCATGCCGATCGCGCGGCCGGAATTTGAGTCTCATTTCCGCCCATCCTTTCACACAATACCCATTGGATTAGAATTTAAGACCTGTGACTCTATCTACTCCTGAATGTGTGCGCCTGACTCAGCCCTTGCCCTGAGCCCTAGTCAGGAGTGATTGGCGAACTAATCGATTTACTCCGTACACTGCACCTATGTTGGATTGATGCCTTATCTGGTATCCATCCATCCATCCATCCATACATGCGCTTCGAAGGATCATACCAGAAAAAAGTACACTAGTACGTACTTCAGGTTTTTGTTCTGAACATTCCTCGTTCCCACATGGTTTGATTATTAAATTCCGAGCGCGTGTTAGCTAGCCTATCAATTCTTCGTATACCAGTTAAACATAACAAAAGGCCGCCGCTTGAGAGCCTAAGGTCAACAAAGCCCGACACGTCTGCAGGTTTCCGCTGCCGCAGGTGTGGAGGATCGTGTTGGTTAGGTAGGGAGTACTAAGTACTGTGTAAGGATTACGCATTGTGGTTGTACTGGTTGTACTACTTGGGATGAGTGTAACCGCTGCAGTAAATGTTTTGCGTTTGGCTCTAGACACCAGGTTCATGGATGTATTGTGTGCTTGGCAGATGGGTTACGTCAATATGCTAGGGATGCACGTGGAATATACTACGCTACATCAAAGTAGTGTTGGATAATGGCCAATAGATGTTTCGGTGTTTTGTAGTGTGCTTGGGGTAAGTTATTATGCTATTACATAGTAGGTTTATACTACTACGTATGTTTTCGAACTAGATAGAACCTTTAAATTAACAACTGATATCTTCAATGTAAATGCTCGATAGTATATAGAGACCAAAACTGCTTGGTGCCACATACTTATCTGCCAGCTACGCTCAAGTTGCAGCGTACCATCTATACACAGAACCAACAATCCACACCAATACTTCCCATACCACACAACGTCTAAAAAACAACACAAAGACAATGAATACCATAACATTGATAACCAATATCAACTATCCACACCCAAGTCCTCCATATCCTCCCCACCGCCAACATACCACCAACACCAAGTAATCAGATAGACAGACAACAAGTAGTAGTAACACGATGTACCCACTCCACCCAACCCTCTCCCCATTCCATAAATACCACTAAGAAAATCATGTATATACATACCATACCTCCACCTCCACCACCACCAAGTTCTACTAGATACATAGTGACCGACCCCATGTCATCCCCCCTCTCTCTACCCCTCTTTTTAGTCTCTACACACACTACATCAACCTACTTTACTACCATGTACGGAGTACACTTCAATTAACCGCCAACCTAACCCAACCCCAACCATACCCTTGTTCTTACACTCCCCGGCGTAGTAAATCCCCCCGCCACACGGGAAGACATAGGGGATAAGACCCCCCGAATAGCCGCCGAAGTTGATGAATCTCATCTCATCACTATCACATTGGCATCATCCATCATCCATCACCCCCGCCTTTGGATTTCCGGGGGCAGATGACCGACCCTGCTAAGGATAGGTATTATAGGTGCATTACTACTTGTGTACTAGTTCAGTGAGAAGTGATGTAAGTGGTAACCTCTCATCTACGGAGTACAATACAACCGTAGTAGTATTTATCTCTTACGGAGTAGATTGGTCTGGGTCCTATCGATCACGTCGCATCTGTTCTTGTCTCGTGGGGTCGGGGCAAGGCAAGGCAAGGCTCGGCTCGTCACGCTCAGCGTTGCGCCCTATCTTTCCATGTCTCCGGTGGTGGTGGTGGGATGACGAAATCTGACTGAGGTATTATCTAAGAAGCATGTAGTAACTATAACTAAGTAGTTAGTTGACTAGTTACCTGGAGTATGGCTATGTGCATGTGCATTACTATATAAGTACAGTACTATACATAGAATAGTATAAGCCGTCACTGCCACTACCACTAGACCACTACCACTACCACTACCACTGCCACTGCCACTGCTGTGCATTAACCACATACATACTAAATCGATACTGTAGCCTAGCCTACATACTACTAAACAATAGTAAAGTATATTGGCGCAGCACGGCACAGTATACCCTCATAACCAAACCCAACACAATCAACTCACAAGAACCCCTCCCACTGTCACCTCCCTAAGATTTAGGCACTCACCCACCCACTCACCCACTCATTCCATCACCACAGCAGCACAGCAGCAAACCAAACCACTACAGAGTAACCGAGTGTCCACCTCTCCCACACAAAGAACAGAGTCTGCCTTCCACCCAACAAATGAGCATCTGACACGCAGGCCCGAAACTCAACTCCCAACTCAAAAATTTCCCGACGTACTTGCGCTCGCCGCTCGGGAGATGCCCGGTTGCCCGTTAGTACTTAACTTTGTGGGTTTTGTTTTGGTGGGTATGTTAGGCTGAGGTTGCTGGAGGGACCGTCAGAATTGGAGTAGATGTATCGTATCATCATCATCGATGGGGGGGTTTTCTGACAGATGACAGTAGGTTTACGGAGAATTTTACGCAGTAGGCTAGGTAGGCTAGATACCAATCTTGTTGCTACGTATCGAGCGGATTCTGTGGAAAGTGGGAACGGATCTAGTGCGATGGGTCCCGGTGGTGGGGGCTTGCTGGCTGGCGGTGGATGTTGTGGCCCGAAGGGTCAGGTTGCGATAGATACTGTGTGCAGCGTGCACCATACTGTGTGTACGTAGTGGGGAGGAGGATACTGCATTATGTTCATTATATTTCGCTAATATGACTACATCTATATTGTTATTGGTGTTCATGATCGGTGTCTGGTAATTGAAGCTGGATGGGCTCTTTGATGCACGTATCCGTCTGGTCAGGTCATACAGTCATATACTCGTCCTCCGCGCGTTTGGTTTGCATCGCCTCGTGCCAACGGAATCCCTGCTTCACAGAGACAGAGGGCAGTGTCGGAGACATGAATGCCTCATGCTGGGAGGAGGCCCAGCTTCCTGGTGGCAGAAATGTAACCTCGCTCACGGACCCGTTGGCGGCTGCCTGCAAGCCGAAATCAAGGGATGAGACCGCAGGAAGTCCATCCGCAGCAGGGTTCTCTGCCCAGATCTTCTCCAGCAGCTGCAAGCAGGAGAGGTTGTTGAAAAACCCAGAGTCTCTGGATAGATCTTTGCACCGTTGGCGGATAATGGCGCGATGATCGGCACGCACGCACTCAGACCCGGTGATGAATAATGGCCACAGGAGATACGCGTCAGACTGGACAGTCATAATGTGACTCATTATGTGTTGCACAATGTTTTGGATACGAGGGTGATCGGACGGTAGGTCTGGATAGGCGAGTCGTTCACTGTACAGGATCGCCGCATGGCGGAATGACTCAGAGATGTGTATGACGTCCTTCAGATTGTGAGTTGCGACCACCGGCTGGTCTGTCGGCGATGAAGGGGGCGAAATGTAGGCGTGCTTGGACGTAAAGAGAGGCGAACCCGATTGCGATCGGTGGGGAACAAATCGCCAGGACTCAAGCTTCTGTCGGAGAGAATACCATTCCGCCCAGAACGCCGGCGGCAGCTGTGCTCCGTTGCGACCACCAGGCGGCGGCGGCGGCGGCAATGAAAATGCAAAAGGACCGGACGAGGTGGCTGGATTGTTCGATGGAAAGAAGGCCATCGAGGGCGGGAGAGTAGTGGATGGCATATGGATGTCTGGTGGCGTAGATGTGCGGACTTCTTGATTTTGGCTCAGAAGGTTCAAACGACCTAGCTGCGCTACGATTCTGAAAAGTCCGGCATCACATCCCGCCAGATTTTCCAGTCCCCATTCGCCATCCGAGGTGGCGGTGATATCCAAGCAAGCACCGCGAAGCTGTACCTCGCGGTCATTGGTGGTGGCGGTCATCGTGTCAATCCATGTGAACATCCGAACAAACCACTTCAGCTCATCCGACATGCAAGGTGAGTTGCACAGTCGGATGGCCAACAATTTTGTCACCCCCGCAAACTGCGTCTTAAATTGAGCGACCCCAGTATCACACCCATGGAATAGACAGAGGATGAGTAAGGTTGCCAGGACAGAGTCAGAAAGTCTCTGATGCGGGTCGGCCAATTCCCGATTCAGAGCAGAGACCGCCATGCCCCGATGATGCTGCTCTTCCTGGGCATAGTCTTCAGGCATACCGATACCAGCCCGGTCCTGTAATGCTCCATCGGTCAAGGCTTGGTGGGCCAAGGACGACATGCGCCCCGGCAAAGTTCGCTCCGTCGCCCTCATTCCTCGTTCGCGTCGCTGTCGCAGGTTACAGCTGGCCAATGTAGCGATGGCCTCTTGGAGCGATGTGCTTTCCTGCGCCAGTCGAAGAACATACGTTCGAAATGGATTGGTTGGACTATCAAATGCCACAATCATCGGAGCAATGACTTCGGCATAATAACTGATTAGGTATCGGAGTCGAGGTGTACGTCCCACGGAACGTGCCAGCAGCTGCTGAGATACTGATGGCGGCTGGCAAGCACTCATACGTGGTGAAACCTCGTCATAACAGGTTTCTTCCATTTGCTCATCTGAAGCATTATCTTTCTGTTTCGGAGCCTGAGCTGGCCACGGACACTGTATTGGTAGTGGTGTTTGTTCTGGTCCCATCCAGGTCCTTGACGGGTCAGGATATGAGATCAATGGGGCATGGCACTGTCTCGGAGAATCGGTCTTTGTCGCACGTGAGGAATAAGAATTATAGAAATTTGGCGAAGCATGGGAATCCACCGTATAGTACACCGGTGAGCACGCCCGGCGTTGTGAAGCAGTTGAAACCGAGACAGATCCATGCTCGGCAAGCCCAGTGCCTGAAGAACGCTGCTTATCATGTCGTCGCTTTTCTGCGGCTGTGTTGAGAGTCGGTTGGGATTTCGACGCTGTCCGTGGTCCTGTCACACGGGAAAGCTTCGGAGGTGCGACCGCAGGCTGTGCCCCGGTCACGGGGAGGGACAACCCTCGAAGCTTTCCTCGACTGGCGACTCCTACGCCCCATGTCAACGCTGTCTTGTACCCCGCGCAATTGCGGGCGCTGTCCAGGCACTGGGAACAATATGGGCGACGCCGGTCGCAGGGAGTACCCTGTCGGGCGCAAGTAAAGCAATCATCAGCCGCTTGGCTTATGACCGTCCTCCTACGCCTTTTCCGGGGACCTGGGGCGGAGACCGGCGGAGCTTTGCGGATTCGAGGCTCCGAAGTAGATTCCATAGCCGGATCTGACGCAGAGGTTGGCCAACTGCTAGGGTGCAGATACTAATTCGCCCAGGCAAGCAATGTGGAGATAACCCGGAGTGCGGGGTCCCATAAGTGGTGCGAGGAGTTGACACGGCGGCAGTAAGCAGGCTAGCTAATGTCTTAGAATAGGCCAGGCGAAAGCAGGGCCAACACGATGTTGGGGGGATGGAAGGTAATGTATCTAGTCGTCGGGATGAACAGGTCAGGAAAAAGCAAGAAAGAAAGACTAACGTCGGAGAGGGAGGGGGGCCACGCTTACGGTCGTTTATAATCAAATCACATCGGGAATCGATCTAGTTCGCGCAGGAGAAAGAAAGCGGATTTGGAGATGATGATAAGCGACGATCGTTGCGGCATCACCCGCCGTTAGGAGAACAGCGCCGGAGATTAAGCCAGTATAAACTCGTTAGCGCCGAGTAGTCGAGGCTCAGCAGCCAACCGGTGCGTGGCGAGTGTCTTCGAACCCGCATTTTTGAAGCGATCTTACTTGATGGCGGCCGAGTGTCGGCGAAATTGAGCCACCGTTTCAGATGGACCCAGAGAAGATGGCACAGTTCATAGCCGGTGCAGGATTAACTGGGTGCACAGATGAAGTTGGTTGTTCATCATGGCAGCACTCAAAAATGAAGGAGGAAGAAGGACTTTGGCTACCCCCAAATTTAGGGCCGGAATAGGACTAGCGGGAGGTGTGCATTGTTCAAGTTCAAATGTAACAAAACTCAACCAGCAACTCAACTTCCTACTATCAACTACTAACCCTACTCAGCGATCAACTCCCCTCAATGTGAGGGCATTCTCATTCTTCATTCATTCCTCTCCCTTCTTCTCCCATGTCTCCCTTCCAGTCGATCCAAGATTCCAGATTCCCCTTAACTTCTTAAGGTTTCGGTAGACCAAGCTAATGGGATCCACTGGTGAACTTTCCCTTCCACTTTCCACTCTGTCGGTTCGGTGGAACTGGCCCTTCCGCGGAGAGGAAGGACCACATGCAGTCTTCAGTCTTTCACCTCCCCTTTTCCATTGCTACGGGTCGGGGCTTGGTGCCTTGGAACCCCTGATGGATCACTCGGGATGACTCCGACCACGAGGATGGAATAGGAAACTCTCTCGCACTTGGTATATTAGGATTGCCACCGGATGAAGATCATGGGAAGCCAACCGGAGCCACGGCATACTCAATTATGCACCGCGTTATTAATAGCCGCGGGCAACGTAAGTGCGCGTTCTGCCACCGCCTGCTGGAAAAAGCATCCACGGTGCCTCCATCGCCTCCCCATCGCTGCCTGCTGAGCCACGTTGGACAAGCCTTTGTGGCCGCTGGAAACTTTTATGGCCAAAACTTTGCGATTTTCTAGCGTTTCCAGACCCCTGCCAACACAACAGTGCTTGATTGTGTCTTATCTCGACTACCGCGGCTCCTCCACCGCCATTCGTATCCCCCGTGAACCAGAATTCGCCTCCCGCTGAACCTGGACTCGACCGAGCTTGCCAGCCATGTTGATGGATTGCTAAAGCGATCTTCTCTGAACTTACTTGAATTGCCCACCCTGCCGGCCAACCGCCGAGGTGCACTCCCTCCATACGCAGCGAGCTGGTAGATTTGCCTCAAACCTCCAAAGCTATACCTCCATACCCCTAGCTCTGCCTCCGGGCAGCGAACATAGTCATGCCGGTTCTTCGACCAGGTAAATTGAAGACGATAATCTCGGCCACGGGTGCGCTGCTACTCATTTGCACCGTGTATATCTATTGGGCCCCGCCTCCAGCCTCAGTAGTCCCTAGCACCGCCTTCGAGGTCCCTCTCGCCGAACGTCAAAATGCCTTTTGGAAGGTCTTGAACCCGATATTGCAAGGACATGCCCCAAATACTCCTACGCCAAAGCGCCTGGCGGACGTAAGCGCAGTTCACTTCAATGCTACGACGACCGATTCGCGACCTGATCTGACCATAATCGAGGATGGCGACTTACAAGCGATGGAAGAGGCTCATGCGGGATATCTTGAGGAGTGTCGTAAGTCTGAACGGCTGCGGCCAGTACATACTCCGGGCACGCGTGGCATAGTGTCCACAGCGGGGGCTTCCTATTTTCCAGTTTTCTTGTCCTCTCTACGAATGCTTCGACGACTGGGGTCAACGCTGCCGGTGGAGGTGTATATGAAGGATAAAAGTGAATATGAAAAACAATTATGCGATGAGATCCTACCGGATCTGGGTGCGCGCTGTCTTGTTCTCTCGGATATCGTTGGCAAGGGCGCCATTGAACATTACCAGCTCAAAATCTTCGCAGTTCTATTCTCCTCGTTTGAAGAGGTTATTTGGATGGACGCAGACTGCTTTCCGCTCCACAAGCCTGAAGTTTTGCTTGAGTCGGAACCATTCAGCTCCAAGGGGTTGGTCACCTGGCCGGACTTTTGGATCTCCTCGGCGTCTCCGCTGTACTTCAAAATCTCGCGGCAGGAAATGCCAGCGCTGTCGGAGCGCGCGTCATCGGAAGCAGGCGTCTTTCTGGTATCGAAGAAGACACATCAGTTGACCTTGCTCCTTGCTGCTTACTACAACTACTACGGTCCGTCACATTATTTCCGGCTATTATCGCAAGGTGCACCCGGCGAAGGCGATAAGGAGACCTTCCTTCATGCTGCCACCGCCGTCGGAGAGCCTTTCTACGCTGTGAGCGAGCGGGTTCAGGCAGTCGGTCACACGAAGCCGGGCGGTATTGCGGGCTCTGCGATGGTGCAGACTGACCCGGCCGAGGATTATGCGTTGACCAGTGCGAATAAATGGCGCGTGAAAGATGAGTCTGTGGCGAAAGCCCCCCATGCTTTCTTCATCCACGCCAACTACCCCAAGTTCAATCCTGGTGAAAAGGTATTCGGCATGAAATGGGAGACCACGCCAACGCTCCGCCCCGATGGCACAGATGGACGGGCGTGGCTGGCGGCAGAGTCTACTGTCCAGCGGTTTGGATACGACGTCGAGAAAGCGTATTGGGAGGAGATCAAAAACATCAGTTGCGACCCCGCCATCAGCTTCCGGACATGGGAGAGGAAGGATGAGATCTGTGACCGGGTAGAGAGCTACTGGGCGAATGTGTTCGCCGAGCCGCATGATGACGACCCCAAATTCACTGACGAAAGCTGAATTGGCCGCATTATACTGCGATGCTGAGCCTTGAGACATCACTGGGTAACCAGTTACGCCATGCTGTTTATGATCGACACGGTTGCTTATCAGCAGTATTGTATATATTCTTCTGTTCTTTTTCTGGTTACATATTCATACCATTAGGTGTATAATATCGGTTGATGCCATACTAATTTGGCAACCCAACTCTCCGTTTGTTGATACCCTGGCGCTCCGCAAGTATCGAAGTATATTCCAGTCTTTGTGACAACATTCAACATACATATCATTACATACTATATCCTCTAACAAATCTACGTGGAAAAGAATGAAAATAGATCAATGTTAATTGAATAATAGTGATATGCTATCGCCCCAGGCGTCAGCCATTCATGCAGTCATTCGAACAGGATATATATAGCTTTTCCATCCGTCCATCGTTCCAAACCCCATCATTACATCATTTATTTCTTGATACCCTTCTCACGCAAGCGCTGCTCATCCTCAGCCTGCAATTCAGCATCGATCTCAGCACCCTTGGAGGGCTTGTTACCGTGCACCTTGGCCTGCAGACAAAACAGTCAGCAATCTGGACATTTGATCAACGGGGTAAGAGTGTATATAAAACATACCGGCTTAGTAGGATCCTGCTTGCTGAGCTCAGCCTCGGGGTTCTGGACAAAGTTGTGGTGGTGGTCGCTCTCGGGCTTGCGTTCTTGTGCGGCAAGCTTGTTGCCAATGGAGCGCTGGTCCTCTGTTGGTTGTCGTTAGCATTGTATTCCGAGTCATTGGAGGATAGAGGGGACAAAGAAGGCAGGGGTCTGCATACTCGAATCAAGGTTCTTGTGGCTGTTCTTCTGACCCTCTGCGTAGCGGTTCTGCTCGTTGATCTCAGACTGGGGCACGTTGCGCTGGTCACCGGCTTCGTAGAGGGTGCGGCTGCCGACGCTGGATTGGCCTGCTCCGGAAGACATTGTGTATGTGTGTTTGTGAAGTAGTAGGAGATAGAGACTTGAGTTAATTTATATGAAAGGGAGATAGATAGATTCGTTGAGTGTCTGTTGATTGTTGTTGTAATAGAGTTACATTTGCTTTGAGGACGAAGAACAGCGTTTATATAGTGTCAGGGTTGGGGGAGAATCTGGGTGATAGTTGTGATGTCATATGGCAGTCGCTGAGATCATAGTACCCATGGACTGTGTGGGTCAAAGCCAAAGCTGGGCATGCTTTGTCCCTTGGCTGGAACATCTCTCATCATATTCTTCTTCGATGATGTAGTTGGGTCTGTTCTGGTGTTGCATTTCGGTGTAGTCTTGGGGTGTAGCAGTCAGATGGGGAATCGGTGTACCTGACTGAATAATGGGGTGGTGGTGAACTCAGCTATGCATCCTTACATAACCGATATCGGCCGATTAGTTCCATTTCCGGCTAACATGGGGAATAAACAGATACACGCGACTCACCTTCACGATTAAGGATTAATGCATCTACTACAACGGGGCATAATGGCCCGCAACCCTTCGCGTCTGCTGTATGCATCTCGTAGTCTGCAATTGACTACTAGTAGACGGCAATTCGGCACCAGTGTCTCCTCCATCTTACCCCTCCTCTCCCCGCCCCGATACACGCCGCTCCGATCATCATTAATATCATCAACACCACCATCTTCTTCCCCTCTCGCACATCACCTTCCCACTACAGCTACTCCCATCCGAGGTATCACCACCAACACTACCCCCGAAATGGCCACAACCACCACCACTCTCGACCCCCAATACGCCCAACTCTTCCAAACCCTGGAATCCCAATTCCAGACCACCACCCTCCCCCACGACAAATGGTACATTCTCGCCATCTCCACCCTCGTCGCAAATCCAGACCCCGAACGCGCCGACCAACTCTACCTCTACCTAATCTCCAAACCCGAATACTCGACCCCATCATCCCGCCAACACCTCATCCGGCGCATCCGCGAAGCCCTCATCAAAGCCGTGATCATAGTCGGGGTGTGCAAACCCATCGAAGCCATCCTCGCCATCAGCAAGCTCGAAGCGCCCGAAGACAAAGACTATACATTCACCCGGGAGGCCTGGCAATGCGACGAGGCGAATCACGAGCGCGGCGTGGCGTGGTTGGAGAAGCTGTATGCGCGAAATACATCGGGCACGTTGGATTTGTTTGCGGCGCATAAGGATTTCGCCTGGTTGTCAAAGGAGATTACCTACGGGTTGTTTTTGAGTGATCGCGGGGTGTTGGATGATTTGGATACGCAGTTGGTGGTGTTGCCGGCGATTATGAGTCAGAATTTGAGGATTGAGACTCATTGGCATATTAGGGGTACGAGACGCTTGGGGGTCAGTTTGGAGGATGTGAGGGTTTTGTGTGAGGGCGTTAAGCATGTTGCGGGGTTTTATGGGAGGGTGTTGGATAAGGTGCCTGGTGTGGAGGAGGTGGAAGGGGATGTTTGAGGCGGGGGGGTAAGGGTTGGTTGTATATAGTTTATGGGTTGGGATAGACTTAAGAGAACTTGGTTATATATTACCATTAAGGTGGATGGAGTATAGTGGCCGGGATCGGAAGAGAAGTCATACTACACATACAAAAAGGGAATGAAGTGCTAATATACTAGTGGAAGGGTTCTCTTATATTGCAATACTCATACGTAAGTACGTGATTTACTCCCGTAGGAATATCGAATGATATGCATCTGAAGTACTATAACGACAGCAATCTTGTTCATTTCTCCTTCATATATATCACAGTTTTTTTGCAGGCTATGTTGATGACGTTTCTTGACCACGGTCAAAAGAAAACATCCGAAAGATCAAGAGTGTTCCATGGAGACAGTCGCAATTCCAATCTGATTATTCAGGATTATCATGAACTATAGAGCCATATGACAGAATGACTACCCCTTTCTAGGTCACTTCAATCCAGACTTTTTCTCCATGACTTTCATAAAGAACTCTAGAACATTGAGAAGATTATTCGTAATTATCGGGGATTTTTTGATCCTTCAAACTAAGTCCAAGGATGGCTCCCTCCGAAAATCAAGGTAGTCTTTACCGCGTCTTATCATTTTATGGAAGCGATTTGATGACACTGCTAAAGATTTGTCAGTGCAAATCTTGGCTGTGCTCAGGACATTCGGAAGATGCTTCAAGTAGATATCAGACTATCTCCGTATGCCTTCTGGCGTTTTATTAATGAGGTATTCATCAATCCTGAGCTCAAATAACCTTTTTAAGATCAAGATAGAGGCCCTATTGAAATCTGTTTACAACACTTTTCCAACCCTCTCCTCGATCCTGCGCCAGTTATTGGCGGCTACCTTGGCTGTGTCATAGAAATTCTTGGCACGTATCTGCATTTGTGCCCATTCGGGGATATTATTTTCTTTGCAGTAGCCAAGAAACTCCGGCTTACTGGCCAGCATCGAAACAGCGATTGCGCTTACCCCATTGTTGATATGATTAAACCAGTCTACTGATTTGAAAAACTCGATGCAGAGTACTAACCGCTCACCTTTGTTCGCGGATTCGTACTCGCTCGAGAACTTTTCGGCCCTTTCTATCAAGGGATCAATAATGGTGGCAGCTGCAACCTCTGTCGACAGCTGGCCATCGTGCACTAATTCCTCACGTATCTGGGTCAAAGAAAGTATAGAAGTGTCGATACTAAATAGTATAGAATATACACTATCCTTGCAACTATTAGCCAAGGGTGAGTGAAACTAGTAAATTATAAAGCCTCGCAGGTCTTTTCAGCCTAGGCTGAGATGCCATTCAAAGTTGGATACCCCTAAATGCTTTAGTATCGGCGATTGCGTGCTTTAGTCGAGGCTTTTTCTGTGTCGTGTCCGAAAGGGTTGAGCCAAGAATGTCCTTCTGTTGTATTTGCAACCCTAAGATTAGGTCCCACCATATCATCTGAATGGCTTTGCTAAATGTCTATTATAGATAAGTGCGGTATCTATATCCATAACCTTGTTTCTATCGGGTTATAATCAAACCCAGCGCCATCTGCATTTTCAAAGTCTTCTTAACAACTTGCAAATACAATGACAATGTTTGTCCAATTTGGATATGTCATTTATGCTACCCCTCGGTACAGGATGTCCAACATCGCTGTTTCACTTGCAGGTGCTGGGTTTTCTCGAGCATCTTCCGTTCTGTAGTCCACGCTTGTAACTGTGGGGGAGTTTTCATGGTATGTGAACTTGATCCATTGGTATATTATATATTGTATATTAACCCGGATATGTTTGCCATGGTTGCCCATAAGTAACTGCCTATTTAGTTGTAGTAGCTGTGATAGTTATTCGTTATACAATATACTATAAAAGCATTGAGGTATTCCAAGTCAATTCTAAATTCGTTTTTTATATAATATAGTATTATGTAGATAGTTGGAGTTGGGAAGATTAGAATGATCAAGCAAGGTCGCAGGCCGAGTTTATATAGTGGGCAAGGGTTGGTGAAGTGCCTGTCTACATTGCAGTATTCATTAGTATATATTCCCTCCAATAGGTGGTAGATACTGGCTCATTGAATAGTAGTGTGAATTCCTTTTTGCGGTTTTGAGGAATCATAGGATATTCTAGGGAATGTGTCTATCAAAACAGTGAAATGCGTAATAGATTTTCCATCACAGAAAATTAGGTATTCAATAAATCAAAAAGCAATGCAATGAAATACCAGGACTATATTCACCGTCCCATGAAGGTAGACGATTAGATCTCTGCTATCGATAAGCTATCGATAATCAAAAGCGGTTAGCGGAAGATCAACTTTTGTCGGTCGCGCCGCCCGACGAACCTCCGCGAACGGAAATCCCACTTTAACTCCTCCCAGCATAACCCCCTCAAACCCACACCACACATATACCCCAAACATACACAATGGTCAAGCGCAAGGAACTCAAAGACAATGATGTCGAGATGTCGGGGACGGATCCCCGCGTCGACGGCGACGACTCCGATGAGGTACATCCATACAAACCAACACCCCCTCCAACAGCATATACCAAACCCAGCCAAGCAAAAGCAACAATTCGATATAAATATTGACAAAGTACTAAAATCAGGACATGGACATGGTCAACGTCGACTTCGAATGGTTCGACCCTCAACCAGCCGTCGACTTCCACGGTCTGAAGAACCTCCTCCGTCAGCTTTTCGACACCGACGCCCAGATCTTCGACATGTCCGCTTTGGCCGATTTGATCCTCTCGCAACCTCTGCTTGGTTCGACTGTTAAAGTTGATGGGAATGAGTCGGATCCGTATGCGTTCTTGACGGTGTTGAATCTTCAGGAACATAAGGTGCGTCTTCTCCGCCCCGCCTCGACATAAAGAACAAGGAGGAGGGGAGTCTAACGAAAGCATTCAGGATAAACCCGTCATCAAAGACCTCACAGCCTACCTGCAGCGCAAAGCCAACGCCGCACCGACACTCGCGCCCTTGGCCCAACTCCTCTCCCAAACGCCCATCCCGCCCATTGGCCTGATCCTGACGGAACGTCTCATCAACATGCCTGCGGAGGTCGTACCGCCCATGTATACGATGTTGCAAGAAGAGATCGACTGGGCGATCAAGGATAAAGAGCCGTACAGCTTCACGCATTACTTGGTTGTGTCGAAGACGTATGAGGAGGTGGAGTCGAAGCTAGATGCGGAGGAGTCGCGGCCGCAGAAGAAGAAGAAGAAGGCTGCGGGTGGGGAGAAGGCCGAGCGGTTTTTCTTCCATCCTGAGGATGAGGTTCTGGAAAGACACGCTGTGTGTGTTGGGCCTGTGGACTATACGCATAAGGCTGAGGAGGGGTTGTCGGATTCGAAGCGCGCGTTCCAGGATCTGGGTATCGTGACGAAGGGGAGCCTCATTCTGTTGGAGGCGAGTAAGTTGGATGGGGCGGTTAAGGATATGGCGGAGTATTTTAAGCCATAGATTTGATTTTCTTGTGATTACGATGATTATATGTTATAGACACCCGAAAAGTTGGTTTGTTCTTTGGTCTTTTGTCCGTTTCTATTATTCCATCTTGGTTATTTCTATAGAAGTTTCGTCACGGCGTTTCGTGTAATGTTGTTCCGTGTATATAATGGCAGAATGGGAGCTTCTAGGTGGTGTTACATTACTCCCATTGCGTGCCCTTGAGTCGCTGCATGAGGTAGTCTACCTCGACGACCTTGGTGAGCGGGATGACATATTCCTATGCACGTCAGCATGTTCCTGATTTATAAGGTGAGGGATGAATGTAAACTTACCTTGTACATAGCCACCACAGCATCAACATTGATCTTAGGTCCATTCTCAGGCTGAAAACCTGGATCGGTACCATACGTCTTCGCCTTGAGCGCCAACCGCTCCAACACCTTCAGCTCTACCTCAGGTTTGGTAATAGCCTCATCAATGCCCTTCCGATCATTCGCCTTAATCAGCTTAACAAAGCGCTCGGTCTCCTGCTGGAACTTAGCCTCCGCGACGAACTTTCCGAAGTGGATTCTGCGCGACAGCGCCTGCAAGCAATGCACATCGCATGTCGCCGCGGATCCGTAGTTCTCCTGTGTCTCGCCGCGATCTTCGCGCCCGAACTGCGCGCACACAGCGGGAAGGATATCCTCAATGTAGCGCTGTTTCAGGATGCTATTGACGTTGACATCGTTGTCATGCAGGATCTTGGGGTACTGGATCGGGGCGAGGATGGGCTCTTCCAGCGCGTCGGGGAAGAAAGGGTATTCATCGGGAGACTGGTACCGACGAACACGGGACTCCAGACGTTCTCGTTCGCGAAGGAAGTAGTCGAGAAGACTGAGCTCGGTGCCAGGGATTTTTACCCCGCCGGGTAGGTAGACGGGCTTGTTGAGAGGGAATTGCGCCCGTTCAATCAAGTGGAAGGTGATTGTGTCTTCAAGACGGCTAATTGTATCGAAGCATGATTAGCGACTGACATATTTTCTCAGTTTTGGTATTCTCAGTTTTGGTATTATCTGTGTTGGTGGACAAGTATGTTGAAACTCTGGCAGTAATGGAGGGGATGCGGGGTTGAGGTTTGCGCGCAGGGATATGAATCATTGTATGCGAGTTGGTCCCCGATCTTCGGTCGATCTAGAGTAGGCTAACTAACTAACGAAATCCCTCCGAAGGAACTTACATGAGCTGGAAGCGGATGTTGGCGAGGTCCAATGCCTTGGAGGCATCGGACAGATCAATAGCTGTATCCATGGCGAGGCTGGTTGAGGATTGAGACGGAGCCGTAGGGTGCGTAGAGGGCAGAAGTGCAGCGATAGAAGTAGATGGAGGGACTGGGAAAGCGAGATGAATACGCTCCGCTTTCGGGGAGATCATAGAGCAACTTAAGTAGGCTGGGGAATCAGCGCTAACGGTTTGCTGATCGGCACAGTCTGGGTGATGTTTCAAGGGAGACCAATTGCTGAGTCCAGAAAAAAAAAAGCAAGAAAATCTCACGACATCCGGACTGTCATGGAAATGCTGGGCTCAGCAATTATCTGCAACCCATAATGTTGGATGGTGATTCAATGATTCTGGCCGGTTGCCCGCAGGTAACATTACGGCTTCGTACAGAACCCGCGGCGGGATCCGTGGCTGGTGATGCTGTCATGTGCAGGAGGGAGAGCCTCATCAGGTGGAAAGCTGGAGTGGTTGGGGGGCAAAGAACAGGGACATTGGATACTTAAGCCACTCATATCCAATGGATCACCTTCTTTCCCAGGGGAATAATTATGCTTTCTCCGACATTGAAGCCAGACCAGCCAGAACTGAGGGAAGAGTGACCGTGGTACTTAGGGTAGCCCGGGCGCAGCAAAGAGGCAAGCTGTAAAATACAGCCGAAACACGGTAATTCATCGCGTGCAACTCCATCCGCCTTTCTTTTTCCAATCCCAGCCTGAAGCCGAACAACTGCCGACTGGGCACAACAGCTCCTCTTTCTCCGCCATCCTTGTCCTTGATCTCTTAATTCCCGGATGGGAGTTTGTGCTTAGCTCACTCTTCGCTCCTCCGCCGGTGTCATGGACAAACACCGCCGCCGTGATGAGTCTCCCTCCGGTCTATCAGATATTGTCGAGCCGGACGGTCTCTTAGGGACCGGCATCACGGTATGCTCTTGCGGCCTTGACACCTGCCCTTGGGCGGTCTTTCCTGCCTAAAATCCCTCCTTGCTGACCTTCTTCCTCTCCAGTCGCGTCATATCGAGGCCTTCGGGCGCAAAGTCACATCGACTGCTGGCCATTTGATGGGACCGGCTCCCGACTCCTCCAGCGGCGGCCACTACCACACTGCGATGGCCGACATCCAGCGCGAATTACGCCATCCCAACACCCAGCGCAAAGTCTTTTCTCTCACCCAGACCACCCCTACCGATCTGGTCCGCTCCAAGCTCTCCACCACCGAAATTCAGTCGCGGGCCATCTCCTCCCTTCCTGACGAACTCCTCGCCAATATCCCCGACGACTCCAGCTCGTATTCTCTCTTCCAGGGCTTCCAGGCGTCGCAGGATGACATTGAGTATCGCCGCGCCCATCGTCGGCGATCCTCCAAGAGCAAGAAGCTGTTGAAGGATGGGGAGACGCGCGGCGCTTTGCCGTCCGCTCCGTCGGATTTGAAGAAGGAACGGGACTTGCTGAGCCGCCGGATGGAACTGATGGGCGTTCGCAAGAATATGTGCAGCTCGGAGATACACGACATAGATAACAAGATCGCGAACCTACACAACATGCGAAAGATTGTGCTAGACCGATTGGCAGGCCTTGAGATGGAGGAGGCGGATCTGGAACATGAGCGTGGGTGACCTGGAATCTTGGATACTTGGCAGAAACGCGTCCTAACATGGAACCAGTGAACGAGATTGAGAACAAATTGGAGGATATCCAAGAAGAGCAAGAGGCCGAGGTGCCGCCTCCCGCAACTCCCAAGTCTTCCGAGGCCAACGATGACTCGATTGTTTCCGAAGACCCAGCCATGGGTGCTTCCTTTATGTCCGAATCCATCTACCAGAAGATCCCTTCGCCGAAGAGCGTGAAGCAGCGATCTATAAGTATGTCGCACCATTCTCCGTTCAGCGTCCAGTACTAATGGTCCAAGGGAAACGATCGATGCCAGTTTTGCACGAACACTTTGCTCCCGGTTCTGAAATCAAAGAGATGCCGGCACATTCGGACATGGTTACCGCTATTGACTTCGACTACCCGTTTGGCACCATGATCAGTGCCGCCCTGGACGATACGGTGCGGGTGTGGGATCTCAACGTCGGCCGCTGCGTGGGCTTCCTGGAGGGACACAACGCATCTGTCCGCTGCCTACAGATTGAGGACAACATTGTCGCCACTGGATCTATGGACGCATCTGTGAAGCTCTGGGATCTGAGCCGGGCCCGGACCACAACTCGCGACAACCGCGTCACCCGGCGCGAGGACGATGAGGAATCTGCGCATGCTGATGACGCCTCCATGGCATCTCACTCGACCACCCTGGAAGACTGCTATGTATACTCTCTTGATGCGCACGTCGATGAAGTAACCGCCCTGCACTTCAAGGGAGACACCCTGATTTCCGGATCTGCCGACAAGACGTTGCGACAGTGGGATCTGGTCAAGGGGCGCTGCGTGCAGACGCTGGATGTCTTGTGGGCAGCGGCCCAGGCGTCTACTCTAGGAAGTGAGACGACATGGCGCCCGTCGGGACGCCTTCCGGACGCTTCTGCGGACTTTGTCGGCGCGGTTCAATGTTTCGATGCGGCGCTGGCCTGCGGTACGGCGGACGGTATGGTGCGCCTGTGGGATCTTCGCAGCGGCCAAGTCCACCGGAGTTTAGTTGGCCATACCGGTCCTATTACATGCCTACAGTTCGACGATGTACACTTGGTGACTGGTAGTCAGGACCGCAGCATCAGAGTAAGTGTTTGTTTCATATACGGACTTAACGACACCGCTAACATTAACCAGATTTGGGATCTCCGAACTGGATCTATCTTCGATGCCTACGCGTACGACAAGCCCATCACCAGCATGATGTTCGATACCAAGCGCATTGTCGCGGCAGCCGGAGAGAACGTTGTCAAGGTATACGACAAGGCAGATGGCCACCACTGGGACTGTGGTGCCGGGGTTGGCGTTGACGACAGTGGGCCGCAGCCGGCCACGGTCGAGCGGGTTCGGCTCAAGGATGGATTCCTTGTTGAGGGCCGCAAGGACGGTATCGTCGCGGCGTGGACTTGTTAAACGAAGCCTATACGACCCTGCAAGACTCGCCACGTACATGCAAACTATCATCATCATGTTTTTGTATTTGCGACTGCTTGACTGCCTCAGCGACTGTATATTATTCTTACTTTGGCAATATAGAAGGATGGGCGTCCTGGGAGGGCAGCCGTGTAAATGAAGCATTCGAGGACCTGTACTTTTCTTTGTTACGATGAAACATGCATAAAAATAGCGAAGAAATAAAGACATGGCTGAAGTGTAACCAAACGTGGACTGAAACAAAGAGCCGATAGTGCAATAATGCAACAATCCTGTCATGTAAGCTCTATACACACTTCGTTGGGAGAGAGGAAGACTTCCATAATAATTAACGGGTGATCTATAAAGGAGACGAGCCGCCCTGCCGAATCGGGCAATCTTGTATTGAAGGCGGGTAACAGGAGATACGAATATTACCCGCAGTGAGTGGAGGTTCGGGCCATCCATCATCATCCAGTCTAGCAACCAAGCCAGCCTCATCTCCCGTCGTCTAGCATTGTTCTGCAGTTCCAGCATTCTCTCTCTTCTTCATCTTTCATTCAGGAATTTCTGCACGACGCGCATTTTACATGCGCGACCTAGTTCATCTCAAATTTCAAGTGTCTAAATCCCTCCACCGCCCCTGCGACGCCGTGGATCGGCATTCCACCCGCGTCTTTTCGCGCCGTGTCGCTTTCGCGCATGAAGGTCGACAATTACCCCGGATTGCCATTGCCAGTCTATACCCTCTGCTCACCTTAGCTCATTTGGGTACCTCGAGGTCTTTGACCTCTCTCAATGGTCATTTGAAAACAAAGACTTGACGAGGTAGCTTTCTTTCACTTGTTCTTCAATTCAGCTTCAGCTCTAACAAACCTCGTGTAGGCTACATCTAAGTTGGTCATCCTGGTCGCAATCATAGTGTAGCACAAACTTGATTGCAGCCTGACTGTTCAAGATTACTCCTGATCACTCTCTCCCAGCTGAATCCTCCTATCTCATCACCGTGTTTTGGCATCTCTGGCCTCCTATTTATGCCTGAGGCTGCAAGTGACTTAAAGCATTTCCATCTTTCACAGTGAGTAGAGAGCTTCGAGTCTCACTGTTATAGGACTTTCTCTTCCCTCACCCCTCAGTGAGGACGCCTGCACTATATGCGCTCTAGCTAACGCAATCATAAAGCCGATTCTCAGCATTGAAGTTCCAATGCCTACTAGACGCGGCGCCACCAGGCGCGCGGGGTCTACTCCACGCTCCGATATAGGGAGTGCCTCGACGTATTT
Source organism: Aspergillus eucalypticola CBS 122712 (assembly GCF_003184535.1). Taxonomy (NCBI): domain Eukaryota; kingdom Fungi; phylum Ascomycota; class Eurotiomycetes; order Eurotiales; family Aspergillaceae; genus Aspergillus; species Aspergillus eucalypticola. Next base: position 181,313 of record NW_020290300.1, on the reverse strand, counting down.
TCAGTCCAAGCTGGGTCCGGAAGCAAGGACACAGGCTCTGCCAAATCTTCCAACCAAGCAGTCATTCGCTTATGGATCTGCTGAGACGCCAATTCTCCCGCGGGAGCTCAAGATTCAGCCTCATATGGATCTGACTGAGATGGCCGACGCAATCGACAAGGGAATTGAGGATGCCAAGGATCGGCAGTTGAAAGAGAAAGAAACCACTCAGGACAAGTCTCGTCGACAGAAGTCGCCTTCTATCAGTCGTTCCCCGGTTCGGCGAAGTCGTCGGGAGCCGACTCCGGATGAGTTGCAGCTTCTCGACAACCTGCGCGAGGCAACTAAGTCTCCCACGCCTATACGGGGAAACTACAGCAACAACGACCAATCCACCGCCACCCCCACACCTCCTATCCCACACACTCTTTCTACCGCCTCAAGTCCTACGCAACCTCTACCTGTACCCAGATATCCCCACGTCCCAGCCGACAATCTGTATCCGTCTCCTATGGGGCGGTTTGGCCCGCAATTGCACGATGGGCCCCCGTTAGGAAGCTCCCCACTACCGGACAACTCATCGTTATACTCGTTCACCGTTGAACGAGCAATCAACTCCGATGAACTAACTCGGACGCTTTCCGATGGAAAGAATATCAAGGCACCCCCTCGTCGATTTTCCGGGCTGGCCTTCAACGAGCCTATCCACGAAGAAGAGGAACCGGACTCTAGACTTCTGAAAACGAAATCGAGGTCACCCTCCCTGCAACCTAGTCTTGAGGAATTCACGATAGAGCCTTCCCCTGAGCCGGAGCCACAGTTGGAACCCGAGTCTGTGCATGAGCCTTCCCCAGAGCCTACGCCTACGCCCGAGCCAGAGCCTATGCCAGAGCTGGAGCATATGCCGGAGCCCACACCGGAGCCGGAGGTCATCAGAGAAAAGTCTCCTGCAGCACAATTTACCGCGCCCACCAAGACCCTCATTCCTGATACATATGCGCGGAGTCCATCACGAGAACTATCAGTCGATGGCAACCAACAAAATATCACTCAGAGAGGCCAGTCCTGGTCCTGGGTAGGAAGCCTATCAGCACAGTTGCCCAGCGTATCTACGGTCGGTCGCATACTCGCTGGAATAGCCTTGGCAGCGGCAACAGTTTACCTGGTTGCCTTTGGCGGACTTCCCTCCCTTTCTCGACCCACACAATATATCCCGATGGATGAGAGCAACTTGCTAGCGGTCAGCAGCCTTACAGATCAGATGTCTCGAATTGGAGCGCAGGTATCTTCATTGGCGAAGGATATGCGCACCGTCAAATGGGACGTGAACGCGGTGCAGTCGGAGGTCCGATCGTCACCTACCCCAATCATGCCACCAAGCAGAGGCACCGATTTTGGTCCTCCCACAGAACAAAAGACAAACTTCCTGAGCATTGGACTAGGAGTGCTTGTTATTCCGGGTCTCACAAGCCCAACTGTCGGACACAAGCTCAATCCTTTACAATGGGCCTATGTCAAACTATGGAGAGGTACTTATTATCGTCCCGCATCACCGCCGCTCGCGGCTTTGGCTCCCTGGGAAGATTATGGAGATTGCTGGTGCAGCACACCTCGGGACGGCATGTCGCAGATCGGCATTGACCTAGGCCAAAAGATCGTGCCAGAGGAAGTGGCCGTCGAGCATATGCCGAAGACGGCTACATTAAAGCCTGAAAATGCCCCCCGGGAGATGGAGCTCTGGGCTCAATACGTACTCGTCCAGAAGGGAGCCAGTCGACATGCAAGGACGCATGCGTCAATCCACAGGCCGATCATGAACGCCCTCCGATCAGCATGGCCCACTGAGGATCCCACTGCGTACTCCGATGATCCACTCCTAGGACCGTCATATTACCGAGTCGGGAAATTCACCTACGATATCCACGGCTCGCATCACGTGCAACTATTCCAACTAGACGCGGTGATTGACTCCCCAGAACTTCGGGTAGACAGGGTCGTCTTCCGGGCCACGTCGAACTGGGGCGGCAATCACACGTGCATCTACCGACTGAAGCTATTCGGTCATGTATAGCATGTTTCTATTTCCCCTCTTGCGTTGTTGATATCATCGGCGGCGGCGTATCGCGTTTCAAAATGACTTGTTTATCTTTTATTTCGGGCGGCGTTGATAGGAATGGGAAGATACCAGGCAATGGCAATCGTGATAGACGGTCTGTTTTGTTTATTTTATTCGTGGAGCAGACGTTTTGGACGACTCGTTACTTTGCTTGGTACTTGCATGCAATCGCTCGTATTTAGCGATTATTGAATGCATACCTCTGCGCATGCTGAATGACTTTCTTTAGTACTGAACTTTAAGGTGAAAGGTGCATTCCGCATACTATCTACGCTGGGTGATAATATTCCTTGGAAGGTTATGGACATTGAAGCCCGGGCCTCTACGTGCCAAACCTTCGATCCATAGCGTAACTTCCTACTCAACAGCACCATGAAAAGAAAATACTACCACCAGATCATAGACTCCCTTGATTAGGTTTAATAGCTAGCATAAATTAATCAAACTTAAGAATCAAACTCCGGATTCACCCACCCGGGCACGCCCCTCGCTCTCCACGCCGCCCCAAACACATGCAGCGAGATGAACACAGCACTTCCGCCAGCCACAACGATGAGAGCCTGAGTGGTGAATGTCCAGGTCCAGCCGATTGCGGCTTGCCATTGGGCGATGAAGAACTGTTCATTCATTTATCAATAAATTTACTCTTGGTGGTTGGGGTGATGGTAAGGGCGAAAAAAAACGTACTGGATTAGCAAATGCACTGAGATTTAGAAATACAGCGTAGAAAATCACCACGCTGGTGGATTGGAGTGGGTAGGCGTCGATGATGTAGCTGCTTGTTACGGTGTTGCCGATTTGGATTCCGGCGGAGACTGTTCATCATTCAGTATTGGATTAGAAAGCGGCTAGGAGATAGATGGTTGTAGGTGGGAGGGAGGAGGGAGAAGGGAGGAGGGTGGTTGTACTTACACAAGAAGAACGCGACTTGTCCTACCATCCAGTGGTAGGCTTTGTCTATGCTGATGCCCCAGAGGATTAAACCGACTGTCAATTGGGTGGATATGTTAGACTTGTACATGGAGTAGTAGTGTATGGGGCTATGGAAAGGGGAAGTACTCACCAGCAGTTAAGGCAATGGCTGGATATGCCAGCCATAGGCGCATCTCTGGGACCCGAATCCCGCCATTTCTCTTCGCTAATCTCCCCACGATGGCATCGCTCAATCGTCCCGAGCAGCTTACCTCCGCTACCAAGGTCCCGATCAATAGGCCCAGGAATAGTAAGCCCTGGATGAGAGGCGAATCTGATGCATATGCAGACGGGACCATGGTAATCACGGATAGAATCCACCAGTACCAGGTGAATGAGTATCCGAGAACCGCCACGGGGATGACTGGGAAGCGGAACGTCAGGAGGAATCGGGTGAAAGAGGCATAGATGGGTGGATGAGAGAGACCTGGGACGGGACGAAGGTTGAGGAACGGCAGTGACTTGGTGCGTTTTATCTCTGCTTCTTCTATACCTGCATTCGGCTCTGCTGGCTTCTCGGTGGCTGCCATGCGTTGGAGCATCAACGCGCGTGGGTAGAGGGTTTCAGGCATGAGGGTAAGCTCGAGGAGTAGAAGCGCGGCGAAGAGAATAGCGTTGAACCAGTTGATCCATTGGGCGCTGACGAGATCGAGAATCCCGCCGACTTGGTTTATGTCAATAAAATGAGACCGAGATGTTGAGGTGAAGATGGAAACACGTACAGGTTGGACCTAGAAGTAAACCTGAATCTAGAGCAAGTACCCATAATCCGAGTTTCTGGCCGCGTTCGTAGTCGTAGAAGAGATCGGTGACTACATTGTTAGCTGCTCTGTTCACTTCAATTCCTGTTGAAGAGAGGTAGCATACCAACTGCCATTCCCACTGTTGATGAAGGGCTGACTCCGAATCCTTGAAAGAACCGAGCAGCCATGTACCCCCCATATGTGTCTGCCACAGCAGCGCCAACTGTCGCAACGAGTGCGATGACAGTCCCCACAATGAAGACGATGCGACGGCCGTAGATGTCGCCAATGGAGGACCAGAATAGTGGTCCAAGCGACAAGCCCAGCGCCGGGATTGCGACAGTCCAGTTGACTTGCGAGTAGCTGATATCATACTGTGATTGAATTTCGGCGAAGGAGGGGACAGTAGTAGTCGTGATGTAGGTGAAAAGGAAGTACCTGTTCAAGGTTAGTGTCTGAAGTTCTCTAGACTGGAGCAAATACGCACATGAGCATGACAATACCCAGAATCACATGCTTTTGCCAACGGGGCCAGTTGAGCGGATCCAAAGGATCAGAAGTAGGGGTAGGATGGACGTGCGTGCCATGTTGCTCAACGGGGAGGCTGTTGATGTCGCTGGCAGATTGCTTCTCGGAGATTTGGACAAGGTCTGCCTGGGTAGATTTAAGATTCATTGTGTGTAGCTATGATCGATCATGGGTAATATTGGTGTAGCCCTGAGGCAATGAAGCCAATGCATGGCATTTTTGACTAAGGTGCATATATAGTCCAAGATGAGAGGGGGGGTTGACAGGTGAAACCGAGCAACGCCATTGCTGTACGGAACGATGCTTATCAGTAACAGCCTCAGGCGAACATCGAATCACCAGCCTGAAGGATATCTCTCCTGCTTATCATCACCGGGATGTACTGGGATGGAAGAGCGGATCGAATCAAACCCTGGTCTTAATGGCTGCATTATAGCCTTCCCGGCCTGGATCTGGCTAAATTGGAAGCGACTCACATTAACCGATTGCGGTAACGAAGTATGTGCTGCCTTGCTATTCTGTTTACAAGATGTTTATACATTCTCCTGGAACGTTTGATAATGTGTGCTATCTAGTGCCCTAAGTTGGCAATTTTGAGATTATTTCGGTGCCCTAATTATTCTTGCTGTCAATCATAGTCATAACAAATTTTGGGGAGATTCTCCTTGAAAATCCGAACGATCCAGACGATTGAAGTCGTAGATCTCACTATATCCCGTCGTCTTTCCTATTTCCTTCATCATATTTTGATCATTGGGGTGCCCCCTCTATACAATAAGCTGCGCCAGCCAGACCTCATCATTGGAACTATACTTGGCGGGGTACAAGTAGATCCGATTACAAGACAGTATCGTGTGTGGCGCGCACTTGATAGCCTCTTGTAAGCAATCAAGATAAGAAACTCCTATTGCGTAAAGAATATACATCTCGATCTGTAAATTTGGGCATCGAAAGGACAGACAGTTTTCAGACTGACATCATTTTGTCAGTCTCAACAACTCGGTTCGATATCGGATCGTACAGTAGAAGCAGACATCCAATGTTGGATATCCCCACGCTCGTCCCAAAAAGGTGAATATCGTGAGAAGGAGGCAGCCCCGCCTCTGAATCAGTCTGCGCTGACATGCAGCTCGACTAATGTCTCCTGGTGGGTCAGTGATCCTGATCTGGATAAGCTCGTGGTGGATCATGTCGGTGGTCTGCGCGGTTGCCAGTTGAGTAACAGACCGCTTCTATCGATCGAGGCAAGGGGCTATACTATGCTGTACAATGTGTTCAGCCACGCTGTTAAACAAGCTCCAGCGTTTTTATTGTCATTGTAACCCATGTTGGTCTCTCGGGTTGACACCAATTCCTTTTTCTTCCTTCTCCAAAGCTTGAGCCCAGTGTGTCTGTCTACTATTATTGCAAGATGTACGACTCCCTTCCTAGCTACCGAGGGACTACTTCCGCGCACTCTCACGGGGAAGAACATACGCCACTACTTCGCAAGCAAGTCGACACCAGCCATGACTCCAAGATTTCAAAGTTATCGATTCCCTGTCCAGTCGAATTTGTACGGCTGTTGAAAGACTCCATCCCGGTCATTCTGGCATACACGCTGCAAAACAGCCTGCAAACCACCTCTGTGTTGATTGTGGGACGGATCTCTCCTGAGGATCTCGCCACCACAGCTTTTTCACTCATGTTTGCCATGGTCACAGCCTGGATGATCGCCTTGGGCGGGACCACCGCACTAGACACACTAGCCTCATCAACCTTCACAGGCAGCTCGAACAAGCATGATCTCGGGATCCTGTTGCAGCGGGCCTTTTTCGTCCTCGGGCTGTTCTATGTCCCCGTCGCCATGCTTTGGGCATTTTCGGAGCCTGTGTTTCTCTTGCTTGGCCAGGATCCCCAGCTCTCTAGAGATAGTGCGCGTTTCTTAACTTGCCTGATCCCTGGCGGTCTGGGATATATTTACTTTGAGGCCATGAAAAAGTATTTGCAAGCCCAGGGTAAATCGTTCCCCGACGTGCTGCTTTCCCAGGAATCCCTGCTAATCAGAAGATGCAGGTATTATGCGACCTGGAACGTATGTCTTGCTGGTAACGGTACCATTCAATGCATTTCTCAATTACCTGTTCTGCTACACCTTTCATATGGGGTTGCTCGGTGCGCCATTTGCAACAGGCATTTCCTACTGGCTGTCCTTTGTGCTGCTAGTATTGTATGCCCGGTTCATCGCCGGTTCCGAATGCTGGGGCGGCTGGTCGCGCAAAGCATTCGAGAACCTCGGAACTTTTGCCCGATTGGCCTTTCTGGGCGTGGTGCACGTAGGCACCGAGTGGTGGGCCTTCGAAATCGTAGCTCTTGCAGCCGGAAGGCTGGGAACAATCCCGCTGGCGGCACAGAGCGTCATCATGACCGCAGACCAAGTGCTCAACACAATTCCATTTGGTGTAGGTGTCGCTACGTCTGCACGAGTGGGGAGCCTGCTAGGGTCCCGGGACGCAGCTGGTGCAGCGAGAGCAGCCAATACCGCGGCCTGGTTGAGTATGGTGCTGGGGGGTGCCGTGTTGGCCGTGCTTATGGGGACTCGGTACGACTTCGCAAAGATGTTCAACTCCGATGAAGGAGTTGTACAGCTCACTGCGGAGGTTCTACCGTGGGTGGCGTTGTTCCAAATCGCCGATGGACTGAACGGTAGCTGTGGAGGATGCCTTAGGGGCATGGGAAGACAGCATGTCGGTGCGCTAGTCAACCTGGTCAGCTATTATTGCGGTGCATTGCCTCTCGGTATTTGGTTGGCTTTCCATGGCTGGGGATTGAAAGGACTTTGGGTGGGACAATGCATCGCACTGTATCTTGTGGGGGCACTGGAGTGGGCAATCGTGGCCTTCAGTAACTGGGAATGCGAGGTCGATAAGGCGTTTCAACGAATGGATATCGAAGACCGGTTAGAGGTTGGACACACCACCAATGGTGCCACGACAGTCGTCTAGTGCAGATAGGTGTAGGTTAGATCAAATATGAAGCCTTCCAAAGCCCACGCAGGGTCTCTATCTAATATCTCTAAGAGGAAGGTGGACAGAGTTTGCTTGTTTAACCTTAAGAGTTGTCAGCCCTTTGTTCAATTATCAAGCGAGAACGATGTCGGACGCTTATCGTGTTAGGTTTATTGTCTGTCGATTCAGTGTTTCGAAGTCGGCCGTCCCCACGTCTCAGAACGAAGATCAGCGTTGCTGATAAGAAATGCCGGCCGCTATCTCCGTGGAACATCAGCACGATAAGCCTTGGTAGGGTAGATTAGACTAATGCATGAGACTAGTCTCTGAATTCTGTGGAATCTTGCTGTCTTGAAGCATCCACTGTATTCTCCTCCGGCCTTCCTGTTTCGATCGCTCATGCGTTTCGAATTTATACTACTAGCCAAGCATTTGACGTTGGCCCATGGAATAGATCTCGCCTTCGCATAGTATCCACAGCTGCGACCTCCCAAGAGATAATGCCCATCTGGTGACGTCCTCCCCACCCCAATCTCCCAGGTTCTCAAGTTATTCCCCAATTCTGGCAAGTCGTGGGAGAAGGAAGCAATAGAGTGTGAGGTTCCATACTGTGAGTGGACCTAGTCAGATATTCATTTTCCGAGTGAAACATCGGATAGTAACATCATCAACAGCGACCATGCCGTTGGTTTTGTCATTCTATCCACCTACACTGCGCGTTAGCATGCATACTGTAAATCTCGGTGTAATTAAGGATCGTTGAAAGTAAAAGGACATGCGGGGACTGGAAGGAGAGATGGTTGGGGAAGCCAAGTACCTGAGCCGCAGATGGGAGCATATAATCATCCCCTCCCTGCAGAGCCTGCATGGAACATTATCGTTTTCAATTGAATTGATTTTGTGCCTTTTTCCACAAAATTTTCCCAACATGTATCTTTCAGTTGTGGGCTTACTTGCTCTCTTAGGCATCGCAACTGCCCATGGCGGCCATGACCAAACTCCTCTGGCTGGACCGCACCAGAGGTTGTGGTACAATACACTCCCTGGAGATGGTGGCACACAAGTCAGTCAATCTAGCTCAAGTTTCTACTTATCCATTGGCTGACAATTCAGGCCGACTCTGTCTTCTCTGGCATCTCTACTTTCGGCCGGTTGCCGTACTTTCCTTGTCTCTCCAGCGAAGCCGAGAGGTATGATATTGCATTCATAGGTAGGTCACCATCTCGACAGTACGACATGCCAGTAACAATTCCTGACAATTGAGTAGGTGCTCCTTTCGACACCGGTACCTCATACAGACCCGGAGCTAGGTTCGGACCTAGTGGTATCCGGCAAGGATCTCGCCGTCTTAATCTTTAGTATGCTATACCCGGTCCTGACTATACTGACGGCGCTAATGCTCATCAATGCTTCTCTTTAGTGGCGGATACAACGTACCTCTGCAAGCGAACCCTTTTGTCAGCGACATGAGAATCCTGGATTGCGGAGACATCCCTGTTACGTCGTATGGCACCCACTCCACGAGGGAATTGGCAAGATTCTGATGCAAACAGTTATGATAACGCCTGGGCTATCCAGCAAATTGAAGAGGGCCACAACAGTGTCCTGATGCGCAAACCCTTCACCGATGCTGAGAAGTATGGGCTCTCCAAGGCCGGAAAGACCCTTCCACGCATCATTACCTTAGGAGGAGACCACACTATTACCCTGCCCTTGCTGCGCAGTATAAACAGGGCCTATGGACCTGTCACTGTTATACACTTTGACAGTCATCTGTATGTTTGTCTTCTGTAGTCGGAAGAGCCAATGCTCACTGTCTCCAGGGATTCTTGGAAGCCAAAGGTTTTCGGTGGTTCACCTAGTCAGGTTGCCGCAATTAACCACGGAACCTACTTCTACCACGCCGCGATGGAAGGCCTGCTGAAGAACGATACCAACATTCATGCCGGTATTCGTACTACACTTTCTGGTCCATCTGATTATGAGAACGACGGATACTGCGGGTTCGAAATCGTTGAGGCCAGAGAGATTGATACTATTGGTACGTCTGCACAAAGATCTTCTGTTCACTATGCTAACACTGCGTCACAGGAACGGATGGTATCATCAAGAAAATAAGAGAGAGAGTGGGTACTGAGAATCCTGTTTACCTTTCCATTGATATCGATACCCTTGATCCTGCTTGTAGGTCATCTCCAGCATTTCATTCCCGTGGCTTTTTTGACATTTCTCTAGACGCACCGGCAACCGGAACGCCCGAAACGGGCGGCTGGTCGACGCGTGAGCTCCGCACTATCATTCGGGGATTGGATGGATTGAACTTCATCGGTGCAGACATTGTTGAGGTTGCTCCTGCTTATGATACCAATGCTGAGCTTTCTACTATGTATGGCAACCTTGCACGACGCTAATCATGACATGACTTATTAACTGATGCATGTGATAACAGGGCTGCCGCTGACGTCCTCTATGAGGTTCTTACCATCATGGTGAAGAAGGGTCCATTGTCTGTTGGTCGTTCCGATGAGCTGTAGTCGACGGACGCTGCTTTGGAAGATTGCCTGATCGCTCCCGCAGTTATTCCATCCGTGATACCAGGATTGGGCGCTTGATAGTATTGCTTTGCAGTTTTTTTTGGTGGAGTGGAGGATGATATCAGAGGAAGTACATGTCCAGATGTAGTATTCGAGTGAAATTACAATAAATGTTCAGACATGTTATATCTCCTGGAGGCCTGCATAGTAATATTTTCACGGGTATTCATCCACGAAATAAATGATCAGTAAGTACCGTAATGCAAAACAAGATAGGGGTATCAAGCCAGTAGGCCAAACATAATCACGTGTGAAGTATTTAGGCTAGAAACGTGCTTGTGTCTAACTGACCGCGTTATCTGAAGGGTTTCAGCAACATATTCGGAAACATGGGCAGATACTAAATCGCACAAGCTATTGGACAATTCCATCACTCAAAAAAGCAAGGAGGTATTCACCTGAAGGTAATCACCGGAAAATGGATCCAAACGAATCATGAAAAGGATCAATTTGACTAGCAGCGAGGACGTGATGTAATTCATCAAGCAAGTAGAGTCCGATGGCTGATCCATCGGCTGGGCTGCTGAGGTCAATTTAATACACACAGAAGGATCTGCATATAAGAGCCATTGGTTCGGCCACCTCTACAGAATCTTAGCACGTCCGGTGGCCAGGAATATCATTAACAATCGGGGAAACAACACTCAGGCACTACTACGAAACAGACGAGAATCCTTTCCACATGTAGCAGACGTCTCCTGCATCGAAGTCACGCTTATAGAAACAATGTTCGGCGCTAATTACACTGACGTATGTGAGACAAGAATACTTCCAGATTTGATATCATGACAGAAGCGAGGGGAAAGCTTAAGGGCGCCGCCTGCTTGAATAGGCAATAAACATCAGCCCTGTGCAGTTAGGATCCACGGTTCTTCAAACTCCAGAATGTCTAGGTGTCCATCCTTAAAATTGCTGACATCTACCGGATTAAGCACACCTCGATCTGTCATTCCTTGATTACTATCTTTACAGTTTTATAGACTACACCTTCCGCTCTTTACATCACAGTGTCGCTTATGGAGATCCCTTGCCTGAGTCCTGCGGTTGCAGACGATATTGTCCCAGATCTAGCCCAGATATTCAATGACAACCCGTTCAAGTCATTGAGAGAACAGAAAATCAGCGTCCCTGTTCTCTGCGGTCCGCATGAGCAAGGTCCCACCGACACCCACATCAACATCTTTGGGCAGGAGTTCCGAACGCATTCCAGTTTGATCAAAGAGCACACTGGAATTTGGAAGGAACGGCAGCGCGGTGAGTATGCTGAGCGCCGCGGACACTACTTCGAGGCGAGGACTGAGAAAGATGGTGGTTGGGGGATCTATCGGAAAGGAGCGGTATGCAGAGTCGCACTGTAGATTGGGTCCAATATTCGCTGACAAGGTGGCATAACTTCGCAGAAATACTACCGTGATTATCCCAAAATGCCAGATGAACGCATCCCGAGCGCCATTGAGTCTTTCCATTGCTTCCTGCAAGCTCTGTATCTCAAGCCTGTACCATACGTTGGCATCAAAGGATGGCGGAGGATGGTGTTGCTGGGAATACGCTTCCAGGCAGTGCCTCGAGTACGAGAATATATCGAAAAAATTATACTTCCCTGGACGCTTACGTCTAAGCCCCTGCTTGGTCTCACGGAGGATATCCTCGCCTATACTAAGATGGCACAAGATATCCAGTGTGCCCAGCTCTACCGCGAATGCCTCATCCATCTTGTTGGAATGGCGCAATACTGGGGACGGAACGAGTTTCATAACGCTGAAATTATACTCACTCCCAGTGCATACGCTTCATTAATTCGTCACGTCGGAACACAACGGCAACTTATCGAGAAAGCGGATGTCGCTCTCCACACGTTCATTCGGACTTTGGTAACGCAGAAGCCCCGACGGATACCGAATTTCCTGCTCCGGCAGTTTACAGACACGGTGGATAACATTACCGGTCTAAATGGACGCAACATGAACTCGCTGGGTTATTATCAGCATATACGTATGGTACTCAACGATATGCAGCTGAGATTACCGCGTGGCTCTACGTACAACATGTGTCATAGACTATGGCAGTTCATTGGATGTCTGTGTGTAAATGGTCTTCTGTATACGCAAGATCAAGTCAAAGGCTACCCTGTCTGCATATCGCCTACGGATATCGAGCTACCATGGGTGCTTGCCAACGCACCCGAGGCCCAAGCGGAAGAGGAGCAAGTTCCAGACGCCATAATGGAAGTAGAAGGCTAGCCAGACAACACGAATATCGCTGGAGGCGGTCATTAAGAAACAGAAATGAGAATGTCATAGCGCAAACCTCGTATCAAGGTTATTGGATAGTGCAATTTCTAGTAGCAAAATGCCAAAGCGTACTTACAGTGTCTTATCTGAGTATCCACCGTGTTGTCATCCACCGTTCGATCTCGATCTCGATCTAGCGGTCCCCTTGCATAAGGCAACGCCACTTATGAAACGATGAGACTGATCTAGATAAGATGCGATCAGTCCCATCGTTTCACAAGAAATCATCCGCCAGGGATGGATTATTGCCTAGGCTCCTAGTTAGTGACTACTAATTAGTCAGTCGCCTTCCTGGAACTAACTACTATGGCGCGTTGCATCACCCATCGCTCATCACTCATATATTCTCCGATAGATCTATCTATCCACTTCAACGGTCCTTCATCACTTCATCCCTCCGATACCTATGGCCTATGCACGTAAGCACGAACTTAATGGCCCCTCGAAATAGATCTATCTCCTCACTACCGAGTATACTACTCGATACATCCTATCTATCTTCCATCCATCCATCCATCAGAAATACGTCCTATCATCTGCCCGAGCGTTACCAAACATAAACTCAACGCACCACCCCCCCCCCTTACTTGCATAAACCTTATTATTCCTCAAGTAGGCAGCAAGGTACACACCCACACACACCCTCTTATGCAGATGCAGCCTTGCTTTACTTCCTTTCACCCGTTAACAGAAAAAAAAAACGCAGGTACAATATACGGAAATGCAGTAGTTCATAAAGAAAGCTACTCACACTACTTACTATTGTCATTATGAGTTAGGATATGATATTACTAATAACGAACACTCGATACGAGGCCTGCCACACTGAATGCGACGTGACCAATGTTGATCAGTAGGACTTGAGTTTTCCTTAGGACTTAGGTCCTAAGTTATCTAGCTGTGTACTGTCAAGATACTTAAGTAAAGTAGGATTGGAATTAGTTGAGGATGAGCAGGAATCCACTAAGTGTGGATGTGGGTGGTTGGGGTGTGTGTGTGTGTGTGTGTGACAAGTTCACAAAATCGTGCATGGTGATTTATGCAGGTTTCGATTTTTGAGTTTGGGAGTTTAATATGGATAGGCAGGTGAGTAGTTATAGTTAATATTTATATGCTGTGGTTTTTGTTATGGTTGGATATCAACTGATTTTTCCCTTTAATTCACCCTTTCCTTTTCCATCATGTCTCCCTGTATGAATATCATCTAATAGTGGATAGTGGATAAGAGTATTGGAATGGTGCTGTGGATTGAACAATACAAAAAGCAATGGAATGCTTTGGGTCGGTGGAGAGTGAAGAGTGTGGTAGTCCGACGATCGTTACTTTGCTGGAGATATAACCGGGGTGCGTGCCGATTTTCGGGTGAGGATCGGCCGTTGGAAATTTCAGGGGGGAGGCCAATTAGAAGGTAGTAGGTGTTATTGGGTTGGGAGTGCTGTTTGGGTTATTATTTGGCTGGTTATTGAGTTATTACTTTATTTTGATATGAGGTTATGTGGAATAATGTTGGGATGTATATACTCAATGAGATGGTTGTGTGGGGATACCGGTCGATATGGATACCGGTTTTATATATACCGAAGGAACAGTTGCCCGTGCTCATGGGCTCAGTCTAGCATAGTATAAGTGATCCATAGGGAAAGAGTTATGAGAATATAGCCCTCTTCCCATTGGGACCAGTAATTCAAGGAATAACGAGCCTAAGGCTGGTCCTTATCCAGATATTTCGGAGAGCGTACGAGCCACCAGAATGATGCAGTATCTACCTCAGGGAACAACTTTCGGTCGGATATCCCTTTCCCCTATCCCATTGGCAATAACGGAGCCGTTGAATCCTATTTTGTGGGTTATAGTGTTATTGATTGATAGATTGGTCAATCGGCTTGGCTCGAGATATAGGAGCATCCACTTCTCTGTTATGAACAGGGCGGTCGGATTATGCTGCTTTTATGCCGATGTGGGTAATGCAGTTTCACAGCGTTGTATATATCTACAACGAAGTTAGACGTTATGTGGATCCCCATATAGAAATTGGAACGATTGGAGGTATTATGGTATGAGTACTGGTTCAACTCAGTGGTACTTAGTTGAGTGCAGTAAGGATTAATCTAGTAGGACGTTGTCTATGAATATATTTTGTCGGGCTTGTGCGGATTCGCAGGCAATGAGAATAGTTTGCGATAAGTATCTAAGTCTGTCATTTTAGTCAAAGAATGCTAACTCCTGCCAACGTCTAGTGAACAGTTTGAAGAACTCGGAGAGTGGCATAATAAGTGTTGGATGCCTCCATGGATGAGAATTCCGGTTCCTGACCTGTATGCACATAGTGTATCACAAGATGAGAGTCAAGACATAGACCCAGTAAAGGCAATAAGTCATCAGTATTGATTGTTCGACAAGATTACAGCCTCTCGTGCCTGATCTGGGTTAGTACACTCATCCTGGCAGATGGTTGTACAAAGTAGCCTTAGACACCCAAACACCACTCAGCTTCATCTCAAATAGTCTCAATGCATCCCCGGCCCGGATTAGCATGAACTATACCCTACCGAGTAGTCGACAAAAGCGACCATCGCCATAGGCTAGGTAGACTGCGAAAATGGAGCTATCTCGCAGTTTGATTTCTAATGTCCCTACGGAGTATATTTATAAAACTTACTTTCTTTTTCATCTGCACATGTCGGCCAATGACCGACAGATATGAAGTATGCCAGGTGTGAGCTTAGTAGTTAGGCGGTTGGTTGATAGATCATCCAGGGAACTCCAAGGCGTCCATGATCCATGATCCATGCTCGGGGTCAGCTCCCACGTTTTGGTCGGGGATACTGAAAGTGCCTACTAATCTTGGGGAAGCGGATTAATTTCGTAGAGTGATGCTGATAGGCGGTCGGGGGAACTTACGTATTCCGACCGAGATGAAGGGTGCCAGGTACTATCATTTTATCACTCATCGAGCAATAGCCTGCTAACTAAAGACAGATGCCAATCTCTTCCTTTTCCACTGCGATCGCACGACCGTTAGTGATGGAGCATAGCCTTTAATCAATTGCCAGTGGAGGCTAACTGGCCAAGTGGCCGGCCTAGTGTCCACTCGACAGCAATTAATCCACTCTCCAAATGGGTGTGGATTGTCGCACGCGCCCTCCATGGCACCATGTCGACCCGCACACAAGCAACAGACTGTAACACCCGCGAGTCAAGCTTCTCCAATTCGAGCAAACTCACTCTAACTCAAGGGTACGCACTGGACGCCCATGTCCTTGTCCAACCGTGCAGACTTGGAGGGTTAGAATGGTCGGTCGTCATTTCGCTTGCTTTGACTAACCTTACCGGCTTGGGAGGGAGATGCGCATGCGATGCGCCGTCCCGATGCAGATGGTTCCTGAGTTTGGCGGTCACTTTGACGGTCTCCAGTAGTTTAATCACTAAATTAAAATGACTGACACTGGTGTCGGAGGTAGATGTGGAATGGGGAAGGGAGAGACATCCCCTCGTCCACCTCAAGATGTCTCTTCCCGCTTGGATGGCATGTGATGTCAAGAAGATAGTGAATTAAAGTTAAGTTTTCATCCTGGTCGCCTGGTGTGGCACTTTGCTCTTTGGGGTGTCTCTCCCTGTCGTTCCTTTTTTTTTCGGGGGTTTCTGCTTTTTCGGTTTGGCTGCCCCTGCTTTGTTTTTCCCTGCCCTGTGGATGACAATTTCGCGATCGGGCTGCATGACTATCTACTAGTTACTAGATTTGATGCTGTCGTCCAACCAATGTAAAGAAGCAACTGCTGGATGGCAAAAAGTGATGCTGGTGCTGGTGCTGGTGCCCTCAGCTGCGAAGGTCCAGCAGCTTTGCAATCTGAAACGTCTAATAGTGACAAGAATGGAACTCATTACCCCCATGTGGTTGGGAAAGGTGGCACTCCGGACTCCGTTTCGGTTCCTGAATTGCAATCCATCCGCCGCGAACCGTGGAACAATTTCTGTCGGCAATACGGGAACCGTCCGTGAGTCGTAATTCTTTTTCAGGCGAACGGATGGGGATGATGTGGAATATCAGTATGCTTTCTTTTGTAAACTAGCAAGCCACCACCGATCGCATCAAGTGTATAACCTGGATAGACCATAGAATACGATCAAGGGACCCAGAGCGACGGTAGAACAGTCATCACGTAGGGATCATGAGGTGTGTTCTGGACCCCGACAGCTGAGCTGGTGGGTGGGTTTTTGGAGAGTGGGTTTCTGCCCCTGGCGTCGTAACCGCCATACCGGAAGGCGTACGGGACTTGGTTCCTGAGAGGGTCATCCCCAATTGCATGGACGGTGCCTGACTGACTGACTGACTGACAATCTGTTGCTTTCTTCAGCTTTGGTTATGGGTGTCATGCAGTCTGGCCCTTGATTGCTGGATCGTCTGTGGGAGAGGGCCAGGAACCACGGTCTCAGCTGCGGTACTATTTTTACCTGGCTGCTTTTTATGACTTGGTTCAACTTTCAAGCAGATTGGAAAGGCAGATCTTAGGAATTAATAGAGGAAAAGAGAAAGCCAGAGTACCGACAAGGATACTGGAGGAAACAACTCCGCGTGCCATCAAATTGGACCCCTCTCCTCCTTCCCTCCCTCTCTCCCTCTGTCTAGTCTCTTCCTTATTAGCATTATTATTCACCGCAGCGCCGTTGCTGGCCGGCTCCTTTTCCACTTCGCACCGTCCACTTGTTTCCACTTCAGTTCAGCTCAACATAGTAAAGCGGCCGACTTGGGCCAACGCCCCAGCCCAGCCCCATCCCGGTTCGCTTCAACCTTGATGCCACCAATTAACTTTGCTTGCCGCTCAGGAGTTCTTCCATCTCCTCTCCTCTCTGCGACAGCTTCTCCCGCTTGGGTGTTTTTTTCTTTCTCGGATTTCTAGTCGGGGTGTATAGAGATACCTTTCTTATCTGGCTGGTACTGCCTAGACCCGGGGAACTCTTCCTGTCCATTCCCTGTCACTCCCTATCTGCCATTCTTGCCTTAAGCCCCTCTGCGGTGACCGCCAGTGGTGTGCAGCTTCGCGCGCTCTCTCTCTCTCTCTCTCTCTTCTCTTTCTCAGTCGGCCTCTCTGTCAGTGTCCGATTGTTTGCTCCCTCCCTTTGTTCGCACTGTGGTCGGGACACTCTCCTGTAATTGTCCCCTTTCCCCTTACCTTGGATTCACTTGTTCTGGTCCATCTCCCGCCTTTCCGGTCACCCTGCTAACCAGCTTTCACTGCTTCAATAGGAACCTTCCCGCTTTTTATTGTACCTGCAGGTTAGAGACCGCTTGACGTCGCAGAGTGCCGCAGGCCGCCATCTCACGCGACGGAACCGCCCACATACACCATAATCCTAATAAAAGGACACCAAGAGTGAACAATCGCACTTCTGGCGCACCGATTCGCGATTGATGACTCCCGCCTCTATTTAATGACCAATCACCACATTTCTGTCCACCATTCGCCGATCTATCTCTGCCCAACCTGTTCCTCCCACCCCCCGCCCCCTCTTCCTGGCCTGCAACCGTATAAAGGGCTATGACGGGCTCTCAGCCTGAATCGCCAGCGGATGCGCCTCAGCGTCCTTTCAGCGGCATCATGCGGACCCCCCGGAGCACCAGTCGCTTGAGTATGAGCAGTAGACATGGTGGAGGAAGTCGAGCATCGGATGAGGATGGGAAAACTGCGGTCAAAGTTGGTGCGTTATTTTATTCAATGCGTGCGCCCGTTGGGACTGAGCCGGTTCAGATGCGGTATTGCGGATACCGCTCGCCTCGGCGCCTCCAACGCCCCACGTGCGCGGCTTCATGATTATAGCTCTGCATACTGATTACCTTTCTAGCTGTTCGAGTGCGACCGCCCCTGAAGCCTACCGATCCCGGATATGAATTGGTTCCCCAGCGCTTCCAGCGTCCCATGGTCCACGTTACAAATCCCACTAGTGTTGCCATCGATGTTCCTCAGGGCCGAAAGTTGTTTGTTTTTGACCGGGTATTCGCTGAGACGGTCGACCAGGATGGTGTCTGGGACTATCTCAGCGATAGTGTCGGCTCGTTTCTACAGGGCTACAACGTTTCGATCCTGGCTTATGGCCAGTCCGGCGCGGGAAAGTCCTACACCATGGGAACTTCGGGCCCCAGTGAACAAAGTGACCCGAAATCGATGGGTTCGTTCTGCTCCCCGAGAAGCGCGCCATGTGCGGCGCATTCGGCTGACAAAAATAGGAATCATTCCCCGGGCTGCTCAGCTTCTCTTCGAAAAACTAGAGGGCCCTACCAAACCCAATCGCAACAGCGGCACAGGCCTCCGTACTCCGTCCCGCTATTCTGTCGGCTCCGCCTCCAGCTTTGGGAAGGCTAGCGTCGAGAAGAACTGGCAGCTGAAGGCCACCTACGTTGAAGTATGTGACCTCACATCGGATACTGCTCTGCGATTAGAAGATACTAACGGGTGCAGATCTACAACGAACAATTGCGAGATCTCCTTGTGCCCGAATCAACACATCAGGGCGAGCGGGGCACAGTCACCATCCGTGAGGACACAAAAGGACGTATTATACTCACCGGTCTTCATCAGGTGAACATCAATTCATACGAAGATCTGATGGGTGCTCTTAGCTTCGGTTCTTCCATCCGACAGACCGACTCTACCGCCATAAACGCCAAGTCTTCCCGATCGCACGCGGTGTTCAGTTTAAACCTTGTTCAGCGAAAGGCATCCAACGGTGTCATGTCCCCGACACCCAAGGAAAAGCGCATGTCGATGCCAGTGGAAATGATGTCTGGCTCCGATGCCTCCGTCATGGTGGATAGCAAGCTTCATTTCGTGGATTTAGCAGGAAGTGAGAGATTGAAGAACACCGGGGCCTCTGGTGAACGGGCAAAGGAGGGTATCTCGATTAACGCGGGTCTTGCTGCTTTGGGCAAGGTCATTTCGCAGCTCTCCTCTCGCCAGGCCGGCGCTCACGTCTCCTATCGTGACTCGAAGCTCACACGTCTGCTTCAGGACTCCCTGGGTGGTAACGCTTATACATACATGATCGCGTGTGTCAACCCCGCGGAGTTCCATCTCAGCGAAACCGTGAACACGGTTCAGTATGCGCAAAGAGCCAGAGCGATCCAGAGCAAGCCACGCATCCAGCAGATTGCCGACGAAAGTGATAAGCACGCAGTTATCGAACGACTGAAGGCGGAGGTTGCTTTCTTGCGCCAGCAGCTCCGTAATGCGGAAGAGAACGGCCGTCGAAGCGCTGCCCCACAGGATCGAGCGGAGCGACAGAACGAGAGGGAGGTCGAGCTCCAGAACCAGCTTCTCGATACGCAAGAGAGTTACAACGCTCTCAGCCAGCGGCATGCGAAATTAATCTCGGAGATTGCTAGGGACTCCCAACATGCTGGCGAGACAGACCCCAATGATGTCGTCAGCTTGGTTGGGAAGACTTCTGTTGAGCGCCTGAAGCGATCACAGTCTTTTGCAGAGTCGATCGAGCAGGTCGTTCTGGAGTACGAAAAGACTATTCAGAGCCTTGAGTCGTCTCTTTCTAACACTAGGTCCTCCCTCTCAGTAACGGAGAGCACGCTTCTGGAACGCGAGACGAAGTGCGCATACGTTGAGACCGTCAACTCCCAATTACAGGCGCGGATCCAGAAGCTCCTTGATCGTGAGAACAGCACAGAAACTTATCTGCATGAGTTGGAAGGGCGGCTTGATGGGCAGTCCACGGGCGAAGAGAAGCAAGCGGCTATCGTGGCGGAACTTCGGAAGGAGCTCAGTCGGGCCCGCGAAAGTGAAGCCAACTGCGAAGACTATATTTCCACGCTTGAGGAGCGCTTAGCCGAAGCCGACCAAGACATGGAGCTCATGCAAAGGGAAATGGAGCGGCTGGAGCATGTCATTGAGCGCCAGCGCAGCCTGGGCAAACTGGATAACCTTTTGTATGAACTTGATCATATCCAGCAGAACGGCAACCAGAAGGATCTGTCCGAGGACGAGCTTGAGACTCATACTCCAGTTCCCGTCAAGGGCGCTTACAAACCTCGCACTCGAGCAACATCCCTCTCGCTTGATGTCCTGACCGAGGCTGTGGAGACCGCCATACCCGAATCAGACGAAGGCTTGACAGAGCCCACCCCAGAATCCGTGCGCGAAGCTTCCATGGAACCTGAGGCGACTGCTGAGACAGATGAGACCAACTTGAAGGTCCTAGAATCGGCTACTGACCGCCTGGAGGCCCAGGAAAACGGTGCCCGTGCGAGTCGAGCCTCTACTCCCACCCAAACCAAGGTCGTTGCGGACAAGCTGGAGACAGTCACCCAGGAGTTGTTTGACTTGCGTATGCAACACGAGTCTACTGTGAGTGAGTACGAGACGCTCGAGGCGAAGTATGCGGAAGCAATGAAAGCCCTGGCGGAGTTCCAACGGGACGCCGCTGATGAAGCTCGCCATCCCGACGAAAAGGTTCAAGAACTTCTCTCCACAAATGTTGAATCTCGCCCGGTGTCTTTTTTAGAGGAAGGCAAGGCCCCCGGCTCGAACGATGGAAAACAACCGTCGTCCTCGCCATCACTCTCTTCGGAGTTATCCTTGGCCGGGGAGCCTGCTTCTTCGCACGAGCAATCTACCTTGAGTAATGGTGAAGTCCCACAGGAAAACCACGTCGACACTCGAGAAATAGATGAAGCGAAGGCCCAAGAAGTGGAGCAGATGCGTCGCTTGCTCGTGGAGCATCAGGAGGGTGTTTCGATTATGACGCAGAAGTATGCCCAGTTGCAGTCGGAGCATGAAGGAACCCTCAGCCTCATTGAAACGCTGAAGGCCGAACTGCAGCGAAAGAATTCTTCACCGCCGACCACGCCAGGCTTCAAGTCCCCTGTAATTCGGAGAAAGACAAGCCAGAGTCTGATTGGTACTGTCGATCGGGCTCACCGCTCCCTTGCCGCCTTGCGTAATATTGCAGTTGAGGAATTCGAGGCCCGCCCTGATACGATGCAGAACTTCGAAGTCCACCTCGACTCGGCTATGCATGAACTACACAATCGCATGGAACGTATCCAGGCGCTGGAGGCCGAAAACCAGAGCGTCAAGAAGGAAATGGAGACCAAATCAACCATCATCTCCGGGCTCACTCGTGAGAGATCGAGCTTGCAGGGAGGCGGTGGGTCCTCGGTCGATATGGGCCTCGTCAATCAACTGCGTGATCAAGTGGTGCAGCAAGAGAATCTCATCAACGAGATGAAAGAATCACACGACACCAGAGAGAAGCAGCTTCTCGCCGAGATCGAAGAGTTGAAGAGCCTCCTGAAGACGCAGGAAGAAGCCGCTAAAGCCCAGGATGTGTGCGCTGAAGAGCAAGATAGGAAGATCACTTCTCTCGAAGGCGAGGTCACGGAATTGAAGAGCAAACACCAGAACGCCGTTGAATCGTTGCAATCGTCCGAACAGGAATTGAGCGCGACACTGGCAGAGCTCGACAAGGCTTTGGCGTCCATCGACGCGATGCGTTCCGAACAGGCGGCCGCCGGTGAAGCATCTGCCTCGAAGGATGCTGCCGCTAGAGAATTGGAGTTCGAGAGGGAGCAACAAGAAGAACTCGTCGCAAAATTGAAGCATGTCATTGACGAACACAAGGCCACCACTGATGCCCACCTTGAGAAGATCGCCTCCCTCGAAAAGTCTCACAGCGAAGCCCAGCTGCAGCTGTCAGAGCTTCGCACAGCAAAGGACCACGATAGCAGCGAGGTCCAAGTACATCAGTCTCGTGTGTCAGAGCTGGAGAAGGAGATTGACTCCCACAAGTCACTTGCTGACTCGTACAAGAGGGAACTGGAGTCCCTACAAGAGTCCCACAAGCAGGAGGTGGCGGAACTTGAAGCTCGGGTTACAGCGGCCGCGCAGGTTGACTATGAGTCGCGTTTCGCCACGATGAGCGCCGAGCATGAGGA
Source organism: Aspergillus eucalypticola CBS 122712 (assembly GCF_003184535.1). Lineage (NCBI taxonomy): Eukaryota > Fungi > Ascomycota > Eurotiomycetes > Eurotiales > Aspergillaceae > Aspergillus > Aspergillus eucalypticola. Next base: position 159,163 of record NW_020290300.1, on the reverse strand, counting down.
GACAATGAAGACTTTGAAGTCTGAGATCCTCGAGTCGCGGGAAGAGTTGACGAAATTGCTCAATATGGTTTCGAAACTCCTCAACGCTGATGTTACTGCAGAGACCATGGCGGAGCAAATTCAAGAGATCATGGCTCAGAAGCAGCACTTCTCCGACAAGTACGCCGAGATGCTGGATACCAACGAGGATCTGCGTAAGCAACTTGAGACTAAGGGATCTGATGATGGCCGGCTGGAGGAGCTCATGCAGAGCAACTCCACGAAGGAAGCGAAGGTTAACGAGCTGGCTCTTCTGGTCGCCACCCTCGAGGATACTCTGCGCCAGAAGGAAGAGCAGGTCAAGAAGAAGGAGGCGATCATTGCCGAAGTCAAGGCCGAAAAGGAGAAGAGTGTCCGCTTGGTGGAGGAGCTGGAGGAACAGATCACCAATAGCTTCGACCAGCACCACAACCGTCTCTCCGTCATTCAACAGGAGCGTGACCAGGCTTTGGAAGATGCAAAGGTGAAGATTGCAGCCTATGAGAAAGATATTGAGACATACCGCCTACGGATCGAGCAGCTTGAGGTAAGTCTTTGGATATCGAGAACTACATATGGCAATGACTAACATTCATCTAGCTCCAAATCAAGAACCAAGACAGTTCTCACGACCGCAGCAGCTCGATCACGTCCAATCTCCGCAAGAGCTCATCTGCAACCTCTCTCCCTTCGCCGCCTCCCGCCATTCCCCTGCCTCCTCTACCGAACATTGCCTCGGCCACAAACGGCACTGGCAGTATCTCTCCCCCCAGCTCCCGTCATACTAGCAAGGAGCTGGTGAACCCACAGATCGTTGATGATCAGGAAGCTCGCATTCGCACCATCGAGAAGCACCTGAACGCCGAGAAGCAGCTCACCGCCACCTTGGAGGAAGCTCTGGGCGACCTTGAAGCGCAAAGCAACAAGGTCAAGTCGGATTGCGACGCTTGGAAGAAGAAGGCTCGGGAGCTGGAAGAAGAACTGACCACGCTCCGCAAGGAGCGCGCCTCCCAGCGCCTCTCACTGCAGGCCGTCGAGGAGGAACGCAACGCTCGCCGGGAGGCCGAAGCCGCCCGGGCGCAGCTCGAGGAGCGGATGAATGCGCTCAACAAGAAGAAAAAGAAGAGCACTCTCAACTGCTTCTAGATTTGATCGATCTACATTAGCGGATATCATTTGCTTTGCTTTCCCTTGCCTTGTCCTGCCCGCCTTTGTTTTTCACGTCCCTTTTGGCGCCACGATGTACAGTCTTCTCTGTATTATGAACTAACTCAACGTCGATTCCCCCTTCTTCGCCTCGTTGATACCTCCCCTTATCTTTCTTCTGTGTATTTTCCTTTCACGGCTTTTCTTCTTATTCGTGCACCTGACTGACCCCCTTCACTTCTGCTCCGCCTATTTTGATGAATCCTGACTTTATGACTTATAAGTATGGCCCGTGATTGTACATTTTCCGACTACCCTGACCATACATTGATACATGTGTTCTTTGAGAATGTTTTTGATTCCCAGTTGTCCAGCATGCGCAGCTAAAATAGCTGCTTCTGCTCTTTCTAGTTAGAATTGTCGTCGGTAGGAAGCTGTTAGTTGCCGGGGACGTAGGTTGATTTGCCTGATGCCAGTTTCTTCATTATTCATTCATAAGTCAAGACGGTGGCTCCATTTTTAGAAGAATCTAAAACTCATAGTGACAGATACAATTACAGAATAGCATAATACAAAAATCCCAGTACCCTGCTCAATAATATAACCATCTGAATATACACCCCTGTCTCCGAACGGCGATAAGAGAGATAGATAAGACCATCACATGACGCAATCTCCCAATCGGCCGCGTGTCTCTTTCCGTTTAGCAGGCTACCACCACCTCCGCAAACTAATTAAATCAACTACAAAAACCACCAGCTACGAAACCACCTACAACTCACTCAATTCGCACTCCGCAATGCCAATGTCCACATAAAAATATCCCCTCGACATAAATTTCCCTCTCACCACAAAACTTTAACGAAAAAAATACTATATAGTAAGAAAAGGGAACAACAAACAATGCCCCCCGCCAAAATCACCATCATCCACCCCGACCTCGGCATCGGCGGCGCAGAACGTCTGATCATTGACGTGGCTCTAGCATTACAATCGCGCGGCCACCCTGTTACAATTTACACCTCGCACCGGGATAAATCGCATTGTTTTGAGGAGGCGCGCGATGGGACGCTTGATGTGCAGGTGCGCGGGAATACGATCTTCCCGGCGCATGTGGGCGGACGGTTGTTTGTGCTTATGGCTATATTGAGACAGTTGCATTTGACGTGGGAGTTGTTGGTCGGGGAGGGCGCTACAAGTGGAGGAACTGAGGATGGTGAGGACGAGGTGTTTATTGTGGATCAGATGCCGGCCTGTGTGCCGTTTTTGAAGGTGTTTGGGGGGAAGAAGAATAGCAGGACGAAGCAGAGGATTTTGTTCTATTGTCATTTTCCGGATCAGTTGCTTGCGAGGAGGGATGAGGGGGGTTCTGTGTTGCAGGTGCTTAAGGGGTTGTATCGCGTGCCGTTTGATTGGTTTGAGGGATGGGCTGTGAGTGCGTCGGATAAGGTGGTTGCGAATTCGAGGTTTACGAGGGGGGTGGTTAGTGGGGTGTTTGGGAGGGAGAAGGTTGGGGAGTTGAGTGTTGTTTATCCGTGTGTTGATACTAAGGCTGGGGATGGGGGTGAGGGGTGGTGAAGGAGGGGGAGCAGTTGTGGGGTGGGAAGAAGATCTTCCTTAGTGTTAATCGGTTTGAGAGGAAGAAGGACCTGGCGCTGGCGATTCGGGCCTATCATGGCCTTGGGGCGGAGAAGAGGAAGGGGACGAGGTTGGTTGTTGCTGGTGAGTATTGCCCTTTTCTGACTGACGGTTGAGGATGCGCTCGTTGTTTGCTGGTTGAGAGGAGTGCGCTAACTGGTTGTGTGCGTGGTGCAGGTGGTTACGACAATCGCGTCCAGGAGAACGTGCAGTATCATCGAGAGCTGGATGAGTTGGCGACTGGGTTGGGCTTGCAGACGGCGACATCTAAGACGGTTATTTCGGCGCTTTCGATCCCCGATTCTATCGATGTCCTGTTCCTGTTGTCCGTGCCGACGGCGTTCCGTGATACCCTTTTGCTGCAGGCGAAGTTGCTCCTGTATACGCCAATCAACGAACACTTCGGGATTGTGCCGGTCGAGGCGATGCGGGCTGGCGTGCCGGTGCTTGCCTCGAATACTGGAGGGCCGTTGGAGACCATTGTGGAGGGCGAAACGGGCTGGCTCCGTGACGCCAAGGTGGATGCCGATTGGACTGCGGTGATGGACAAGGTGCTCTATGGCATGAAGCAGGAGGAGCTGGACAGGATGTCTGTGGCTGCGAAGGAGCGTGTCGAGAAGGAGTTCTCACTGACGGCTATGGGCGAGAAACTCGAGCAGGAAATCGAGGAGATGCTCGGCCAGGAGCAGCGGCCGTTCCATGGCTTCCAACAGGTTCTTGCCCTGCTTGCATTGGTGGGAGTGGTGCTTGCCCTCGTTGCTGCATTTCTGGTGAAGCTGCTTTGATTGCTTGTCAAAATAATACCCTTAACTTGCGTGTACAATATTCAATTCGATGCTTAGTTCATCCATTCTGATATCCAGTAGATATTGAATGGCTTCACGTGACACCGCGCCACCGACGTGTTCCCCGCGACACGTGCCGTCATCTCCAACTTGGCAGTTGTTCTTCATCCCCGCCATTGCCATCTCAAAGTTGGGCTTTTTGGTGTTTTGGGCAAGATGCCAGAGGTCATCGACCTCCTCTCCTCCACTCCTCCGCCCCCGATAGAAAGACGCGAGCAGCTGTCTATCCGCAGGGCTCATTCGCACCCGCCTGTCGTGCCCGCCTCGGACTCCATCTTTTCCGACGAAATCGATCTCTCCGCATTTACCTACGATAACCCCATTGAGCAGCCCGCCAAACGACGACGCTTAAGCCATGAGATCACCCCCGTTAAAGAAGTACCGCTGCCCCCAGCAAAGAACTCGCTCTTCCTCTTCTCCGATGACGACATAATCTTATCCTCGGACGGTCCCGCCCCTGCGAAACCTTCGGTCTGGAATGGAGAATCCGATCCGATCGTTTTTACCTCGTCGGCGCCTGAAACCAGACATAATCTACCAGTCAGACCAGCCATATCATCGCGTGATATTAACCCTATTTCGATTGACGATGAAGATGACAATATTCCCAACGTCACCCGGAACAACCGACTACGGAGGGAGGAAATCCAAGTGTCCAGCGACCAACTTGATTTCCCAGACGTCGACGATCTACTTGACGTAGCTCAGCGAGTGGAAGCAAATGCATTCTCAAGTCGGACAGCGAATCTACTAGCGACTCTGGAAGATCGTTCTCGCGGCAGCAATGACGAATCGGTGTCCCGATCGACAAGGGGCCGCAAGCACCTGGATCAGAGCGATGACATAGAGGTCGAAGAGATGCCACCACCGCGGAGGCCCCAGCGCAAAACCACCAAGGTTGCAAATGAGGAGAAGGAGGCTAAAGCCAGAGAGCGCGAGGTGGCCAAGGCGCAAAGAGAGCGAGATAAACAACTCGAAAAGGAGCGCAAGCAGAAAGCCAAGGAGGATAAAGCCCGCGAAAAGCAACTAGCAGCGGACATTGCTGAGGTCAACAAACTCAAGGTGGACAAGAAGGATTCTACGCATGAGATGCTAATTGACCTCGCCTCTACATTTACCGACACAAGTCTCGGAAACCAAACATCAGAGCTCATGCGTCTTCTCAAAGTTGATCTCACGTTTTTTCCCAGTGCCCTTCCAAATATCGTCAAGTGGCGTCGCAAGGTCCGAGCTACATACAATGACTCCCTGGGACACTGGGAACCGTGTGCACTTCACATCCGTGAGGAAGAGGAGCATGTGTTGTGCTTAATAGCGGCCCAGGACTTTATCGATATGATCGCGCCTCCTCCATCAAGCGAACCAAGAAACACTGTCGGCGAACACGTTCAACGCTTGAAAACTGCCTACCCAAAGTCTCGGCCGATCTATTTGATTGAAGGTCTGACGAGTCTGATGCGAAAAAATAACAATGCGCAAAACAGAGCCTACCAAGCTGCTGTGCGACGACAGTTTGAAGACACCTCTGCTCGCCCGTCAGGTCGGAGAAAACAACAGCAAACCGAAACTATCACACCCATAGACAGCGATACGGTCGAAGACGCTCTGCTCGATCTACAGGTGACCCACTCGTGTCTAATCCATCACACAAGCTCCCCCGCAGAATCCGCAGAATGGATCAAGAACTTTACCGAGTATATTTCCACTGTACCTTATCGCCGTGAGCGGATGGACCTAAATGACTCCGCATTCTGTATGGATGTGGGACAAGTCAAGCCCGGCGAGAACCGGTCTGACGCATTCATCAAGATGCTCCAGGAGGTGAACCGAGTCACAGCGTCAATGGCATACGGCATCGCGACACAATATCCAAGTGCGATGGACTTGGTAAATGCAATGAGGAAACATGGACCGGGACTGCTGGAAAATGTCAAGGTATGATAATTCTGTTTCCACCTCATTCGGTTCCCTTTTCAAGTACATACATACTGACGGTTATACCTTCAGAAATCGGCAAACAAAAATGGCGCCCTCACCGACTCGCGCATCGGACCGGCCGTGAGTAGACGATTGTATAAAGTATTCATGGGAATTGATCCGACGTCGACTGATATATGAGCATATCCTTTGATCGGCGAACATTGTCCGTCTCTTTTATCGGAGTTATACTTGCAGCGGTATTGGTGCATATATTCTGGGTTCCGTTTTTGGCACGATAGATACGACTTCTACTGGTATACTCACTACCTTTTATTATCACGAATCGGCATTATATTGCCCCCCAACATCATTATTGGTATCGGTCTATCTTGCTATCCTTATATCTTATCGTCTCTTGTATTTGGAAGTCTGGAAGACAGCTTGTATAGATACTACAACCCTTACACCAAGTGAGTGTTGGAACAGAAATTTCTTCCATCCGACAGCGTCTGGTTGGCATCATCCTAGATAGATGCATCGCTAGAAATTGAGTCAGGTGAAATAACATCCGCCATCAAGCTACTAAGTACAGATTTTTCTGCATTCAGAATTCCACTATGACATGAATCGGCATTAAGATTCCAGCAACCTCTAGACACGTGCCTTCCTCATTCCACCCGTAACACCCAACCCCTATGTACTTTTATCACTTAAAGTAAGTGGGAAAACAGGGTCTACGCAGTGTGAGACTTTAGTTACTAGAATCCTAGAAACATCTACACCTACAGGTCACTAAATCCCTCACTATGGACAGTAGCTTCAAACCGCACAATCTAAATTGATTAATAACAAAGGCTAATTTAACACGCCATTAAAAAAGAAAAAGGCTAACTTTAGAACATGCTGTACAGTAATTGTGATAGTGCTTTTATTTTTATCTGGTTCAGGCTTACATCAAAATATCAGGGTTTGCTTGCCCTGATATATCCCCCCCCGTGATGAGATTGTTGTAATTCCGGGGAAGGAGGTTCTGGTAAACTGAATGAAGGCAGAGAAGTAGTTTTCAACGCATGACAAAAACGGTATAAAATCCGTGTATCATAAACCAAGGCTCATTTGCGGGGTGTTGAAACAAGTAAGAACCAGCGAGAAGTACGTCAGTTAGTAAGTAGGCAATCTACAAAGCCCGCAGATTGATCGCGGAACTTCGCTTAGATACTGTCTTGTGCGTTTCCAGCCCCATTAGCTGGCGGACCGCCGTCTGTGCTGACCGCACACTGTAATCCATCGTCACGGCCACCTCTCCCGGGATGTCCACGAATTGGCCAATGAGTCCGAGATTGTCGATCCCCGGGGGTATCACTTGTGGTCGATCGCCGCGCAAGCGGGGCAACAGTGTTGCCGCTGCTCGTGGAACCACGCAGGGTAGGGTAATCGAGTGGTCTAGGATACCCTGCACAGGGAAATTCAGTTGTTTTAATATCTCTTCCATGACTTCTTGTCCCGAGCATTCGAGCATGGGTTTCTTGACGTAGTCGCCCTCCCGCTCGGGGTACATTGCGTAGCCCCAGAGCACCTGCACGTGCGCAGGTTGATCGGGGAGTAGAGGCTGCTGGGGGAGATTGATGCTAAGAAGCCAGGGAGTGTCTTTGAGGGTGACGAAAGTGCCGCTTCCTACTTTATCGCCGGTGAGGGCGGTAAAACGGTTGAAGAACTCGGGGGAGGAAAAGGTGACGGTGAAGGATTCGAGGCGGGACTCTCCCATGCGTGTGCAGAAGTTGTATGCATTCCCGAAGATAGGGTTTTTAGTGGACAGCTCTAGCCACAGAAGCCAGTTCTCGTCTAAGTCTTTCTCGATCTCCATTAGTTCCAGGGATGGTGGGGACGTATTGGTGCCCGTTGTGGAGCCGGACATAACCGAGCCTAGTGACACCAGCACGATGTCCCGCGGCCCTAGGTTTATCGTCTGCTCGGGCTCGTTTTCATGTGTGGCTTTGATGGCTGATACCCGGTGCGGATCGCTGCTTGAAGGGGTAGTGATGATATCAGTGACTGTCGTGTGGAAGCGGAAGTCTACGCCCCGGGACCGCAGAAATTGAGCGACCGGTGCGACGATAGACTCGTGCCGGTTGAAACGGCCACCATCTAGCTTTCGGCGACGGTGGATCTCGTGGATGCTGTGCATGTAGTGTTGAAGGTAGCGCCGGAACTCGGCTGCACTATGGACAGGCTTTATACCAAAGCTAGGAGGTTGTTAGGTATGGCAAATAATTGATACAAAGGTCCGACTCACGTCGTGGAAAGTAGCATCCAGTAGCAGCTTTTGAAGAAGCTATTGCTGAAATGATCGCAGATGCGCGAGCGGCCCAGGGACTTGTCCGATTTTGAAACCAGCATGAACAGGTCCACGCGGTCGCGCAGTCCTAAACTCGCGCGTTTGGCGTCAATGCGTTCAAGACTATGTTTATGACGGGCGAGGAAGCGAGTATGAGGACGATCTTTGATGGCTTCGGTGGCCCAGAACTCGTCAAGGTCGTCGAGAACAGACTGGTTTGGCTTTGTCCTAGAGGGTACCAGGGAGAGAAGTTCTTCCATGCAGGCGTCGTTGAATGGAGGCATCCCTCCTGCCCGGCAATCATATCCATTGATGGGGTCGCCCGTACTGATAGTCCCGCCGCCAGCTTGACTGAGGGTTTCAAGGATGTGAACACGAGATGGAGGCACATGCGCTTCCTGAATGAGGTGTACAGCTGCAGTCAGAGAAGAAATGCCGGCCCCTAGAATCCACGCATCCATCCCCTCTGGCGACCGGCGCTCAGGCGGAGGAGTTGGCGGTGCCGAAATGGAAGACATGACGGACAATGGTTGTCACTGCTTAAACGAGACAGCCACGAGGACAGCCAACCGGTATATAAAGCGACGCCCACGGCGTTCTGGACTTCACGGGTGTGGCGGGAAGGTTTCTGATGTCAAGGCTCGCCGACATCCTAACACTCTGGGAGAACCATGGTTTGCAACGGTTAGACCCACGCTGATGACACAATGATTTGCTTGCACAAGATAGGCAGTGTATTCGATCCAGATAATTTTCGTCCTAGCAAAGTCATTTAGGCCGTGTTCATTCTAGAACTGGCCGCGAAAATATAACTCTGGCTGGTTACTGTTACTGCCAAAGGGACACTGTCCCCTGTGTTCCTTTTCCAATACTTCTACACACTCACCCACGGACTTTCGTCCCTTTCCTTCGAAGTACCTCGGTCCCAAATTGGCTACATCAAAGCCCCCGGGGTAGTAAGTTTCGCCATCATCGCCGGGAAGTGGAAGGCCTAGGGCCCACGTCAACCACGCCGCTGGACCCCAGCGGTTCCAGACGGTGGGTTGCACGTAGTATGGCATTCCTTTCCAAACTCGAACATAATACCGACCCTCCTCATTAGGAGTATCGCTGAAAACCTCTTGTCGGAGAACCATCGGCCGAGGAAGCCCAAGGTATCGCAGAAAATACTTCCGTAGGGTTACTAGCCCCGTGAAAATCCTCCGATACCGCATGGGTGGCGCCTCGTACCTGATTTATCAGCACATGGTTCTCGGCATAAGCGATCATAAAGAATGTGTTGTGCAAGAAAAGCTCACATTATTGCTTCCCGCAATCTATTGTCCATCACACAGGTGGCAAAGCCGACGGCGACGCCTCTCACCCACTCGGGAAATCCGTAAACAATGACATCCATCGTCTTGTTCGCGACCAGTCTGTTCCGGTGGTCGGGTCTCATGTTCTTTTCTTCATAATGGTCACTCCACTGCCGGAGCTCTTCCAAGAATTGCAGGCCATCTCTGAACCCGCCATTTCCCGACGGCAACGCATGGTAGCTGATACCCAACGCATCTCCCAGGCTTTTCCAGTAATTTTTCAATAGCACACTGTTCCAACTCCGTCATTGCCCTCCACTCGAACCGCTCCACAAAGCGGATGGGTTCTGTGGCGAATAGGCTCAGAGTATAGAGCATGTCAGTCTCGAGGATTCTACCACTGGCACGGTATCCGGAGTGTAGGAATTTGGTTCGGGCAATGGCAGTGCGCGCACGAGAGGAAGTAGGAGGGCATGTCACGAACTGACCGATAAGGGCACCCGTATCTGCATAGCGCTTGAAGGAGGTGGCGGGGTCTGAAAGTTGGGAAGTATGCAGAAGGAGGGAAGAGATGGTCGGGATGCCGTATGTCTGGATGGGGAGATTACATGTTATTAGTAGGATTCCAAGACGAGGGGAGGTAAAGAGGAACAGTTACCCGAAGGAGTGCAAACTGAAGGGCTTTCACTGCAGTCGTAGGGAACTCGAGTTGCATTATGTTCTTTTGTATGGCCCATGCATCATGGACGGTCATTTGGGACATAGATGCACGGGTTGTGTACTGTGAGTAGTCGCGGTAAAGATTGCGAGCGCGCTGGAAGCGAAGAGTGGAGACGAGGAGAAGGTAGGCGAGGAAGACGAGTGTGAGGGTGATGGGAAGCGAGACTGGTAGTTGATGGATTGAAGGTGTGAGACTGGTAAGGGAAACGGCGGTTGTATGGGGCATGATGCTGACGATCTCTTGTGGGGGAGACTGGATGATGGATTCAAAATTGTGGGATGGTTGAATTAGTAAAATCTATGATGAAGTTGAGATGCTCCATGAAGAAGGTCCGTCGGTCTGTGGTGCCCATTATATACTACAACCGCACGAAGACAGAAGTCACGTCTGTGTGTACTATCATTATCTCATACACTACTTCCTATGGTCACCAGCTCAATGCCTTTGGTATACATTCTCCATACTTGCACACGTCGTACCGAGTCCATATGCGACTATCTTGAACGGAACGCGGACCGAGGATGGGGAGCGCGGGGTGCCGATCACTAGGGCCGACCACTCGAATTGATGAGCCAGTCAGGGTGGACCAAATGGGGATTATGTGCAGCAGGTCTGATAACCCTTGCCGGAGAAATGAATCCGAAATCATACGAGCATCTTGTCTATCCGCAATACGCTGGTTGGGGTCGCGGTGGCCTATGAGATGCAGCATCTTGAAAAGGCAGGTATCGTACTCGGCGTATTCCTAGATGGAAAAAGATATACGTTAGGGATCAAGGTACACAAATGCGACATGTGCTGTAACCTCGGATGGTGTGGAGCTGATGTGGTGGTTGTCCACGGAAGAAAATGCACGTAACCGCAGGGTTGGATGAGGAGTGGTAACACAACTTCTCAATCAACCGGATATCTTTTTTTTCTGCACTGCCAGTCATACTATATACCAACCGATCCCTCACTTCCCCAAGTCAGTCTCATCTTGGAACAGGGTGTAGGGCGGACTCCTACCCCTTTGGTTCCCCTTAAGAAATGTAGTAGAATGAATAGAGTACTATGTAGAATGAACTACTATTGACTGAGAAGGTAATGACTGCATGGAGTCTGCCAGGGATCAGCTGACATTATGTGCTATACCATCTCCTCCTTCGCTCTTATCTTGCGATCAATCGACACTTCAACCATTATGTCCCGATTCCCAGCTAAGCCCGGAGTTTCATCCACACTACCACGTACACGCGTACTGTATGCGGAAGCTCGCACCTGCGACCACTCATCCACTGATCCCGTTCCTGCAAAGGACAACGGCCTCGGCCATGACAGCGACCTCATCATCTGCGCGCGTTTTGAAGAGTCGCTGGAATTAGATGTTTGGCCACGCATGGCGCAACATTTGATTTTGAATGTCTTTGTGACGCGGTGGAAGATCGGGCGCATCAAGATCACCGAAGTACATATGATTCCCAAATCAAGTTCGACAATGGACCAGATGGACTGGAGGTATCCGTTTTCTGGGCGGCATTAGCAATTTTCATCGTTTGACCATGAGGGTAGATGGGTTGCATACTGGTAGCATCTGTCGTCAGGTATCTCTTGAACGTGATCATACGCAGAAACCCGACGGCACAGACCCTTTTGTCACTGTCAGCATCATACAGTCAAACAATACAAACAATTTGCATAGCAGGAAACATACAATCCACCAAATCCAAAAAGAAGACTTAGTTCCACCTTCTGTCGGAGTGTCAGTTTCATCCCCCAAACCACGATCATGGGCACCAAGACCAATACGAAATTCTCGGCCAGCGCAAACGACCCAGTTATAATGTAGAAGGTATTTCGCCCACGCATGCAGCTGCCATCAATATGTTTGATCCAGAAATAACGCACAGGCCAGCATTGGAAGATGCTGACAAGCAGGCAAGCAATGCCCCAGGCAAGCGTGAACACCATCAATGCAGTAGTAAGCTTCCGCCAATATGTGATGGCTCCGAAAAGCTTGCGGAGCAGAACGAGGTAGGAAATTTTCACGAAGACGTGGCCTAATACCCAGAATTTTGTTGAGCACCAGAAGAGCTAGCCCATTTGGTTAGAACTTGGCCCTAAAGCGGGGAGTGGGTATACTCACCAAAGTGACTGTTCCTCTGGTAGGCCTGGAGAGGGACCAGAAATCGTGATCAACGCCGTTGAATGCCGCTAGATAACATGTAAGCTAATGTACAATGGAACTGGGGTTATGATGTAACTAACATATCACAGTACAGAGTGTTAGCCCGTATGAGAAGACAAGCCCTATGCCCATCAACATATCACCGAGATCAAGTTTCTGACGGGCAAGTCGCCGAGAATACAACCGGAGAATGAAGAAGAGGGTTGTCACAGCACATGCCACAATGGGGACAACAACGAGGGTGATGCCCCAATGATTGAGTGGCGTCATGGAGGCTGATGGGAGGCAGAAAGCTGTGCTTGCATCGACCCACTCATCTGGGTTGGTATGGGTTTTATTCAAGCAATGTAACGGGGGTTAACGTCCTGTATACAGGACTATATACTTTCTTCCTCATTCTCGCGGCATCTGCGAACGATCACGGCCGGAAGAGTCTTTTAAATCGGCCCGCTGCAGCAACACAGGAACCCTCTTCGGCCGAATTTGCAGTGATGTCAACGAAATCGCGGCAGTGGCGACTACCTCAATCAACGATTTGCCGCAATCCGAAAGTCTAAAACGAACCCCCGGACATCTTCCCTTGATGTAAAGACCGGAGGCCAGATTGACTTGGCCATATCGCGGAATGCCGCCGATAAGAAGAATCATGATTGGTTTGTTACTGCGATCTTTGATCTGTTGAGGTCATCCTGTTCCTTTTCCAGTATATCCCCCGGTACCCCAGGGACGACGACTCAAACGACTCCGCTTCATCCCGGCTCTGCGATTATACCTGGCGTAACCAGACGGCCGGGTCCGGAACCAGAATATTTCGGCCGTAAGTGCCTGACACTGTAGAATCCCTCCATCTCTGTCTCTTGTATTGACGGCGTTGTGGGTCACGAGGCTCGTTAAACTGAGCCGCCTACATCACCACGTTGCCGATGCTGAATGTGAGATTTGCACAGTAACAGAAAAGGTCCAATTGCATTCTTGCTATGTCGCATCAACGAGTCTATTGCTCCTATGCAGCTATCCTGTGTCCTTGGACTTGCTGTTCGTGGTTTATGTGCTCATCCAGTCGTTGCTCTGAGAACCATTCTTTAACATTCTTCCACCGCAGTGTTGTTCGCACATTGCTCGACCAATCCTGATCGAAATGGAGCCATCTAGCATCTGTCAACCTCCAGCGTGGGTCTTCCAGCTCGCCGTCTCTCTCATAGAAGCCCCCGCCGTATCGGGCAATATTCCAAAGCCACCACAGGGTCAGACGCAGGGGATCGTCTTCACCCTCGACCGAGAGCTGTTGCCGATTGATTGCAAGATCAAGGACTTTGAAAGTCTTCCCTATCTCCACTAGTAGTTTGTACTGATCACGACGCATATAGTTCCTCCAAAAATCCCGATCGCGCTTTTTGGTCGGTTCCTTGAGCGGCCTTGAATCATACATGAGAAGATATACCCCTCTCTCATCTACTGACTGGAACGCCGACTTGGGTGGCGAGATAGCAGCAACTGCCCAATAATGCCATGCTAGTCCTTGGACATGATGCTCTCTCGTAACACAGAGCGTCCCCCAACTCTGATCGTCCTTTGTATGCATATACAGATCTGCGACGGTGTGTGCATTGTGCTTGTCGGAGGAGGTGTATCCCCCAATTTTCTTGTCACGGTCTGCCTTATCAATAAAGGACACCGGGCGATAGTGAAAAGTAAAGTTGACGTCAAGGTCTTTCAGGTTTTGTCGCATGCTAGCAAGATAGGCCGATATTGTGTTCAGCTCGTCTGTCTTATGGAGTGTTCGGATCTCCCAGGGTAAGTCTGTTGCCGTTGGCAATCCATGCTCGGATTCAACCCTATCAATAAAGGCCCATACGGTATCCCGACACGGAATTCCAACAGTGGCCGCACAGTACCGTGGTCTCCTAGGAAGCCCATTTGTCCGGATTTCTAAGCTTTTGTGTTGGGTGAAATAGTCAACTTGACTAAACCTGGGACATTCAGACTCTCCATAATGATCAGCCATGCCATCATCTTCCAAAGGTTCTCCATCTTCATGATTACCATCACTCACAGCATGGCTGCCACCTGCATGATCTTCAAACGATCCCTCAAAAGCGGAATCCTCCCTAGCCCCGAAAGACACACTAACCCCAGAAGACCTTTCCGTAAGGAGACCATGTTCAGCAGTATGCGCGGCCGTCGCAACAGGAAGCGACAATGCCCAACCAATCTTCCGTCTATTCCCGGGCACCTGATTCACCTTCACCATCGAAGTATCCACAGCCGACGATACGGGCCCAGTGTCATCTTCCCCTACTTTCTCAGAAAGTATCGCTGGCCGTTCCGCAAGTGTTTCTGTTGCCCTCAACCCATCCTGATCCTCAAGCAAGTTGCACGGTATGAAGTAGCCACTCATCGGCGGATAAGCCCCGCCACCTGGGACAGACTCTAGAGATCGACCATGAGCGTACTCCTGAGGAGGCTCTTTCTCGTTTCTCATCTCTTGCGGCTCGACGTTCGCGTCGGTGGCTGTAACGACATTCTGGCCGTTGCGTTCGCTTTCGCTTTCGCTGCCACTTTCACGTTTTCCCTTCGACTTGAGGGTGGGCTTGGTAACGAGGGATGTCGATATGATTGGGCAGGTTGCGGTAGGGGGACAAGCCATGAGCGCGAGACTCAAGTAGGAGGGTTTCTCTTTGTAGTCTGCTGTAAAGTATGTGGTAATGATTGTGAAGGTAGGCTCACGGTGTTAAAAGGAGTGAAAATAGAAGACAAATGGCCGATGTCGGCTGATTTTGACGTAGATCAAAATGTGTGGAACCTATTTCGTTGATAAGACTGGGTTGGGCGTTGGAATGGTGATCAATGAGTGATTATCCTTGACACTTTCGGTCGCTTTGAGATCCTCTTTTTATATCCTTGTCTCTCGTTAGAATTTCATTCCGGAACACATTAAGAAGGAGCAATAGTTCGACCACTACTGCTTTCGTACATTTGAAACCTCGATCTCATTAAGGATCGATCGACCTAGCTAACATACAAACCGTCATCGCCGGATCACCCCTCCGTCCTATGTCACTGATGACCGCTCCTAAACGGATTCGCACGCGGGAAATGAGGATTCTCGATATCCCGTTTGGACTTATTTCCCTCGTGGACCTCAATCTCGGTCGTCTTTGTGATGATTGTATGGTCCGAACATCTTCCCGGGGAGACAAAACTATATTTGTTGGAAGCTACATTCACCAAACCGGTTTCGTCAGCGAATGTATCGAAAAGTGACTGATCGGGTTGACGACGAGCGAGAGGAATCGGTTTCTGTCTGGCTGCTGCTGCTGCTGCTTCGGAGTGGGAGCGTTTGTAGTATGAACCTGCGTAGCGTGTTCGATGAAGAGCAAAGTTGTATGATTGCCGTAGCGTGGGGAGAGTGGCGCATATTATGATAACGTACAGATTCTGTTGATGGATTGCAGGGGCGCCACTTAGCGCATGATAAAAGTATATAGATAGCTTGGCTGTGCTGAGATGAAGGTTCCTGCTTACCTCAATTCTAGTGGTTCGGAAAACATGGTGTTAGCTTGGTTTGTTGTGGTTTAGTAAACATGAACCATGGAGAAGTGAGTGGCGTACGAGTACCATGTTGTAATATCGGCCCATGACCCTGGAGTTAATGTTTTAAGCTTCGTCTTCGAGTGTCTGGGCCTGCACAGAACATCGGTGCTTACAGGTTATGTCTGAATGGACCGGAAGGCTTTTTAGAAGAATAGCTTTGACCAAGGTTGCTGCCGCCGCCCTTCTGGGATCAGTTGAGTTTATTTCGTTGGGTTGAAGTTACTTACAGGATCCCAGCGCCCATGACAACTATAACCCCTAGCTTCATTTTCCAGGGCAGCTGGACGGACCAGAAAATGATGACTGGAAACAAGGCCAAGCTAAGGTCGGCGAAAGCGTTGAATGCTGTATGATGTTATTGTCTCGACGCATAGCTACCGGGCAGTGTTGGCACTCACAGGCTTGCGATATCCCAGCAATCAGCTGTAACTTTAAGCTCAAGCAGGAGCCGGGAACCTCTAGCCGGCAGATCTTCTCCGCAGGCCGGCAGTACCCCATGATGGCAATGATGGCCAGCACATTCCAAGCAATGGATATTACACTGAAGATATATAGGAACCATCGTTTTGCCGGGGACGCTGTCTGGCCCATTAAGCGCAGCAGGAAGACGGCCACCGATAGCTTGCCTGTTGTGGTGGAGACCATGGAGAAGTTGGGTGCGATGACAGTATATTTGAAGGCCTCGATTTTCCATTCCCCATTGGAAATGTTGGCCATGTGTTTCCCCAGCCCATAATGCACGCCGGTTTGCGCTAACCCTGAACATACAACAGCGCTCAACTGCATTAATGCGGCGCCTGGGTTTTAGCCGCTATTTTTGCGGTAGGATCTTGCAGGGTTAACTTACCAGGGAAAGAACAATAAAGAAGTCGTCCCAGCCTGCTTTGCGAGTCAGTATTAGCCGGGTGTACAGTCGAATGGCGACGACTATGATCGCCACGCTTCCAAAGCTCCAGGACACGGCAGTGATCTGTGGGCCTTTGTCGCGAGGCATGGTGGGCGGACTTAACAATATATCATTGTTGCACGATCAAGGGGGAACACTTTGGAGGTCCTTGAAATATAAAGCTGTACCGAGCAGGCGTGTTCCCAATCGAGCGATATGGTCGATACTTGATTATTTACGAAAATATTAGATAAGCACAAAGAGATCCTTTGTTCAGCCGTCGAGCGATACATCGACTATCAACATATGGCAAGCGGGATGGCCATGTCTCGGAATTTGCCGTGATTTGGCCGTCGGGGTATACGAAGGGGATCGACTGCCATATGCCAAAAGACCCACCTGTAGGGGAGTCCCTTCGGCCTGTGCTTTTGCTAGGTACAAAGGCCAGATCAGCCCACAGCAGGCACCTTTTGTCCGGGCATCAGATAGACGAGCCCAATGTGTGCGGACCAATTATTGGGCACCATTATGCGCAATGACCTCCGGGAACCTTCGAAAGCATTCAGAACTTCTGTCACGGCGTGATGTCTCCTTCAATTGTTGGATTGAAAGCAGAGCTCAAGTCAAAGCTCGGAATATCCATAGCGCTTCCGCGAGGCACCGGCGCGGCGATAATGCAGCCAGAGCGTGTGGCGCGTGGGAGGACGGCACCTAGGTGACGGAACTGACAGCCGGTGGCGGCCCTTTACAGGTCCTATCCAACCCTATTTTCACGATGGCGCTGCTAACTGTTCTAGTCTGGCATTGCGGGCCTCTTTTGATGACCAAAGGTACTGCATCTTGGCCTAGCTGGGCGCTTACCCCCAACTCTGATTGATGTGACAGGTCCACCCGGTGCATACCGTCCTGCGTCTCCTGCCATAACGAGTAAAAGGCTGTCGTAAAGCTGTACCTGGCTGAATCAAAACAATAAGGCTCCCAACTATTGTAAAAGGACAGGCCTTCCCTTCTCCCCTGTTCCATATAGTGCTGCTTCCCGTGCATATGTTCATCATGTCTAGCAATAGTTGTCACACCAATGGCGTCTCTCAAAAACCAATCGACGGTCTGATTCGACAGGTCGCGCAGGCTGCAGATGCTTTTCAAGATAGTCATAACGAAGCGGATCGCTTGGCTGTCCTCCAGGCGGCGCAGAGGCTGGTGGAGGTGTTTCAGAAGCCGCAAGATGCAGTGTATAATCTAGCTTACTCGGTACTAATATCCTCCAAGAAAAGATGAGCACGAAGTACTGACCCGTACCAGCCTACTCAAGTGATGTGTGTGCGCATCGCCATGGACCTTGGTATTTTCTCCACGCTCAGTGAGCGGAATGGCCCAGTTACGCTGGAGGATCTGGCAGCCACGAAAGGGGCAGATCTAGTCCTGACTGGTACTGTTATCCCAATCACGTCTATGAGTCAGCTGCTAAGATATTCTGGGAACAGAAAGGGTGCTGCGTATCCTTGCAGGGTTGGATACGTTGCAGAACATGATGTACGGGTCTACATCCCCACAAAGATGATCAGGCAGATGACAAACAGACTTAGTGGGGCCGTGGTGAGATTCATGTAAGTCAGTCACATAGGTGGCAAGGCCGAACTGACAGAACGTTAGCTTCGAACTCGGTATGCCTACCTTGGCTAAAGTACCCGAGTTTCTGCGTATGACCAACTTCCGAAACCCATCGGGTGCTCTGAATGGTGCATTACAGTACGCAGAGAAGACAGAAATGTCGCTGTGGGACTGGGTGCCGACCAAACCAGGTTTCTTGGACGTTTGCAATACTTTCATGGAAGCGGACCGCGGGAGCCGGCCTAGCTGCTCGAGTGGGTTCCTGTCAAGGAGAGGATTATTGACGGATTCAAAGAAGGCGAAAGTAATATCCTCTTGGTGGACATAGCAGGTGGGCCCGGCCATGATTTGGTTGCTTTCCAATCCAAATTCTCTGAAGTGCAGGGACGGCTCATCTTGGAAGATCTGCCTCATGTCGTGGCTGAGGCTACTCAGCACCCCAAAATTGAGCATGTATCGTTTGACCTGTTCCAGGCACAGCCAATACAAGGTATACTCGCTGGTTAACACCTGAAACGCTTCTTATCCCTAGTCTGACTGTATACCTCCGCAGGTGCGCGCACCTGTTACATGAAATTCATCCTTCACGACTGGTCAGACGAGGAAAGTCGCCTGATCCTGAGCCATCTTGGAGCAGCAATGAAAAAGGGATATTCCAAACTGATAATCGAGGAATTCGTATTGCCAGACAAGGAATGTGCGATGCTGCCAGCCATGTGGGACTGGGAGATGTTAATTTTCTGTAACAGCATGGAGCGAACGGCTAGTCAATGGATGAAATTGCTGAACTCGGCTGGCTTCACGATTGTGAAATTTTGGGCACCTCCTGGTGACGGACAGAGCATCATCGAGGCGGAGCTGAAATAGCCTGCTGAAGACATGAAATCAGTCCGGCCAAGTCAGATATAACCGAGAGCTGATAAACTAGTAGGATGAGAATACCCTAGTTTCTCGGGCTCATGACATTAGCTTCAATTCGACGATCTGTCGCCTCTTATTTGGCAATGTAACCGTGACTTACTCAATAGATTTAGAAGCCAGTGCCAGCGCAGAGATGAGCTGGGAGATGAAGTAGATAAATAGGATGCTGAACTCATAGGTCTTGTTGGAGAAAGGGAAACACGTGGTCCAGTGGAAACTACTACCACGCGTCAGTCAGCTGACCCAGTCCCGTCTTCTCATCATCACCAACTCAGATATTATCAACTGACCAGTTCATCGAGAATAGCTATAGTGAGTGGACTCTCGGTACCTGTATCTAACAGACAGAGCATATGCACCGGTGAGCTGTCTTTGAATGCTTTCACAAAGTTAGTCCCCATCCCTGCTCCGAAACTCGCTATTACTATGGCTGTGATAAGTTGTGAGATGGTCTACTTGCTACAGCCACTATGTCTGAGATCTGCTGACTGTCAACAATACAAAGTATTCCTGTCCTCAATTGCCAGGGAAAGCTAAACCTCAGGTCCAGGAAAACCCTACACGTATGAAGTATCCCTCAGCACTGATGAGGCTTCTCCGAATTCAGGGCATCCATGGACAACGCAGAAACGATAAGGGCACCTTCCCAGCAACAATATGGTCCTTTATTGTCCACTCAATGACACAGCCCTAGCGCAAGTTGTATTGTGCCATATCATGAGATAAGGATACAACATCTGAAACTTGGAGAAGTGTGGGGACATAGGCAAACGTACAGTACAATTGGACCTCGATTTACTCCGCAGGACAATTCTACCCGAATGTGTTGCCTGCCACGTAGCAGCCAACTGGTAGGTTCAAGACACATCACCACACCACCTAAATAGCGAAGAACAGACTATGTATTCTCAGGTTCGTATGTATTTCCCTTGGTCTAACTTTGAGCGCAAAGATGAGACTGATCAACGCAAGAACATACCAATTGGAAGAATACCTCGACAGTGATATCCCCGAATATGCAATTCTGTCACATACGTGGGGAAAGAATGAAATCTTCTTTCAAGATCTTCAGGCACTGTCAACAGGCTCCAGGTACTGGGATCGTGTGGTAGGCAAGGAAGGATTTTTCAAAATCAAGTATACCTGCCAGCAAGCGATCAGGGATGGTCTAGATTACGCTTGGGTTGATACATGCTGTATCAACAAAAGCAGTAGTGCGGAAATCTCCGAAGCTATAAACTCCATGTTCCAATGGTACATGCGATCAAGCAAGTGCTATGTTTACTTGTCTGACATCCCCAGCGACTACGGTGAGATTCCACTCATTGAGCAAGTTGGAAGCTTTGCCGAACCCGCCAGAAGACGCAGGCCTAGTAAATACGATGCGATGATCAATGGCCCCTTTGCAAGATGCCGCTGGCTCACCCGAGGATGGACATTGCAGGAGTTGATTGCACCCACGGATTTGACCTTTTATGGGTCTGGCTGGAACTTCCTTGGTACAAAAGCATCAATGACAGCCCTCCTCTCTACCATCACTGGCATAGACCAGCGCGTTCTTAGAGACTTGACAAACACAAAAGAGTCACTGAGATCAGTATGTGTCGCACAGAAGATGTCATGGGCAGCTAAGAGGCGGACTTCTAAGATAGAGGATGAGGCATATTGTCTCCTGGGTCTGTTTGATGTTCATATGCCTATCCTCTATGGCGAAGGCAAGGCTGCATTTATTAGACTACAAGAGCAAATCATCAAGAGTTCCGATGATCACACCATTTTCGCATGGAACTATTGCGATATTGAGCAAGAGAGACAGTACACCGTCCTTGCTCCGTCCTCATCCTGCTTTCTCAAGAACGTCGTCCAATGGTCCCGTCCGCGTAACAGTGGGCCATACACCATGACCAACCGAGGCCTCCGCATCCCGCTTCCCGTCACATATCAAAACGGGCCTAAGGATAGCTGCCTCGCGCTCTTGGACTGCCACTATGAGGATGATGTCACAGGCGCCTTGGCCCTTCCTCTTACTCCTCGACCAGACAACACATTTGATATCCATTATGATATCTCGCGGGGGCGGGTAGTGAGAGTTGACTTGGGTCTAGAAACAAAAGCCATGACTCGAGAGCTCTATATCCGATCACAGTCCAATGTTCCTGACCGAGGGCCACAACTGACATGTCAAATCCACATCAATCGAGAGGATTTCAGAACAGCGAGTCAGCGCATAACGGAATACTATCCATCGCGTATCTGGGATGCTGAAAATCACCGACTACGACTTACCTCCAACGACTCGACTTCCTTGGAAACATGGGCTGCTGTTAGGTTACAAGACTCCTCCGAAAGAGCCATCGGAGTTGTGTTCCACCTTTCACCACAAAGAAGGCCAGAGAGCACAGCGACCTTCAATGTACATGGTTGGATCTACATGCAGACCATGAGGCCCGAAATGGCCCTCTCCCATGTAGTCGATCAGGTCATTCGCGGCTGCGCCTCAGCTTCAGCGTATGAATACGGGAACCATGGATCCTATACCCTTGCCTTAGGCCGAAGACATAGCATGGTGGCAACCAACACTATGATCAGTGGTAATGGCTCAGAGACGCTCATGAACGTGACTGTCGCTGATCGGTATGCGCCTTGCACGTTGCGACGTGTCTTTGGCGCGGCTCCTAAGCCCCTGAAGAACGCAGAAACACTTTCTAACGAGAAGGATCTGCGAACGAGCGTGTCTACAGATTAGCAACAGGGTGAACTTCACTTCAATAGAAAGATGAGAACGAACGAGAACCGGTTATAGAAAGAGGTTTGGTCGGGCGCTTATGTATTTAGTCAGTATCTGCTTCACATGACTTCCAGTAACTCAGTAGAACTCTCCATCTTTACAAGCGAGAGCTCAATGCAGTGGCTGTTTCTCTCTCCTGATGACAAGCATCTAAAGAGCCCACAGAATCAATAGCTACCAACCCGCTCCTTATACACCTCTCCCTCCACAAGACTAGGCTTGCGATACCCACTCTGCACCACTGCATTAGCCTGCAACCGCAACCCATCCAACTTGAATGACTTCTCATCCATAGCCCAGATGGTAAGAGCCAGAAAATTGCTCCCGTTATAGTCTAAAATACCCTCTGGGACGGGAAAGCTAAGCTGCGGGCCGATGTGATTGACTACCAACAACATAGTCCATTAGCCCACCCAAATATAAATCACAGCAAGAAGAGAAGAGCAAGAGGAGGAAAATCAACATACCATACTTCCCAAACTGCCACCCATTCACAAACAGCTCCGACCGAAACCTCGCAGGCTCCGATCCATCACCGACCGTAGTGCTATTCTCAAAGACAACACTAATAGGCACATCATACCCATCAGGAATATTCAGATCAAACGTTGTCGCAAAGAACCCCACTCCGGGTGCCTCATCCTCCGGAAGTCCCTCAAACGGAGACCTCTTCGTCCACTTCTCCACCGGGGTACCGGGGAGATGATACCCCTTTCGCTCGGCGAAGAACGCCCCCTCATTGAGTGGACCTCGAGTCAAGTCAGCATAACGCTCTCCACCAAAATTGCCCGTTGATTTCCACGATATGGCTGATTTGTCGTCGCGGCCGTGGAGGGTGTAATCTAGGATTCCACGTGGATCTTTCATGAAATCGCCGTTCGCGGGGAAGTTTTCGTCGTTGCCGAGATGGTCGATTAGGATCGTTAACGTGTAGGTGGTTCCGGGAGTGAGAGAGGATGGGAAGGTGATTGTTTGGTTGGAGAACATATACAACGGCTCTCCTAGCCAGGAGATGAGGAATGTGTTGTTGAGCCAGATGGAGTGGCCGTAGGCATAGCCTCCTTCGGTGAGGAGGTAGAGGGAGGACTCATTCCCGGTGGCCGTAAAGGTGCCCCTGTACAGGAGAGAGCCGCCGTTGTAGCCGTAGTCGCTGGCGTAGAGGGATGTTGGAGTTGTAAGGTTGCGTGGGTTTGCAGTTGTGGTGTGCGTGCAGGGAGTCCAGAGGTCGTCGTTGTATGTGGGATCGCGGACCTCTGGGAGGGTGTTAAGGTAGTGCCAGTTGAGGGTCGTAAGGTCTGGTAGGTTGATGTTGGGCTTTTGATAGGTGAGGGTGCTGGTGAGACGGCCAGATGTGACACTGGTTTGGACGCTTTGGTTGTTGAAGAAAATGCTGGTCACTGGCTGAGGGGCGGAAATGAGCTCGAGGGTAGTGGTGGTGTTGATATCGCCTCTCAAATAGAGGGACGTGCCAGTGAGTTCGGCAGTTCGTAGAAGATACCCGGCCTTGACGATGACAGATCGGTTGGCGTGAGACTGAGAGACGTGTCGGCCTATGGCCCCTGGGACGGGTAGGTCGAGGACCCAGTAGTTGTATGCCTCGTTGCGCCAGAGGAGATGCACCTCGAGGGTGTTGCCGAAATGCACAACTCGGCGTGAGGGTTGGACTGCCCATTGTATCACGGTGGTCGAGTTGATCTGCTGAATCTGCAAATCGTCGCCTTCAATGGAAGTTGGTTTTCCTATATTTGCAGGGACGGCAAATTCATGAAGCTCATCTTCACCTCCATAGAGAACAACCACTGACTTGGAGCCTGTCTGCTTCCAGGTAAATAGCTCCGCCGAGGAATAAATCAGACTTACGTCGCCGACGTCGTAGTCGACTAAATGAATCTTTGAGTCTCGGCCATTCAAACTTAGTGTTCCACCCAGCTGAGGAATTGTCAAGCTACCTGCGGTAGTGTTCACGCGCAGCTTATATGGAGTCGACTCTTGCGATGTTAACTCTCCATGGCGTATCACGTAGAAGTTGGTGGGATTCCCGGCTAACCGGGTTACTGCGAGGGATGTGGTGTCCGTGTAGATTCCATAGCTTCCGTTTTCGGGGTGTGACTCGAGATATGCAGGAGATGCCTGTAGGAAGTTGGATTGTAGCTTCAATTCACTGTATTTCTCGCGGATGACTTCGCGATCTTCGGCGATAGCAGCACCCACGTCGTACGAGGTGTAACCACCAGGATGGCCCAAGTTGCCCCAATTTGTTCCTCCAAAGATCTGGAAGCACAAGTGTTCTATTAGAAAAGAGATAAGAAGGACTATATGCGTATATAGTAGCCAACTCACCATGTAGAGATTTTGGATAGCAGTGCGAAAGCTGTAATTTATCTTGTAGAAGACACGTGCGAATTCAGGACCGATGTATGCGGCTGAGGTATCGACACCAACACCACCCCTAGAATACATTATAAGCTTAGGATGCTTCGCATGATATATATACCCCAGAGTTATCATACCAACCGTCAGGCACTCCGCCTTGGAATTCTGAGATGGAAAACGGCGTGGTCGGGCTCTGCTCCTCATGGACAGTTTCATTGTAGGAGAGCAGTGGGTTTATCACAGATGACCAGTTTGACGGATCAGATGCTAGAAGTAGATAGTTAACAGAGGCTCGATCAGTATAAATCAATACATACGTGCTGTGCTCCAATGCATGGGATAATCATCAAAGCTGTAAATATCCACAGCGCCGACTCCCGTGCCAGGAGCGAAGTTGCCCATAGGTTCAGCATCATTGACGATGAACGGCACGACTACTCCAGCCTTTCGATACTGATCTTCCACGTAAGCCATGTATTCCTTCTGAAGACAGGAACTGTTATAGTCGGGCATAGAGTAGTTGTTGATTTGCGTGTAGCCTACGTCCTGCACGCAAGCCGTATACTCGTTTTCGGGTTGAAATAGGATCACCGGGCCACCATTTGTGATCTGCGCCTTCGCGATTATGCGTCCTATCGCCTGCATATAGGGAGTGATGGCATCCAAGTAGCCTTGCTCTGTAGTTTTGAGACGGTCTTGCACCCGTTCCAACCAGCCAGGAAATCCACCCCCAGAAACTTCGGCGTTGATATAAGGGCCAGGACGAGCAGTTAGATACAAACCGGCTTCTGTAGCCGCCTGAAAGAATTCTTCGAGCGCGAAAACTCCATCCGCCCGGATAGACCCTCGGTCACCTTCAAGGAGGGCCCAATCGACGTAGAAGGACACAGCTGAGAACCCAAGCGCGCGGACTTTCTGGAAGACATCAAGCCAGAGTCCTGGAGATGGGAGACGGAAGGGGTGGAACTCTCCCGATAAGAGAAAAACGCGCTCTCCGTGAACCCGAATGGAGTACTCATCCCACGTCACAATGTCTTGAAGAGAAGGAGCTGTGGTATTCTCCTGACTAACATATTTTGGGGCGGTAACAAGGCCCAAGCAAGCCTTCGCAGCCAGACCAACAGAAAGCAGAAAGGAGGCCTTCATCGTAGTTTAAGATGCAGCCTAGTGGCTCGGTACAGCTTCACGTTACCCTCAAAGCCAATCCACCTTCCCACATCTTTATACCTGGCTGTCTTTGACACCTCTGATGAAAGTAAAGAGGGCGGTCGGCTATGAGGTCGGCATCTGGCCACATTGTTGATCAGCAATCCCCAGGGTGGGGAATGCGGAGGACCTGCGATCAGACGTCAGTTTAACCGGTATGTTGACATCCAACTGGGCTAATGCTTAATGCGGGGAAACCTCATGATCACGTCGGTAGAATAGATGACCGAGTACTGGGATCGTGGGGCGCGGATAGTACTTGACCTGGGGTGTGCCAGGGATAAAGGCGGTAAATGGTGTATTCTGACCATATCTACCGTGATGCAGATTGAAATAGAGGCCAATATCGCATCTAAGGCGATCTTTGACATAATTAATTCAGATGGTCTTTTCTATTTTTGTTTTGGCCACGTCTGATAGCTTGCAGCGGGAGAACCAAGTGTATAAATCTTGTCTGGATCGCCAATGATATAGAACGCCACTAAAAGTTTCATCTGCATATACATTCGGCAGTTACATAACGCATAGGACCTTGTAAGTATCAGTCAACCACCCCTGGCGGTAGCAGCACTACGTAATCCACTGGAGCAGGCTCGACCCCATTCGCCTCACCAACAATTTTCAGCTGATCACCCTGCCGGACGACGACCCCATGAAACGTTATCCGGGTGGCCGAATGACCGTCCAAGTATATCGAAGGTGTATGGCCTAGGGATTGATGCTCCATATCCCCAAGCCATTGACCCACTAACTTGTCACCCACAGATAATGTCCACTTGGATTGACCGCCATAGAGATCGTAGTAGTTCACCCCTATGTCGTACACTCCCGATGGTGCTTTGATGGTAGTTCTCGCCGTCCCAGTCGTTGAATTAGAAGTGGTGATAATTGCCGTAGTGTTAGAAGCGGCCTCGAACGGACTGACGGTGTAAGTCTGGTATCCTTCCAATCTCATACTCTCAGCTTCAATGCGCCACGGATGATGACCGACACGGCCGACCACATCTGGAATTCCGGTCATGTTGTAGTAGAAGTTGTTGATAGCATCGCGCCAGACAATGGAGTGTCCCGCCTGGTAAACCAGGCGTGATCGCATTGCCTCGTATCGCTCCCGATCAATTAGCCCTTTCAAAGACTCCCATTGTTTTATGAAGCCGTGTGCAGCTTCCGAGCCAGCATAGTGAGCGTTGTAAAAATGCTGAATAACTGTCAACCCGGAGTGCAAACGATGTGTCCATGGTACATGGTGAAACCACAAGACGAGATCATCTGGCGTGGTTTCTAGTGACTCGTATAAGCGAGCAACCTCCTCCGGATACTGGCCGGTATACCCGGTGCCATTCGATATTGTTCGGTCCATTCCAACTGAATTGTGATCAGCACGTGTCCATTGACCCCAGCCATTGTTATCCTGTGTAGCTGGGTTTGGGCCATAGTGAGTATACAAGATATCTGTCAGGGTCTGTATGCCCAGGTTGCCTGTATAGTTTTCATAGGCAGGCCAGGAGGCCATGGACATATCAGCAATAGTGTCGATGACATGGTGATTTTGTCCAAATGTGAGGCGAGTCCAGTCTTTGAGGATCTGTTCAGAATCGTCTGTCGGACTCCAGGCCAAACGACCATAAGCGTACAGATTGGACATAGCAAGGTGGCTACCCAGCCATGTCCTGTTAGTGCCCACATTAACGACGGCTGCCCAGCCCCCGAGCGTTCTGTTGAAGCGCTGTCCGGATATGATATCGCGGACCATCGAAGGCTTGTGATCTACGCGTAAGTCGAAATCCAGGACCGTCTTCCAGAGCGGAGGTAGGTACACCAAATGACATTGCTGCCCCAGGTACTCCTGACTAACCTCCAACTCTATGGCTGTGTTGGTTTGATAGAGGTTGGCGAAAAGGGGTGAGGTAGGCTCGCGTACTTGGAAGTCGATTGGGCCGTACTTTATTTGTACCACGACGTTCTCGTCGAACTGACCGTCCAGATCCTTGAAGTATTCCACTGCTGCCTTGGCACGATCAGCCTTCCAGTCCGATTCGTTCATGTTGTCGTTGTAGACGAAGGCGCGGAACATAAGCACACCCCCATGTGGATGCAGGGCACGGGCGAAAAGATTCGCCCCTTGTGAGAGTGTGCGATTATATGTATCTGGACCTGGCTGGCCCTCTGAGTCTGCTTTGACGAGGTACCCAGCCATGTCTGGTACATAGGTATAGAGGCTATCGGTGATATTCTGCCACCATGCAATGACACCAGGATCGAGCGGATCATAGGTTTCTAGACCGCCCAAGTCTTCTGGTGAAGCAAAGTTCAGCGATATGCCAATTTGAACGCCGTATGGTCGACAGGCATCTGCTATACGACCTAGGCCTTTCATATTCTCGGGTAGCAGTAATGTTGCGTTCGCATTGACATTATTAACGACCAGTGCGTTTATCCGGATAGACGCGAGCAGTCTAGCATATTGCTCAACGGGAGCCATGTCTTCCACCACCGTGCCATCTTTGAAGAATATCGACGCGCCACCGTAGCCTCGTTCAATACTTCCGTCCATGTTGTCCCATTGATTTACCCAACGGATCGGCGCATGTGGGCTGGTGGTGTACGCGACACGAGAGAAGTTTCCCTGTGCCACCATAGCGAGATATTCGTATGCCCCGTACAAGGCTCCTCTGGCATTGTTGCCCAAGATGCGAACTGTGTCCCCTTCGGATTGTAACCAGAAGCCATCGGCATCAAGCTCGGGCACGTTGATGTCCCGGCATTTTTGACGGTACTCATCCAGGGTAGCCACCAGAATTGATGCGGAGCTATCGCATTGAAATGGATGAGATGTCAAGTTCGTCGAAAGAATCGATTGGAATCCTGCTTTCAATTCTCGCCCTGCAGTCTCGATCGGGCTTCCTTTGGTGCTGTTCAACAACACAATTTGAGACGGCAAAGCCTGTCGACAATGCAGGTCGCAGGACACGGGAGCATATCGGAGCCAACCATCGTACCCATCCTCGGCTGCTACCAAGGACAGTGAAAGAGCCAGGGTCAATTGAAAGAGATTCGAACCTCTCATAGTGGCCGTTTCTTTCCAGCTATGCCATCGCAAAGGACTATGGAGTACCAGCCCTCTTCTTCATCATATATACACACGTCATGACCTGTTTGCAGGATCTCCCCGCGTTGTCGGGCCACGGACGTGGGAAAGGACTTCATGCTAAACTTTGTATTCAGGCTATTGTTGCTGCTCTGGGTAAATCGTATGGTTTGGTGGCATCATGGCAAAGGCGACTTTTGCCGACAAGCACTGGCCTGGTCTTCTCCCGGAACTCGCTGAGTTAGCAGTTTAGCCTCGGAGAATCTCCGTGACGATCAATTTCAGGTGTGTTATTGAAGCGTCAAGACCCTCCCGATTGGGAAAGGCCCCGTCGGGGCAGACGAGTGGGCGTCACGGGACTCGCTAAACTCAGTTGGTTTCAACCTAGCCTGAATGGGAATGGCGCCTTCACAAGACGACTGGAGGTCTTACTCGCACCTTTACCTGTCATTCGGCACTTTACTACTCACAGAACTTTGGCTTGCGGTGCAGCTAATGTTGTCATAACCCAGGAGAGAAGTGCCGACATATCATGCGAGTTATCGTTCATAATTAGCGGCTTTACCTACAATGGCTGCCCGAACTCCTTCCATCGCCCGCAACTCGTTCCGGGCCCGCGCGGTACGGCTTCCTCGTCCGCCACCAGCTAATCTATAACAAGTACTAACTCCAACCAGTGCGACAACTGTCGGCTTCGAAAGGTATCGTACCCTGTGACCAAATCAGTACCCTACCTATGTTTATGCAAATCCCTTTAGATCAAGTGTGATAAAGTAGTTCCTTGTTCCAGCTGCAGCGCTCTTGGAGTCCCCTGTGGCCCAACAGGTACGCCTGTCACGTCTTCGGAGACACGCAGAGCCGAGTCCGACGATTAGTAGGTTAAGCTAGACTATAAGTGCTTGCAGGGCTGACTGATGTTAGTGAGCAAAGGTTTTCGGTAATCCAAGAACAATTATTAACTATCCAGCAAGCACTCCATCAGATAACAAAACCACCAACTTCACCACAGCCGGCTTCTCACCCAATAGGCACCGGCCCAACAGCTCCTCCCTTCGAGGGACAGTCATCTTTTCATCATGAGACCCTTGTAGCCAGGGACGCAGCTTATTCCGCAGCAAATACTGCCCGAGATGGACAGATTGGAGATTATGTTTCTGCTGCGCTCTCCTCTCTAAAAAGCAGCCTCGATAGGCACAATCACGCCGTGAATCGAAATGGAGCACAATCACCTATGCAACTAAACCAGACATTGCTTCCTGTAGATCTGGTCATAGCAGTGGTGAAGAAGGTCAAATGTATACATCTCCACCCCCCTTAGATGCAATCACTTACGCAATATAGCTCAACCTCCCTTTTTCCTGGTCAGTCAATCTTGGATAGACTCAACCCGTGTGGAACATCTATGCCAGTCAATATATTTCCCGTTGAACCCTGTGCCACCGGGCTCGCTCACACTCTTCTATGGTATACTGTTCTATGTGATCCGCGATTATCTTCATGCGGGAGATCCCGATCTGGCACACTTTGATCTTCAATCAAGCCTTGCGCTCTGTGAACGACACTTTGCCGCTGGCTTGAGCGGGCCTGAGGTTATATCTGAACCAACTTTGGAGAAGATACAGGCACTGTTGCTTGGGGTATGTTTGATTGTCTTCAGGAACTACAAATCCTAACAAATGCAGGTTCTGAAAGCACAAGAGGAAACCGACGTCCAGCGGTGCTGGACCTTCCTTTCGCTGGCATTCAATATGTGCCAGAGCATCGGGTTGCACCGACGTTCTACTTTAGAAAAGGATGATTATGCTATTGCCGAGGCAAAACGCCATGCGTTCTGGGCACTTTACACCATTGACAAGAATATCTCTCTCAATATTGGCGTGACATCACACTTTCAAGATCACGATATTGATGCAGACCTTTATACTCCCTCAAATGATCCCAAGCATCGTCCGTGGGACCTAATGGGGCTTGTAATCGTCGAGTTTGCGAATGTTCAAGGTAGAGTTTATGACCAGCTATACTCTACCTCTGCTTGTCGGGCAGGTGATGAGCAACGATCAGCATCGATTGAGCGGCTGTCCTCCGACCTTATGACAGTACGGGACAAGCTCCTTGCGGTACGCCTTCCTCCTGTTGAGGTAGTCAAGTTGGCTGACGGTTTTACAAGATTGATGTTAGTCGGGGTCTTTATGCCGACTCCCTACATGGGATGGCAGCCTGTGCAGACTTTATAGCTTACTCTGTGTTGACCGTCATCTATCGTGCACAGACCCATCCACGCGACGTGATGGCAGTTTCTTCCCAGTGCTATGCATCTGCGACTGCTGCTTTACAGAGTCATCTGAAGTGCTTCACCTACTTCCGCGGTCGCCAGACACATAAGCAAACAGAATACGTAAACTGGTAAGACACCCTTCAATCTGCATGAACATAGTAAACTAAATGGACAGGATACTTCTCTATCCTTCATTCACACCCTTCGTCATCGTCTTTACCCACGCCATCACGACCGCCAGTACAGCAGATCTTGCTCTGCTACAGGATACCGCCAGCTCCCTAGAGTTAATCAAAGGCCTTTCACGAGGGTCAATGCATTTATACACTATCTGTGACGCTTTTGTCCGGGCTGCTCAGATACTTGTGAACTCACAACAGACACTAACCGGGTTGGAGCAACATCAAGATGGATCCCTTGTTATTCCGACAACTGATGGGCCCGGGAATATTGCCCTGCCAGATGTTTCATGGCCAGAAGATACATTTGACTCCACCATGAACCAAGCAGACATATCCATGTTTCTGAATGGCTTCATTGGCACTAACCGATCGGTCATGGATATTTTGAGTTTCGACCTTAATAGCGATTCAATCCAATGAATACACCTTGCATTCCTTTCACTGCTATCTGTTGACCGTGGCTTTGAGAACCCATCTCTCTCAGTCTCTTAATTACGCCTAGTATATGGGAAATTTGTCTGGACACTCTACTCAGTGCGTGCGAAATGCATAACATGGCTAATGTTGACGAAGAAGGCAACTACATCGAGACACGCGACGATTTAAAACGATTCGAAATATTATTCCCCTTTCCTTCCTATATACAACTGGGAAATGCATGGCATGGCAAACGCAGGTCAACAGAATGGTAAGCCAATAAAAGTGAGGCACGGTTTGGCCTAAGCAAACTAAACTAAGACGCCCTACCGAAAGGCCCATCTGTTGATTTCAATGACTTAGAAGACATACTTTATTGATGTTAGCTTGATCATAACAGCAACTCGAGGAGACTTACCGGAATGAACAGGTACGGGACCCTCCGCTCATACTCGTGCCAAGCTTCTCCATATCTCTCGCGACAACGTTCAATATCCCGCAGAGCACGATGGATGATCATAACAGTAAAGAAGCACGAGTAGAACCATGGGAATGGCGAGTTAAAGCCAGTAATAAGACCCCAGGAGAAAGCGAAAAACCAGTCACAGCTGTAATGGACCTTACGTGCCATTCCATCTATACCACATCAGCCCTGTTTCGCGATACAAAAATGCGCAACTTACACCACCCACTGCACAGGATGGAATCTCCTGTTTTTGTCTTTATGCAGACAGGGTTCTTCACCGATTTCCACGGTAGCTGAGGGAAGGTCTTTCGATTCACAGGCTTTCCTCTCTCCTGAGCTCGGAAGAGGTTCTTCTGGCTGTTGCACGTGTCCCATACCCAGTATGCAAAAATATACATCACAAATAGCACGCCCAGTGCTATAGGGTTCCACTTATAAGTTGACGGATCGTGGCTCGCCAGGTATAGAGTGCAATGGCAGTAACTCATGGGAACACCAGCAAGGTTCCAGAAAATGAGCATAAATCCCCACTTCTCATAATACATATCCCTGCGACAAGATCAGTATTGTTGATTTGTCCACCGCATTGAGCAACATACCAGCTCGTGATAATCAGTTCTTCCCCTTTAGCACATGCATTCGCATACAAGAAGTGTGCCAAAAGCAGAAATGAAACTTCCCCAGAGACGAACCCGTAGTCTTCCCACTGCTTCAACGCAGTCCCAAGCGTCAACAAAAACAGAATATACCAGGGTATGCGAACTTCGAAGAACATCTTCATATCAAGCCACTGGAACAAGCGAGGGTTGAGCTCTGCACCCATAAAAAAATCATAAACGTGGGATCCCGTCATCCGATGCTGAGCACCTCGTAGCAAGGCAGATGCGTACGCGAGAATCGAGACCAGAAAGCCAGAGCAGATAGCCACAGACATCAACGGACCGAACTCATCGACGAGCGTACTCAGACGAAAGAGACCGGAAAAGTGGAGGACCAATACAGCAGCGATGGTAACATACCACGACGCTGCCGCGGAGCAGTAGTAATCCAGCTGCTTCCCATTCAGATGGGGAAGGCATTTTCCCTTGCCGTATACGCCGGGGAGGTACAGGTACCCGAATCCTTCGAGGACAAGGAAGGTCCAGTATATTATCCATGCCTTGCGGTGGGGATAGGCATGCGTATAGGCGAGGTCAACGAGGTGGAAGAGGAAGTCGGTAATAGATTGGTTCTCATCGGGCAAGGGGAGGTGGCCGTCGTACAAGGTCGCGCCTATGAACATGTAATACATGAGGAGGGGGAATCCAAGCATCAGCATGGTAACCCCCGGCGCACCTCCGAACTCGAATGTCGGTTTCTCATCCTCGTGGGCGTTGGAAGACATCTCCGGGCTCGGATTCGTGGATTGCTTCATACTGGGTTGGTGGGTAGGTGGATTTAGTGTTCTGTGCCAGGCGTGTCTAGGTAGGCATCTGTCTTACCTTGTAGCCGTGCTATGAGCAGACATCCTTCTCCTTGTATACGGGTTGTTAGCTCTTCACAGATCGGGCGATCGCGGATTTTTATCAGTCCTCCATTGCTGTTCATGTTGTATACCTTCCTCGTTGCCGGGAAGCCCGCGCCTGCCGTGCTCTCCGCGGACTCCGCGGCGAGCCCGGAAACCTCGGGATCGGCTCAATCAGGTCAATCAATAATCGTAGCGAGGACCCCTAGTTCAGGAGAATTTCGATTCATTTTGGTCTAACCGAAGGCCTTTAAAGGGGAAACTAGCTGATAAGATTAAGATTTCTGTGGTGGTAAGAGACCTTTTCCGCTTTGCTGTTAGTGTAAGGGTCAGCTAGGCCCGAGTGACCGTGCGGATGTACCCTACTAGTAACAGCATGGAATAGCGAAGGAGTCTTGGGGAGGGAACTATACTACTATTAGATAAGGACATGACGGTAAAGGAAATCTATTAAAGCATCTCCTTAGCCACGTATGGTCGAATAAGTACGCAGTACTAGTGGTTGTGTGCTTTTGTGGTTGCTTTACTGTTCATCCAAAGGATTGTGGGGGTTCATCATTGTACTATATTTCGAGGACGGTTCGCTTCTTCATCAGTAGTAGTACCACTCTCTTTAACCTATCACTAGTAATAGTCTCCGATTTTAATCCCCTCATGCCAACTTAAATAAAAATAGATACAAATCACGCAAACCAATGCAGCATTTTACACTCAACTATTCCCCCTCCTCTCCAGCCCTACCAGGATTCGACAGACACCAGGCTGATGCGCGACTGTCACCCGCGGCGCCAAACCCGCCACCATGATTGGCCCCATCCCCAACCCCGATCATCATCTCTCCTCCAACCATCACTCTTACGCTCATCAACCAAGCTTTCATCAAGGATGCACCAAGAGCTAACCTAACGCGTAAGGCTGCGTGTGACAGAGGTGAACCGGCCTGCATATTCACGCTGCCGTCCTGGTTCTACCCACCGAATCAGCATCCTCCATGAAGCGCTCAGCAGCAACATCCCCCCTTAGGGAGTGTAGCTCATCACCCCCCCGTGCTGAGGATTGATTTTTCTAACGCGCCTGCCTGCGTGCCAACCTTGGGTAGGGCTGGAGGGTCCAGGCTGTCTTTGCTAGACACGGAGAGATATATAAGCTTGTGGGGGAGGATCTTGGCTTTCTTGATTTGTTTCTGATTCTTTCTAGTTCTGTCCATTGCCTGCTTGGCTACTACCTGCCTACTATTGGTATCTAATCTAGCTTCCAATAATCTCATACATACTACCAATCAACTACCTACATACCAATCTTCGACTTCTATCTAATCTCCCACACAAACAATCTTTACCACCCCCTTTCCTTTCTCACCTCGACCCAGACAACACAAATCCCCCCTCAAAATGAGCATCGGCAAGATCATCGGCAAAATCATCATTATCCCCATCATCATCATCATTGCCATCTGCGTCGGGATCTATTTCCTCATTAAGCACCGTCGTGAGCGCAAGCGCGAACGCCGCGAAGATAATCTCCGCGCCCAGTACTACCGGCAACAGTACCAGCAGCAGTACATGTATCCACATATGCAAATGAAATCACAACAACAGCAGCAGCAGCAGCTGGGCACGCCGGCCCCACCATACTATAACCAGGCTTATGCTGCGGGACAGCAGCCTGTGGCGTTGAATGAAGGGGAGTATGGATATTCTGAGACGATGATGAAGAAGCCGGAGCCGGTGGTGTATCCGGTGCAGCAGCAGCATCCGGGATCGGAGGTGGTTTAGTTCAGCTTGAGATGGGCTTGATGTAAGTTTGATGTCTTTCGGAATGAGTGTCTTGGTGTATGAATGGGCGTGCTAATGTTTATTAGGGGCTTATAGGTGTTATACTTGTTTTATGGGCTGTTTGTTGGATATGACTTTGTGACATGATACCTGTATTGTTTTTGTTGAGTATGTTTAGTTGATTGGCTTTGGATATGGATTGTTTATGACACGTTCTATGGTCATGATGTATGGATGAAATATAATCTGCTTTTTCATATCAATGATCAGATGGCATAGCTGTCTTATGCACCTTCCCTGATACCCGGAAACAATAGGCTTTATTGTTCTCGGACCCCTCATCATCTAAGCAGACTGGTAAGTCTGACATGAAGAACAATGACTACATTCGAGATATGCATAAGCTGACATGCTAAGAAAGTTGACTAGTGTAACTATCGCCAGCCACCTTGAGAAATAACCATAAGAATACCCAATACCAGCCATGGAAAAAGGGTGAAAGACGCTAGTTGTCATACTAGTAGCACATAGCAATGTATCAAGAGGAAGACTACAGTTAACCAGGGATGAAGAGAGGTGCGTACACGCCAACGCGAACTACATTAAGGAAGAAAAAGAGACGCCTGCAACTTCTAGTAACAACATGTACTAGTACTGGGTTGAATAACCGAGGCAGTCAGTCAGACAGATAATAATGCCTTGACCCCGCTCGAATCCTGACAGAGTTGGTGGCTAGTGGCCAGCAACTAGATATATGAACGTCGTCCAGCACTCACCAGCCAGCTGGTGTTCTGACTTCTTCGACAACCCAGTCGGCAGAGAGTGTTAACCACTATAACTGTGCATCATGGCTTGCAAGGTATCAGGAACGGCGTTTATCACGGGGGGTGGAAATGGTAGTACCAACCTAGCCCGATCGGGAAACCGTGCTAAGCTGCCTCAGGCATTGGCAAGACCACCGCCTTCACGCTTGCCCAGAATGGAATCGAAGCACTATCTCTCTTGGATGTGAACGAGACACTCCTCCAACGCACGAGAAACGAGCTCGCTACCTCATATCCCAATGTTGAAGTGGAACTTACGGTTGGAGACGTCTCCAAGGAGGCATGCGTGGATGAAGCCGTGCGCCGCACCGTCGAGCGATTCGGTCGCATCGATATCTCGGTTCACTGCGCCGGGATTGTGGGGCAACCGACCGCGACCCATGAGCTGACGGCAGCAGAATGGCAGAGGGTGATCGATATTAACCAGACTGGGGTGCTGCTCTGCCAAAAGGCCGTGATACGCCAGATGCTGACACAGGAGTATGTTTCACTGGTCCACTTGAGGGGAAGACGGCCGGCTAAGCGTCTTGCAGATCGCGCGGTTTGCGTCTCGGTCGGGGGACGATCGTGAATATGGCTTCTATGTTTGGGGTAGTGGCTCCGGGGGGTTGGTCAGGACTGTCGGCCTATACAGCTTCCAAGCATGGTAAGTGGATGACTGGGATTGGTGGATGAGTGTACCTAGATGGCTAATGGTTGCAGCTGTGGTTGCTCTCTCAAAAATGGTCTGTTGTTCATGAGAATCGCCTCCAGATTGTCAGACTAAACCGGTTTAGGACGCCAAAGCGTACATTCAACAAGAGATACGCATCAACGCTATCTGTCCTGGGTAAATGCCCCATAGGCCAGTATAATATCCGCTAGCTAACAATCCAGATACACGGACACTGATTTGATCCGCACGTATTGGGATGCGGGATTCATGGAGCCAGACGCGCAGCGAGTCGCTATTGGCCGTAGGGCACAACCGGAGGAGATCGCCGATGCACTCCTGTTTCTGGCCTCCCCGATGAGCAGCTACATGGTAGGCTCCGCCTTGGTCGTTGATGGCGGTTACACGGCTTGAGCGCTTTGAGCACGGAGGCTTCTTGATCTACCTACGTACAGCACTGGATCAATACCATCGCCGATCGGTCTTCTCAACTCAAGGATTAAGAGCAACTAAATAAAAATAAACCAGCATCGCAGTCATGTGTATATACAAATCATTAATCATAGTCGGACCTGGACCTTAGAGGACTCCCATCCGGCTGAGCTCTGGGGAGCAGGCTCGTAGTCCACATAGTGGAATGCGTTATCCTCAAAGGGTCCATAGAACCGGGTGCGATCATAAGGTGCAAAGGGAATGCCTCGGCGCAGTCTCTCCACCAAGTCCGGGTTGCTCGTGAAGTACCGACCATAGAGGAGACCATCGTACTTCCCGGCCTCCAGGACGCCCCAAGAATTGGTCTGGTCCCAGCCGCCAGCCGAAAAGAAGGGGGTCGAGCCGAAGATCTTGCGAAAGGAGGAGAGGTCGACACTCGGAAGGCCCCAGCTGCGGAGGAAGGCATCCTTTTCTTCGTAACTGTGAATTTGCTCGTAGCGCTGAACACATTAGTAAGTGGGATTCAATCGGTTATGAGATAATGCTTACCGGCTCCACAAAGCTGACGTATGATAGACCGGGGTGCGCCTGTTTCAGCGACTCGCACAGATAAGTCCAGGTTTCCACGCGCTGTTCACCACGCGCTTGGTTGTACAGTCCAAATGGCGTGAGTCGAATCGCCAGATTCTCCTGGCCAACCGTCTGAGCCAGTTCATTCATCAACTCCAATACGAAGCGGCAGCGCTTCTCTGGAGTTCCGCCGTATTCGTCTGTCCGTCGGTTGATGTTTGAGCTCAAGAACTGCTCCGGGAGGTAACCATTACCGGAGTGTAGTTCCACGCCATCAAAGCCAATGTCCATGGCAGTCTTGGCGGCTTGACAATAGTCTTGAATGGTTTGCTTGATGTGCGCGACCGTCAATTCAATCGAAGGGTGGTCTGCATAGCGAACCGGCTCCGACGCTCCCACGGCGGGGTGGGTGTAGCGCTCTTCGGGGTCATCCCAAACGCTGGCGGAAGCTGAAACTGGGGGTAAGCCGGTCATCTGGGGGACGGTAGCACGGCCGGCGTGCCACAGCTGGCAATAGATGTAGCCGCCCTGGGCGTGGACGGTATCAACGACTCGCTTCCATCCAGCGGCCTGCTCTTCCGTGAAGAGACCGGGGACTCCTGGCATTCCATTGCTCTGCTTGCGTGTTAAAGAACAGACGAATGACCCATCGGAGCTGGAATTTGGGGAGTATTTACCTCCAGCGATGGAGGGATGCCTTCCGAGATGATCAGCCCGCCTGGAGTTGCCCGTTGACGATAATATTCGACAACCAGGTCCCCAGGGTACCAAATCCGATTGGGATTCTCGGGAGTACTGTTTGAGTTCAACGGTTCGCCCCGGTTGCGTGTCAGGGGGGCGTGTACCACCCGGTGGCTCAGAGTGAGCTTGCCATTGGCAATGGCGAGCGGCTGAAAGAGCTTAGAATCCGCTCCTTGCGCCTGGACAATGGTCATTGTGAAAATTCTCGTAAAGATGCAATTTATGGGAAAGGCTACCTGGGAAGGTAAAGACAAACGAGGGAGCCACAAGTGGACAATTGGGGAGGAACTTTCTGGGTTGACACGGGCCGTGGTGCGACTGCCAACCAGCGTTCACCATGAAAGCTACTCCTCGCTATTGTTCGCTTCATTGCCTTCTCTCCCTTCTCAGTGGACTGGAACGGAGAGCAGCAGACCCATTGCCAAATGAGGGTGACAGATGGAGCCTGACAGGTTACTGGAACCCAACCAGAGTGTCGAGGACACGAGAAATTGGATGGAGGGACGGGCTGAACCTTGGGAAGTGGAGGCGTATCCACGAAGCCTACACAGAACCACAGATTGCATCCGACTCCAATTTAGTCATCTGTCTGTCCTTGGGTTCCCTTTTCCTGTTGACCCCTTATACACATGCAGCGCGTGGCAAACCGCGTGGGACTTAAGCCTTCTGCAACCTTGCTGATCGGGCGCAGAAAGGCGTCTTCTAGAAGCCCAGGAGAGTTTCAATAGCAGCCACCTTCGTCAAAAGTAACACAACCGGGGAGGAATTCTTCATTCAGATCACACGGTGGAACAGTGCGAGGTAAATGTGAGCCATCATATTCACCAGGAAATAATAGGGATGGAAGCCATCCGACGCTCCACTCGACACACAGCAAGCGAAAGTCAAAGTTCTTCATCGCGGCGCTTGGCGTTTACGCCAGAGGCTTTAGAGGCTTTAGGGCACACGCTAAATCACGGGTCGGTGTCGCAAGTCGGTCTTCCGGAAGAACAACCCCCGTTAAGGCCAACAATTAACCGGGCAAGCTTGTGAAAAAGGGATCCATTCTGCCATTGTTGACTGGCTCCATGACAGTTTGCCGGAGGCCGCCGCATCACGGGCTTTTCACAGACGCTGGCTTCAAACCCACTTTTCAGCGTTCTCCTTTATGCCGAATACCCTATTGTGGTTTGGCTCGGACACCGACGATCACTAATCCCTCAGTCGGGACTTTGGCGGGTTCTTCTGCAGCACCATGACAGATAGTGCGTCGTCGCCACAGCCTATATGCAGCCAGGATCTGGCGCATTGGTAGCGCGAGGAGCTATTGGAACGAGCGCCCGGGGAGGAAGCAATAATCGGGGTTGGTTATTACTCCTGATTATCTCCATTGTTCGTTCGAGATATTTCCGACGCCCTGCAGCCATGTCTCTGCGGCTAGTCCGGAGGAGAGGAGGAATTTGAGAATCGATTATCCAATAGTAATTATGAAAAAATATTGGCATCGCAGAGGGACGCCCTCTCGAACCCCAGTTTCGGCGTCGAAATGAGACACTCTTAGCTAAGGATCCGCCTACGGGTGTCAACTTTTTCAGAACCATGGTCCATGGACGCCGCCGCCCGCAACACCACCGAGTGTATTTACATAGCACGATACATATCTAGACTAGACCACGATCGCGTGCGACGCCCCAGTGGCAAGCAACCACGACGATCCATGCAAGGTGCATCTTTGCTTCTCCCTGTCCATCATTCCTAAAACAGGTAGACGTTATGACCTCTGGGGCCTATCACGATCGATCCGCTCGGATACTCCATGGTCGCCTCCCAGTCCAACTGCATCGGGGAGCTGCTGTATCCCTCCTTTTAAGGTTTTCCTATCGACACCTGGGCGGGACGATCGTGACCCGGTGCCATTGAAGTCATTTCTCGGAATGTTATCCCAGTTTCCGACCCAAAGTTGAGAGCCTCCCTAGGCAGCTTTATGGGCCTATCATAGACGGCGCAGCGCCAGCTTGACCCAGGGCGACGACGCTGTGCGCATGGACAGACCAAGCGCCTGTAATTTGAACCTATTTATAAATGTTTGTGGACTCCCGCGGTCGTCGGGGTCAGTGTCTTGCTCCATGTTGTTTCTTCCTGTTTGAAGAGGCTGCATTGACCACTGGCACGCCATGACTGTCAGTCATCCCAAGGATGTTTTGAACACTGTCAATTTCGTCACACAATGTTTGTGTTTTCCGATCATTAGCATATTCGTTCTCTTGCGTTTCTCCATCCGTATCTACTACAAACAGTTCGTAGGCGTGGAAGACTGTACGTCTGCTTGACTTTTTCTTCTGAAATCAGTGCTAACTTTCCCCCAGGGTCATGTCTCATAGCATGGGTACGTTGAGACTGCAGGTGCCTTCATAGGACGACTCACTGATTATTGCAGGTTCTGTTCATGGGATACTGTGGCATTGCCATTGCCGGTATGCATCGTTCTTTTTTTTTCTCCAGCAGCTCCAGCTAACTTGACTCCAGTGGGTCACTATGGCGGGGGTTACCACATTGACGATGTCTCTGAAGCACACCAAATTCTTTTTCGCAAAGTATGAACGCCCGGCTACCAGAAGGACTTGAAGTTCATCGGCTAATTGAGGATCAAAACAGTTCTGTTACATTGCCACCGTTCTTTACTGCCCCATGGCACTCTTCGTCAAGATCGCACTCCTTTCAATCCTCATTCGCATCTTCAGTCCTTACCGTTCCAAAATCTACTTCATCTACGGCCTCCTCGGCTGTCTCTGCATATACTACATCGTTGCCGAGGTCATCAAGATCCGCATGTGCGACCCGGTTCCGGGATACTGGACGCTCGATCCAAAGGCACGCTGTTTCAATCAACGGGCCGCCCTGATCGCCGACTCTGTCATCAGTGTGGTGACAGATTTTATTATCCTGATTCTACCTCTGCCACTCACCTGGTCGCTTCAGATGTCACGGAGCAAGAAGTTGCGGGTCATCGGCATGCTGTCGGCGGGTGGTCTGGCCACGGCCTTCAGTTTGTACCGGCTGGTTCTGGTCTTGCGTGATGGTAGCTCCAGGGATCAGACTATTATCTTTATGATCGTTATTCTTTCAGGGTAAGTTGTTATCCTAGAATAATCGATGCTGCAGACTAACCCCAAACTAGAAACGCCGAAGGAGGCGTGGCCATGATTTGCGCTTGTCTCCCCACGATCAACATCCTCATCAACAAGCTCCGCAAGAAGGAGTACAGCTCTCAACGTTATTACGAACCAGAGTCCTCTGTCAACCTTAGCAAACTCAAAGGAAGCAACAAGCGATTCTCACTCGGTAACTCCCGCCGCGCCGATGGCACCGAGTCCGCCTCCGACCAGTCACATCTGATTACATTTGCAGGGACGGTCGACATGGCAGGTAATGAGGCTGGAGGCATTCACAAGACGGTGGATGTGTCACAGACGATAGAGATGGTGGCCGATGGTGATAGTCATGAAAGCCACCATCACAGCAGTTTTCACTAATGATTGTATACCCTGGGTGGTCGGCTTTGTTTCATGGCGGTATGGTGTTCGGTTAATGATTTCGTCTGAACTATGGTTTAGCGATAGACTACACTCTTTAATATTTCCTTATTAATGAATTTATTTTCATGTATGATTTGGTCAACTGGCATGGGAATGCTTCCCACCTTCACAGCCAACAATGAAGTATCTGCCAAGATACTGATACTCTTGAACCTATGAAGCCTAACTATTCATCTTGCTAGTGCACATATTGATCTGATTAATTCACCCTTGAACCCTCCCAATTCAACTGCGTCAAGACACCAATTCAAGCACGACCCTCATTCAACCACAGATAATCAACATTGTGTCGCTATACTCATTACCTCAAATAATTCACCCCAGCCGTAACAGACCCCTATATAAAAATCAACTTTCTTCCCACCCCATCCTGTCCCTCTCCCCCCTCCACCATTATGATCCCATTTCCTATATATACATACTATACTACTAATAACCACGCACAGTAACCCACTAAAGCATCATAACTTGACTCATCAACTATATACCTTTCGTTGCGTACCTTGTCTACGCAAGAAATTCCGTCCAGAATTCCCGCCATCTTGTCTACGCACTCGATTGAATGGACTAGGGTTGATTAGCAGGATACCAGCACAGCTTTACTCTACTACGCCGGACATAATCCGAGCTCGGCAGAGAAAATTACATATCCTGACCATCAAATATAAACACCATGGGTAGAGGCGTATGTCCTCCTCGTCGAGGCGGATGTGGTAGTGGTAGATCTGGGAAGTGGAAAGCCGCTGTTCCTTGCTATTGCTATAACATGCCTGCACGCTTGTAAGACAATCAAGTACATCACTTTCATGGATAATATAATGAGAAGTTGCTAATGGAAATGCCATATAGATATTTACCACACCAGCGCGGATGTTTCCTTAATGATTGATTAATATTGTCTATAGCACCACACCGCGAACTACAGCGCACTTTACG
This sequence comes from Aspergillus eucalypticola CBS 122712, assembly GCF_003184535.1. NCBI lineage: Eukaryota > Fungi > Ascomycota > Eurotiomycetes > Eurotiales > Aspergillaceae > Aspergillus > Aspergillus eucalypticola. The sequence goes on along the minus strand of NW_020290300.1, from coordinate 116,262 downwards.
CACATTGTGGTTTGCAAAGCCAGAAAGAAGTGGGCTACTCGGCTTCGGAAATTGTCAAGTGCCATGCTTGTCGCGGCTATTACCGTTCAGATATTTCTTCTCACTCGGAGATAGCAGACAACAATGTCTTCGACTAAAAGCATATACCGCGCAGCTGAATATCTCCAATGGAGCTTTGTCAAAGAAAGCATGCTCTAATTTCCCACAGTCCAGCCAACGGTCGAAGGTTATATACAAATCGCAAATGAACGAGGAATGGTTACCGATTCACAACGAAGATGAGGCATGCAAGAGCTTGCCAAGTAATGAGAACCATGATGAAACTCCGGCATCCTGTGTCTGTGGCTCAGGTTGCTGAGTACTGCTAGGACTCCAGTATAACTGGGAGTTCAACGTACGTGGACCCTCGCTCGGAAGAAGCTTATATCAGGTATATATTATGCTTTGGACAGCAACTGCTGGTTCAAACTCAGAAAGGCGTGCATCGTTTCTCGTCCATCAGAACGATGTACTCACGGGATGGCGATACCCCCGAGACACACTGACCATGAGATAACACCTTCACGGCAAAATCTGGCACGATGCAACAAGTCCAAGCTCATGGTCAGATCGAAATGTCACATAAGAAGTTTGGGTACCTATCGTCATGCTCTGTGAAGTGTCAATGATATCCGTAACCGGGTGTCTGGTTGCGGATGTCGAGATGTACAATGAGAGAATGCTTGGACATATGAGCTCAGACATGAGCTCAAACTCGATAACTTCCTTCATCGGGCTTGCAGAACTACCTAAGGTAGTTGAGCTAAGATGGTTTGAGATCAGCTCAATCTATGCTCCAGATTTATACTACCATGTGGGTGGAAGAACTACGCATGTCTTGTGGTCTTCGCAAGACTACCAGATAATCCAGCGTCGTTCTCCGTGATCGATCGGATTCTTCGTGGCTCTTCGTCGGTATATAGAACAGCTCGGACAAAAGCCATACAACCTGCATCAATTAATGCGATTTACCAGATGTGCAGGGAATATGGTCAAGTGGGTTCTGCTGTCTTCTGTCATATGAAGGGTTGACCTACACTTGGCTGAGCATGTCAATGTACATCCATAGGCAGTAACGTTCATCAGACAAGGCTACAGCTACTCTAATGGGTGGAGTGACCGGCCATCGCGAACATACCGTTACCCACCGTGCCAACAATCCCAGGCTCAAATTACGAGCCTCTCTCTTACTCTCTGCCGATTGTCAAGATTGAAGTCTATCGTGCCGGCCAGACTGATGTTGTTGGTTACTCAAACACGATCATTCTTGTTGAAGCAAGCACGGCTTCTGAACCCAGACAGCCGATCCGGCCCGCCAGTATCTCCTACTCTGCCTGGTTAGATTTTATAAAGTCGGATTGTGAATACAATAGCTTGACAGAAGATGTGTATATGCGGGACGATCAGCAGCCGACCGCCAGACTGAAAAACACGCCAAATCGCCTTCGGTACATGCTGCTCAAGACCCAGGGACCCGTCTGTCGCTTCGAGATCCAGTCTAAGAACCATCCGCATCCATCACAATCGAATCCCACCGGTCTCTCCAGCATCCGTGTCACCTGGCCAGCAATGAGGCGAAGCTCCCCTGAGCTGGATTCTAGTAAAGGAAGGGGAAAACCACCGTTCACGATTCCGGTTTAATTATAGAAATGGAGGAAAATCATGGTAAGATACTTTTTCTATATGATAACTGCGAAATGCCAGTTTCACGCATCAGGACTCAGGTTCTCGGCGTAAAAATGCCAACATCTGCACCGAAATCATATTGTCATAAGGACGGCCAGAGCCAGATGCGCAGGTAAATCCAGACAGCCGTGAACAGGAACGCTAGAATGACCCACCCTGGTCTGATATACCTGGGTTCAACTTCGCCTAACAGTGGTCATCTATAAGTCTTTGGATGCCACCTACTTGCTAGACGGATGAACCAACTCTCCACCAGGAGTAGCTCCGGTGGCTGCATCTTACCCAAGCCGATATACTATTTAATACAATCTCGTGGAACTGGGAGACTTCGAGACGTGACTGGCTCCCATTGATGGTGGATACTGAAGGGGGAGATATATATAGATATAAATAGTGCTACATGTCATGAAGTACAGAATACAGCAAGCACATCTTATCGTCGCGCGGCCCGTTGGAAACCTTCTAAGACATCCGAGCATTTCTACTTACGAATGGGCGACCCAACTTCGGAAGGCCTCATACAGAGTCCGTGGAGGGTACGGTCATATTCACCTCCTTTGATACTTTCTGCAAGAGATAGCCAGCTTGTCAAAGTTATAAGCTACATTGACACCCACTCTTGGGTCGATTGCTCGTCGTTAGCAATTACCAGCTTCTCAACATAGAGAAAAAGCAGGATATACATCATCTACCTATTCATCCTGGTCATGGGTCCCTTTTAGATGCAATCACAAGTATTACCTTAGCCAAGGCTCTCTCACGGGATATTCGAAAACACTCGAACATGATATCAACACACGATGCCGCTTCCCAGTTCTACGAACGCGAATACCCGGTCCACTGAACTGGTCGTGTTGTATATTTCACGAAAAGATAGCGGTTATGCCAAGCTTCCTCCATGAACCACCAAATGCTACCAATAGCAGCCATTGGTTTTCTTCATAGCAAATGGGACACTCTCGACCGGCCGTTGGACAAGAGCACTGGCATCGCATGATGAAGAAATGGAAGCAGACCCATCTTATTGATACATATTGATATTAACTGGGTTTATAGATAATCGACACCTTTGAGGATGCCAGCGTGATTATCCCGGGTTCTACCCCCGATAAGATAACTCACAGAAGCCCAGAGACTACGAAAGAAAGGAGTTACGGAAAGAACTGGTAATGTTGCAAGTATTAGAACATGACCACCAAGAAGCCTGCCGTGTAAAGACAGAAAAGTGGTTGATAAATATACTTGAACTCTACGATATAGAACAACAGAAAAAGAATTGTTCCTCTTCCTCTTCTCTTTCTACCTCGCGATTGTGGTTCCTTTTCGTTCTTTGCCGGTGTTTCGAAAAAGTTATCCCTGATAAAACATTAACCAAGAAGCATGACGCTAAAATTAAGCTGTTGTCTCCGAGTTCAAAGATCTTATATAAAAGTCTGATACCGCCTTTTACATGATAACTGGTTTCATGGGATTATATTCGTGAATCAAATTATCCAATGCACAATTAGTAGTCAATGTTCCGCGGGCATCTTCTTCCTTAAGAGGGAGGTCTCAAACACAACATCTTCTTCAGCTGTTTTACTGCATGTACTTAGATCATCTTCGTTATCAGACACCACATATCCGACGGCTACTAACAAGGCGTTTGTCCAGAAGGGCCAGGAGGCGCCGCGCTACGAGCATCCCATCACCGCATATGTGATGCGGAATGTTACCGAGCATGCTGATGCCATGTATAACACCATTGTCTATCAGCGTGAAGCGGCAGCTGCGCTGGCGTTGAACAAACCCAAATGGTAAATCTACGAAAAGGAAGATACCCTCGGGAGGGAGGAACTATATCGATCTTTCTTGAGCGGTGTCTGGAAATGCTGATTGTTGTCCTCGAACAGTCATTCGCTCTACTGTGTAGAGCAGGCTTGTCATGCTATGCATGTGTGACGTCGTCAATAATATCTCGTCGTGCGTGCTTGGGCGTTGTTTGACTGGGGTAGTTAGTCTTCACGGAGTGACTTGTTCAAGCGGAACAGTCTTCTTGACCACAAATGAAACATCAAGCATGACACATCGTGCATATTATTGGCAGATCTCCCAAAAAAAAAACGAAGAAGACGATTAATACATTCAAGATGTTCCGGCTATAACCATATGAAATCTATTGCTATAGCAAACAAGAGACTTAGGTCAGTAGTAACCAACATGAAAGGCCCTTCAAAGCTGGACCAATACAAGAGAATCAGCGAGGATACTACAAGAAATGACGAAGTCAAGAAGCGAACCAAATAGATGCCAACTACGGGGTTATGCCAAGACATTCTAGCTGAGCGCCTAATTGCTGCGGCGAAGAAACAATAATCTCCCTGTGCGACTCCGGAGAAAGAGTAGCGGACTCACTCTATCCATGGATATTGAGAACATCACAATACGCAAACGAGATATACACGACAAGTTACATGTCTATACCCTTAGGCGTTGACCAAGGTACCTCTATTTGACGGATCTACAATGCACGCGCGTCACGAACGAGTATCACGTCTCTAGAAGAAGGATGAGCTAGTTTATACTCTTAAGTTAAACTTCGACCCAAATGCTGCCAGCAAAGGGAACCCACACCGACTTCCATCGATGAAGCTGCTCAATAAGGTAGTTATTATCACCCTGGGTTTGCAATATCATAAGATTTGGGAAGACCATAAGGATGTGATTTGCTTGGCTCTGTAGGGCTTTCTCTTTGCTAGGGGGAAATTGAGTATATCTTGGACGGTGCATGGCGACCATAGTTTTTATAAAGACGAACGTAGCCTTCCAGCAAGTGTAAACTGCCTGTTTGCCTGCAGTGGCTTGTTATAATAAGGGGTCTGACAAGACAGTGTGATACTAATACACCTTTTAGCTGCTATGATGGCAGACCAGGTAGGAGAATTGTGGCAGGGTAGGATTTCTCGGCATTTGAAATTTACAGAAAGCGCCTTGCTGACATTCAAGTAGATTTAGTGCAAGTTTGTGACTCCGAAGATCAAAGCCAAATTCGACCTTGGTGAAGGTAGAACAGGCCTGCAGCTGGTACTCCAGCTCGCTAATAATTGAACACAGACGACCATCTCGCATACTTCATTTATTGGGTCAATGGTGAGAATTTGCTCTCAACGAAGGGGGTTTTATGACCGGAACATCAGTGATGGAGATATGGAGCGTGCGGTATGGGCACTCAAGAGTTTTTCGTCAAGAAATGAACAGATATGGAATCATCAATAGACGAGACGTGAGATGTACCGAAACCATGATACAGACAGAGAGCTTGATGTGGACGGCGGCTTTCATATAATGCTTTTCATTTTAGAAAAATAGAGGATTGAGCAATGGTCTCTCCGACAATGAGTGTTCCCTGGAATTTCTTACTTCTGCAGTAACATCCACCTGGGAAACGAAGTATAACTTATGTTGCGTCCAGGCAAGGAAAATGATGGGCTATGCATGGGTGTGCCCGTTGTCATCCTCCTTGGAGTGTCAGTGAAGATGAATTTGACTTTTTTCGTGTAATTTTCAGCTTGGGAATATCGTCTGGATCAGCATTAGCAGCATTCGAGGATAGAGTAGACCGGAATGACGAAGATGGTAGTTTGGGAATTATTAGAGGTGCTTGGAGGAGTAGTTCGACTTAATGTGGTGAAGGATGGTGCAGTAAGGAAGAAGATCAATATGTTGGATGATACCACGACCTTCTATATTTGAATGGGGGTTAGCTCACGAGGCGGATATTTTGTCAGACAGTATGATGAGATAGTAGAAAGAAGATATGAACATACGCAATGATAGTAATTGTTTTCTCTCGATTAAGTCTTCAATGTCCTTGAGGTCTTTCGGTCAAATGGATCAACTATCCTTCCCTCCATCAACCTCCGTGTGATGAGTAGCTCCCGAGACAGGAATACTCCCGTTTTACCTTCCCCAGCTGTAACATGTAGCCCTGCCGTCCTGGACCCTCCACCTGCATATGTGAATAACCAAGTGGCGAAAGACCAGACAACCACTCACAGAGAATGGTATGTCGCACGATAACAAAAAGAGGGATTACCCACAGACATCATCACACCCCTAGGTAGACACGGCACGTATCTGGTTCCTGTCCACCACCCCTCGTCTCTCCCTGTCAATCACATCCGCATTGGAGCAAAGGATTATAGAAGCTTTCTGGGCAAGCATGCAGCGGATATCGGAGGGTAAGGATTCGCCGTAGAGGCAACAATCGGCAACTGATGTGATCCATCTCCACAGCGAACGGGTGGATGGGATCGATTTACCACACCAGGCAGATGCAGCTTTCGTATCGTGTATATCCCGCCCTGCGGCTAACAGAGGGATAATTTTGACCAGTAATAACGATGTTCAACACTTTCTACTTCAGGTAAGTAATCGCAGGTGCAGATATACCAATACCTACTATGACTATCAATATAGCCTCACCTGTACAACAGATAAGAGTCCACAATGGAGACCATCCTGAAGCTGTTAAACTAGATGCAACGTAGTTAGGTAACCACCTCCACTGAAAAACATCTTGATCAGCAATTAGAAACTGGAGAGGCTAATACTTGACCCTCCAAGGCATCCACACGGTAGCCTAAACGCGGAATATCCCCGGACTATCTAGTAATCCAGCAGTAAAATGATTATGTGAAGCAGACCATATTCTTCCGATCCCGACTCCGTTGCCACTCCGGAGTCTTAGTCTAGGGGCGATATGTGTTTGCTATATGGAAGAAAACGTCAAAATGGTAAATAATTGGGTGTAATATAGTAGGGGTATTGCGTACTTCGTGTTTGATTTACTGACTCACTGCATGAATGGGTGGATTTGACTTGCCCTCGGGAGAAGTTGGAGCCGACAGGATTCATATCCTGGGCTCGTTAGGAGAATATCGGATCCTCTCTGTGCTTTTGCTGGTTTGGACTGGGGGTGGGGGCATTGTGACGATGGTTGGGGGCATAATCAGGAGTTATGCAGGACTTCTGTCGCTGCTGAAGGATGAGGAGGGGGGTTGTTATCTCTGATCCTGGGTGATTAGATCGTTTGAAGGATGAAGTGGTTGGGGAGGAAGGACTATACGGATATTGTTGTCTGTGTGTTAGGGTAATGTCTGTAGGCAGACCACCATACAGTCGTCAAGGATGTAATTACAAGCAGAAGCAAAAGCAAAAGGAATGAAACAGGGTCCAACCACATGAAGATCAACAATCGCAATTCCCTTTAACGTCGCCCGCCGGTTTAATCTACCTCATGAGAGACATTCAAACCTTATTCATCTTACTCCTCCATCATCTTACTCATGATAAACTACGGAATTATCTAACAGTAATCAGCAAGACACATGAGGACCTTTACGCTACATCGTACTTTGTGTTATGTTTGTTATTCTTACCTTCCGTGTGGGCCAGGCTCCAGCAGAATGTGCAAAGTAAAGGGATCATGCTATACACAAAATAAATCCTAAGTTCCTCCGATGATTCTCCCCTTTTGCTATTTTCCACTTCTTCAGCGAATGTCTCACTCCTTCCGGCCCGCTCCTTGCCGGTCACCTTACCGGCTTGGCTTAGCACGCGGCTGAGTCTATTCTCGTTGACGTGCCAGCCTCGTCCGCACATTACAGGCCGAGGCATCTATTCCGTAAGTAGTCGGTTAATGAAGCGGATTATAACCTAGGAAAGACAGTGGCATGTCAATAGCAGAGCGATTAATCCCCAAGGGAACCTAGTAAAAGTCTCCATTGACCTCCCTACCTAGTATCAATTAGTGCAAGTTCGTAACGAGGATGATGAATGCCTAGCTCCGCGGACCTTGTCAGTATGCTAGTTGTTTTTCTCGGCATATAAGCAGCGACTGATAGATAACATCCAGATGCGGGATTTATTTATTAGATGCATATAGACCGATGATAGGTAATTAATTTGATAAGATGGTTGCAGAAAACTAGGCGAGATAGCGATAAAATGAGAATGCAATGCAATGGCACACTGTCAATGCTGCAGAAAAGAAAGTTCACCAAGACGGACAAATTCTATCCATCATCCTGGTAGTAGTACTACTACCCACGGTGCAAGTTGGTAGGTAGGACTAATTACTAGTAGCATGTAACTGGCACTGCATAATCCTCCGTCCGCGTGGATCTCCCTTTTCCACTGCAGAAGAGCTTGGCATCAGCGATCATTGTTTCATCCGCAATGATCGTTCCCGGTTCAGGGAGGGTTCATTGCATTTCAGTTCGGTTGGATCGGTTGGGCTGGTAATCGTCCAACCGTCTTTTCTAACGCGGATATGATCATCATCAATATCGTCAGCATCATCTGGTTAACCACCGGAGCCCCGAGGGTTCCGAACCCGAACCAGATAGGTAGGAGTGATGCTGGGCAGAGAGTTGATTAGCTAGTTAGGTAGCTGCCTGCAAGCACACACAGAGAGAGAGAAAGAGAGCGGCAGCGCGCGCACGCAGTGACGAGAACTGAATCCTACTACCTGTTAGTGCTAGCATCCCCCCCACCCCACTTCGCCGAGACTCAGCTGCATAAACAGGAAGTAGTATCTCACCAAGTAGACTACCGAAGTAGTGAGAAGATAGTATAGATTAAGCCAAGTGTAGTCAGTGCCTAAGGGACAAAACAGGCCCTTCCCTCCCTCCCTCCCCCCCTCCCTCTCTGTCTCCTCTCCTGCCAACGTCTTGGCATCAGCATTCAAAATAGGGATACATACGTATACACCTGCTCCACTCTTAACTTAGCGATCTTATAGTAATCCGCTACTTACCTAGTAGCCGGACTATGCCCAGACCATCTCCTCTTCACCAAGACCTCTCCCAAGACTTTCCTCTCTGTAACCCAAGAACAACACCCAGCACGCCAACACACCATCAAACAATGGTCATTCAGCGTATAGCCAAGTACTCGGCACAGGAGGCGAGTGGCGGGGGAAAAGGTCAGGGTGTTCATCGGCAAACTCGCAGCCAAGCATAGCATATTCCCATCTTGGGAGAGAATAACACGGAGGGGGCCGGATTCGCCTTCGTTTTGCTTGGTTTCCTTTCTTGGTCGGGATAAAACACAGAAGGAGGAGGGCAAGTTAGATTGACCTGCAGGACTTGGCGGCGCTTATCGAGATTAGGTTTCATCCTTTTTACCCCTCTTCTGGCTTGACTTGTTGTCTTCTGTTATCCTCTTTTTTTTTTTTGCGCGGCGGATGCTTTGCTTTAGTGGATATGGAATGGGTGTATGCGTATCAGTGGGGGTGGTGGAAATAACCACCCCAAAGACAAAAGACCATCACAAGACTTGTTGCGATGGTGTACTCCATCAAGGTGGCACCTTACGATGAAAAAGAAAATAATGAATAGAACATAGTGGGATAGCACACCCTCCCCCCCTCCCACCTCCTATCCTCATTACCATGAAAGCAACGACTAGTACTAGATAGATAGATAGCATAGCACTACTTACTACTTCGGCGAGACCAATCCACCACCCAGGAGATGTTAACCAACTCGTCCTAGTCCGTCGACACTACTGCATCGCCTGCAGACCAACGATTGGCCCTGAACCTCGGAGGAGATAGCTGCGATCGACACGAGAGGTACAAAAAGACCCCCAAGTAAATCCCACGGGTGGATGCCGGACCCCCGCCGGAGGTTACCATCCGCGGGAAAGCTAGTTCGCTGGTCAGAACTAAGCAGCACTGACTATCTAAGTACTAGGTACCGTATCCGCTCGCTGAACCTGTCCTTCCTAACCTGCCTGGACCCTGTTCGCCGTCCGGTCGCGATTCCTCCTGCTCCCGCTGGTCGGCCTTGCCTGCCTGACGGCCTGCATGTTCGTCGTGAGTCGAGGCCTCGGCATCGCCGTGTATCCGGGTTTTGGCGTCTCAGCCAGCCAAGCCCAGCCCCAAGGTCCAGTCCTCCCTCGTACATGCGCCCGGCAGCAGCCCCGGTCTTTTCTTTTTTCTCTTTTCGGCTTGCTGATTTCATTCTTTTCCCTCGTTGATACGTGTAGGTTGGCACGGACTTTGTTGTTGCCGATAGCTAGCTAGCTTCAAAATCCGGTGGCGGCTAAAGACGTGATGGGATCTATCAATGTCGAGATCCCCCACGGAATTGGGTTCCGATTTCGGTGTCAATTCCACGACAAAACGGAAAGAAACAATGAGCATCATAATAATAGTAATAAAAAAGCCTCGCACAATCCAAATCTAGTCTACCTCCTCAGCGGGCACACAGAACTATACATCCCACGATGATCGTAGTCTTCGTGAGAACAACAGGGTATTTAGAAACAAGAAATCATGCCAAAAGAATTTCAACCGTGACGATCATATTCGCCCTATCGCCGGGCCCACCGGTCCACCTCAGCCATATGAAGCTCCGTTGAGCTTGGCGCACGCCAGAATCATGCGTGTGATGGGAAGCAATAACGTAACACTTACACTGCCAACCTCTTCCAATACCAACAATTGTTGAAGGGTCCGCAGGGCTGGCAGCATGCTACCATCCACCCCCCGCGCCCACGACCGCTGCGTCTGTGCGCGGGCTATCATCCACTCCCCTTCGCTGCGTGCTCGCCACATTTCCTCCGGCGCCGGCAACGGCAGCTGAAGAAGGATCGCGCTATCTAGCGGGTCAATGTTGATCCCGTTGTAACGGCGGGCCCGTCCTGCTAATGTGCGGATTATATTGGCGAAGAAAATGTTACGTCGCAGGGATTCGGCGAATTTCCATCGCCGCCAATCCGTTTCATCTTCATGGGGGGTACGAAGAATGTCCTCGTGAAGTTTGTAGACCCGTTGCGTCATCTAAAGCCCACCCAGGTCAGCTCAGAGCGTAGGGTGAGGCGTAGGGCAATCGGAGTTGGGGGGGGGGGGGGGGGGGGGGGGGTTACATACCCTCAAGAGAATGTCAACAGGGGTCTCGGGGTGCCCTTGGTCGCCTGTAAGGCTTGGGAGCTTGCTGAGGCCTTTGGTGGCGAAATTGTCTCCGAAAAGGCTCAAGATCTGTTGAACACACACCGCATGAAGCGCTACTACGCAGCCTTCTGCCGCTGCAAGGCGCTCCCCATTGTGCATTGACAGGTCAAATGTATCGCAGGTCTCCAGATAATTAGCATAGGATGATATCGAACTCAGAGTGGTTCTAAGTGGCTGGCCCATTGATTGCATCGCATACCCTTGTAGCTCATGATGTAGGAAGGGCGAGTAGAACTGTCTCTGCAGAGCCAACCCAGGGTATTCGCGTAGCAGACTGAACAGCTCTTGATAGAGGTCACCAACGTCACCTGGGCTATGATGACTTGTTTTGGGCAGGAAGCTTTGGCCGAACCCCGATCCTGTCAGGCTATGTGTGTACGTGCTGAACCGCCAAGTTTCGTTTTCATCGTCGTTAGACGCCATATCCGGCCAGATATTATCGAAATATCCAGGAGATACCGACGACATATTCAGTCCGCCACCCGCGGCATAAGAGTCACCCGGGAGAGTAGCCGGGGTGGGAGGGACCATGGTCACTGGAGAGGACCTCATCGTCGGTGGCATATACATAGCGTGCGAACAACTGTCAAGCGACCCGGGAAAGAACTCCTCTAGCCCAAATGTTTCGGACTGTTCATGAAGATCGTCTTGCCAGGGCGGAGAATTCATCAACGAGGCATCTTGCATTGGAAGCATAGTACTCTCATTAACGGCATGGAACGCAAGATCGGCATTCGTTGGAGTTTCGGGGCTCCACGAGGAGCCCGAGACATCGTGTAGTTCATCCGCGGTAGATGGTGTGTCGAACGGATATGTTGGGAGGGCCCATGTCGTGCCACCAGGTATTATACCAGCACAGATCGGAACAGAGTGTATGGAACCGGCAGACGAAGCAATATTATCCTGGGCATCATCAAGACTGGGAGTTTGAACAGGAACAGAAGATTGCGGATACACGCAAGGCCGTCGGCTTTGCAGACACCGACTACAGGAGGGCCGGGTCATGGAACACCGCAGCTTCTTCTGCGCACAGGCGTCGCAGGATTTGCGCTTGGACTGGCGTTCCTGGCCAATGTTCTTAATACAACGGCGACGGTGCCGGTCCCGCAGATCACCTATTATCTGGTTAACCACAAGTCTGTGCATAAGTGGCCGTGTCTCTGAGTATGATCAAGAGACTCAGGAGAGAAATGTGTCAACATTGGGCGATCATAAGAAAGGGCGGCCTACGTCGACTATATGTCTTGTTGCAGATTCCGCATCGGTATTCCCCTTCCGCAGTGGGTTGCGATGGGGGAGGCGGCAGGTGATGGCAGTTGCTCTGGGAATGGCCATGCCGAGTGCCTGGCTTCTTGACTTCTGTCCCGGCGATGCCATCCCTCTTCGGTGAGGCCTCAGACATGGTATGTGTCTGGTCACTCAGCGTAATGGTCATAGCGGGCATAGCTTAGTAGCCGCACTCAGTTAAAACAGACAGCTAAGCTGTTTGGAGAAGCCCCAGAGAAGAAGTTAAAAGAAATTAACGAGCCGCGTCCGGGAGGAAGGTGGATGAGATATAAATGCGTCAACGTAGTATGGATATTAGGACCAGAGAAGAGGGAAAGGCACCGAGGGGACGCTGTCGATAAGTACAACCTCCGGGCTACCCATTTCGGATCCGGGGCGATTGTTGAGGGGAAATAACAGGCCAGATTAGTCAAGGCTCGCTCAAGCTACCCTAAGGACCGATCGGGAAGCAAATGGAAGGATTCTGATCCTTTTTTTTTCGTACATCTGACCCGACTCGAGGGGGATGATTATCCCCCGTTCGGCCTGCAGACTGCGGAACCCCCCCGAAACCGTAGCTTGTAGCTTAGTCTGCGTAATTTTAGCATGGGGTGTATTTAACAAGATTCACCCAACCTAACGAAGGTCACCCTAGTTCCTGCTGAGATAATTGCTCGACGAATGGGGGATGTATGGGCGCCTGCATGGCTTAATCTGAAGTTGCCCTGCATCCCTGGTATTTTTCAGCCCGTGGAGGCTGCTCCACCAACCACGGAGCGCGTGCCTCCCCCTCGGCTCCATAGTCCTTCGATAGGATGAATGTCTTGGATTCGATCTCCCGTTTGAAAATCCAGAACGCAACGCCACGCCAGGCGGCGATCGCCCAAGTCCAAGCCATCCGCGTTAGGCAAGATAAATAAAATATAATCCGGCCATACATGAGACCGCAATGGTCGCCAGCTAGTCCGGATTGATCATCACATTGCAGCGGAAGTTTTTCTTTTGTTTTACTATTCGGATGTAACCGCAGAAAGCCACACGTCCTTTTTTGCAGTGGACATAATTCCACGGCCACCAACCCTGATTGTCATTCCGCTTATTAACGGGCTTAGCGCTCCCACCCGGATCCCATCTGCTGTCTGTCTGACGGTTGGCATGTCCGCCATCCCGTATACCTCGCCACACTCTAATTCTCTAGGCATCTGTTAGGCCGACCATCGTTTCACACATGCCCTTGGTTAGCTCAGCGTATCAGGAGGCCCCCTCTATGCACAATATTGGCACAGCAGGAGGGTGAGGAGTGTCTAGCACGTTGGCAGCGGAATGGCCCGCATGTTAGCGCTGTCGCAGGATGTCAACGCTAGCCGTAAGAAACGCTTCTCCCCCACCCGCCCAAACAGACATTCTGCAATAATGAATCCAGACTCCACGGTCCATCAATTCCTGAAGGAAACGTGGTTCCTGGGGCCGGTTAATTCACGCGAGTGTCGCTTGTGCCACAGTGGACCGGGGCCTGCTGGAAATAGATTCTGAGTCGACGGTGCGGATATTGCGCGATGCTTCCGTCTAGGTCAGACCCGATTCCAGCGTCATCCACAGATACGAGGTAGATCCTGAACCATTGAATACGAATTAGCCAATTTCCTGATTTGATCACGTATTCTTCCGGGGTCTCTCATGTTATCCGTGGAGTGCCCTAGTCAACTGCTATCTTCCCCCCATCGCAATAGCAGGAACAGCTGCATCGGACTTGGTGCGAATATGTACTAGTTTTCTGGTTGGCGGGCGCTTCTGCAGATATATTGTAGGACTGGGGTCTCGTGGAAGATAAAGAAAAAAAAAGGAGGGTTGCCTGCCGATAAGGGAATAGGGACGGGGATGGGGAAATGCAACGCACTCCGCTGAGCCCCGAGACGCATGGGCCAGCATAGGCCACAGGAGGCCGCCAGCCTAACGCGCCAACACCCATCCATTCTGGGACCCCGGCGGAGTCTCCACGCGTTAAACTACTGTACAACCTCCGTATCTTGGGTTAGCGGCGGCCAACTCCCGATATTCGTACCAGGAGCCTCAGGAGAATATTATCACGAGTCATGTACACCGTCAGCTAGGAGGTTCGGAAACCCGGCAGCGAAAAATAGGATATGACGCTCATACACGCGACGTCGATCTTCAGACTCGATCTGGTTAGTGGAATGCCAGCTGATTCTGATTCTGGGGGCCAAAGCTAGACTCAAGAGTCGGAGGGTCATACGAGCTTCCGTAGGATAAGCTGACACGCCATGTGGTAGCGGGTCGGAAAAGGAGAGAGAAAACAAGGAATTTTCATGAGTGGAGTGAGATACTGTGTATGGTAGAGCTGGAAATGCTACCACATTAGGAAATTGGAGGTAGCGCTAGAAGAACTGAATGTGGAAGAAGTGGAAGTGCAGGGGATGGGATTGGCTCCGATGAAATGTAAGAGGATGTAGTGATTGTAGTAGTGCGAAGTTGGAAGTTGGAAAGCCCCTCGGAAGTCACTAGGAGGAGGAGTAGTACTTACAGGAACAAGAAGTACACCTAAGTAGTGACTACTCCCTTCGACTCCCTACAAAGAGATCATCTGATCACGCTCATTGGCTGCTGCAAACCAGCCAAACGCCTCAACCTCCTGCAACTTGCTGAAGATGCTGCCACACCTGCAAGCCTTCATTTCGACTTACATGTGAGGCACGCAAGATGGAAGGAATCGAAGCTCATCGAAACCATTGACTATAATTTCAGTGGCCGTTGGACTAGATTACTCAATCCTCTATTCTAGGTTTAGATCCCTTTGCGATTCCTTCCAGTCCCTATACGTACCACCTCTGTCGATCGTTCCGTTTCCGACTTCTCGAACTTTGGCTGATCTTTCACTTGTGTGTTATAGGGCGTCCATGCCACCGACCTCTCAGCCTTATGACTTGATTCCCCATAAGTCAAATCCGAACAACCGCGCAACAAGCTGAGAGCGTTATCTGTTCACTGAGGATTTACGAAAAATGGAAAAATAATAATAGGATTACCTGAACTGTTTGCGAAACCAAAACTATGCGTGTCGTGCAGTAGCACAGTCGTAGTGCCCCATGCACTTATCCGCCAGCAGATTGTTATCTATCAGTTAAGATGGCGACTTCTGATCTATCGGAGACAATAGTTCCTCCAATCTGCTTCGAATTTGATCCACCAGGCCATCAAGATCAATGACCTATGGTGAGTTATCATGAGCCTGTGCTATTACAGCCTTCAGTAGTACAAAAACATATACGTGTCTCGCGTGGCTGCAGGGAGGAGATCTAGAGTCTCTAAGATTAATTTCGACATAAAGAAGAACTGAAAGTAGATGCGGTCGTCTCTTTACCATGAGACGCCACGGAGGTTGATCTCTGCAGGTGTTTGATGCTCGGCTTACCCGAGCGTTGTGAAGGGGAGTGGAGCAGCCATGCCCAGAAGAAGGTTCATGCGACCACAAAACACTCATCTGCTATCTTCCTGCAACACGGATACTCCGACAGGGCAGATAAAACATAGGTGGTTATCAGCTGGATCCTATTAACACATGCACAAGCCATTTCCTGGTTATCACGCCGCTGTAAGTGGCGCTCCAGGGGCATGCCTCAGGAAGACAGCAACACAAAGTCTCTGTAACCGGGACTCGGAGCAATCCTACCGCTTGATTTACTTGTTCTGGACAAGTGAAGGATAGTGTTGACTGGTTTCATTTAGTGACGTTTCTCTTAAACTTTTCCTTTGGTCCCTCACCTGCCCGGGAGCCACCCAACAGGCTAGCCATACTATATGCTGTCTCTTAAGAATCTGACTTTGAGCGTGACAAAGGGGAGTGGTGTCAGAGGTACATTGCAGCTCTGCTGATCATCGAAGTAAAATGCCCGTTTTCAAGTTAAGGCGCTAACTAACTACTGATACCTTCTGTATACTTCCACAACAGGAGTATGGGCGCCCGATTCGTATCTTACCTAAGGAAGATCATAGAGTCATACGAATAAACCCTTCCTTTTGCCAGGTTTATAGTGTTTAGTTTTCCCACTGACCTGACAGGATTGGAACAGCAAAAGTATCCAGGCACTGCTCAGCCATCTGCAAGGATTACCCGCCGGGTGGCTACAAAATGAAAAGAACGGAGCGAAACTAACATCCGGCTTACAGATGATCCTTTCATCAAGACAGCCATCCAAATCAAGTTGGCATTGCCTTCTCTGTTAAACTTGTCAACCTTGTTGCAAATTACGGCACCGTGTTTCCCCCTAATCAAGACCCACCGGCTAAAATATGACCACAGCAGCGTTAGCCAGTCATCCCGAGCCAAAAAGTTGGTGGCGTTTTGGCAAACGTCCCAGGCATGCGCTAAATATATGACCGATTAGGAATGTGTTATTCAGCGCTCGGCGTGCTGCTTGTGAAATCATTATAGGCCTGGGTTCCATCGCGAGGCGGCTTTTGACGGCGGGAATATCGATATTGCCGCTAGATTCTCTCCTCAGGTCACTACGAATCAGAATACTCCTGTGCTCAAGATATGGGTCTTATCGCCTTCACGTCTAGCCATGTTGCTGGATCGCGACCGTCGGGAAAGGCATGACTTCCTGTTTGACGGCCTGGAGATCGCCATTCGGAAGAACCCCGGTGAATTTCGCAACGTCAAGCATGTACAACGCTAACCCGCGCAGAAGACTCTTGGCATTCTGCTGGCCTGTGCTACCTCGCTACATATGTCCTCTTTCCCAAGCTGGTATACTGCTCACCTGGCTCAAACGTATTTTCCTGCCACACGAGCAGAAGTTGAGAACAAATACCACTCTGACACTTAAGGTTGAACGTGTGGAAGACCCTGCGTCGAGCAGGGTTCAGCCAGAGGACCTTGGAACTCGGAACCTCAGACTTGGGCAATTCATTTCCTCTCATCTGCGGGGATCCCTGCAAAACACTACGTACCACCCTAGATATTGCTTATCGGGACTGCCGCGGAAATTCGTTCATGACCCCGCTGCAAGGCCCTCTACTCTGCACATTTACGAATGGCCCGGAGTAGACCGTAAGGGAATACGTCCAATATTTTTGTGACCTTGATGTTCGGGGCAAGGGAATTAAATCCATAGAGAAAATGCTTCGATCGGAACAAAGGAGAATGGAATAGTCGAACAACAGAAACTCCGGATCCGAACATGGTCTAGATTGAAGCCATCATTGTCACCAGGCTATGTGCCAACTTAGACGAGCCAAGCCGGTTAATGAGATGCAGATGCGCCTGCCAAGGGGACGCCTCTTCCGCGTGATTTTGAGACGAAGCAAGATTTCCTCTCTGGATTGGATAAAAGTTTCGTGTAACCACAACCCCAGCCGTACATTGACGGCCAGGAAGAGCAACCATCACCCGAGACAAGATCTCTGATACATGGCCACTCATCTCTTGCCAAAGCCGATGTAGTACTCGGCTATGTTTGCCTGTTCTATCAGACAGGAACATCTCAGGTCACAGAGACTTCCATCCCCAGATATTGCCCTTGGCTCCAAGCCTTGGGGGGTAGCCTTGATCTTGGCGTCATAGCCTGTGATGAGTTTGCATCCGGGTACAACACACCAAGATGTATGGAAAGAAGAGGCAGGTACGGAGCGATGCGAGCCTACAGGCCGCCCTTTCAAGAGCGTTCGATGGTTTTGCTGTAGGTCTGTGCGGCGTTGTCATATTGAAGAGGAGTCATATTGAAGAGGAACCTCGCACTGCTCCCCTCCTGCAAGAAAATGTCGGTACCGTCGAATATACTGGTTACATGAGTCACAAACACCCGTCAAATGCTATATATGTCAGCTAACTCAGCATGGGTCTGCCATTGTCAAGTTTATGACCGAGACCAAGGGACACCATGGTCGATATCTACACCACGAGTGCCACACCACACCCCATTCTACTTCCCGGCGCTGCCTCCTGTGTACCGCTTGCATGTACACACGGTCTGGTCATAAGTCTCAAGGTCTCTATTGATTTATATTCTTCCTTTATAAGCCGGCGCCACTGCGCAGGCCCTGTCCGCGTCTTTATGATTGCCGCAACTCTTCGTACGCGCATGAGCGCATCAGGCGTCGTCACAAATAGCTTGCTATCAAAGAGTTTGGATTTTCTTTGTGGCTGCTTGGATGCGCGAGGTAGTTTAAGGTCCTGTAGCCAGCTCTGTCCGGAGCATTTTATTCTCCTGATACAAGTGGTTTGATTCAAACGCTCAATGTGTATCGCGTCGCTTTTGTTCGCTCCGGCATTGCCCCGCTAAAATATTAACATCATTACAGCTTGTGTCCTCTGTGAGGCTTGAGATCGGAGCTGAACGTAGCCCGTCGGATGGGGGGTCGTTGTACATTCTCATTTAGGCACATCACACGCCTCAATATGTCTCAGATGGCTCCTAGAAACGCTAAATAGCGACAGTGCCAAAGCTTTCCGGCCGAATGTCACAACTGCACGTCAGATTGGCAAGGCAGACGTGAAAGCAGATGCTTTCACCGGATGCGCGTGGGTTGTTACGAAAGGGTAGGCATAATCTCCTTCAGCAAAGACGACAAGAACTCAAGCCGCAGGCATGCCTGAACAAATAAATCTAGTTCCTCCAATCTCTGATGTTTCTTCTATTATCCCCATAATGTCGCTATTCACGGTCATCAACTGACGGGCCGATCCTGCAGGGGTGGCTGTTTGTCATAATCTGGGCCTGATGCTCGACAGCAACAACGGTTAGCCCAGTGCATACCGCGCTGACTAATTTCCTAACGAAGGCACGGTCTGCGGCAGCCTAGCATGATGGGATCTGTCACGGTCAGGCCTGTTGCATTGCGGTCAACGCAGACCGGATATGTGCGGGCTTGTAGATTCGACTTCGGTGATAACAATCAGCACGATGCTGCGGTCGCTATCAGGTCTTGTGCTGTCACCGAACCCGTCGGCAAATCATGAGACTCTCACTCTGCGCTTGGACAAATTGGCGTGGGATTCATCGCATTGACAATGTTCTTGTGCTCGGCACCACTGTAGCGGTGCGGAGAATGGAAAGGTATCCGAGGGTGCAGGTTCGGCTGTGATCGGTGATAAGCATGGGCCGAGGACCCAAGCTGCCATGCCACGGCCGTTGGCGAGCTTCTCAGGCGCAGGAGAGCTTAATTATTGGCTTGAAGGCAGCTGCCAAATGCAGCGCTGCGGGTCGGTGGGTTGCCTGCTGGGGGCTGTTTATCAGCTAGCCTCGCAGCCATTGGTCTCTCTGGCCATTTCCCAACGACACGCAACACTAAAATCCGAGTACCCCCGGCCAGGCCAGTGCACGCTGATTGCTCGATATTCTCCGATCTGCAGGTCTGGCGTTCCATGAATGGTCTCCCGTAGGGCCGTTGAATAACAATGCCTTTGTCGCAGGCGGGGGTCCCGGTCATACCATGCTGGCCATGTGTCCAGTACTCGAGTCAGTGCCAATTGCCGGCTCCGTGGCCTTCCAGACACAACGATAAACCCTATTTCAGCATCGCGGCTGGGTTCACCTCAGCTGAGGTTATAAATCGGTCAGCATGCGTCTTCCTGGTCCCTGCATCCTTGCATCCTCGCGTCGCCCCTTGTCCTTTCTTTTTTTCCATCTAGCATGATTTTTGAACCCGCAGCCAGGGCCCCGGTGCCCTGCACCGATGTGATCTCCTATGTCTTTTCTGACCCGCCCTACAATCATAATGAACCGGTAATATTCCGATGGGGGATACATTCTCCTCTTCTCGAATTTCTTTTCTTCTCGTCTACAGAACACCTCTAACTGGTACAGATCTACGTCGATGTCCACAATCCCTCTCGCTCCATTTCCTACAACAAAGCCCGGACTATTGTTCGCCAACTGGTCTCGGGGCTGCGCGCCTGGGGCGTGCAAGAGGGCGACTGTGTCGCCATTCACTCTTTCAATGATGTACGCTTTTTTTCAAAAATTTCCAATTCCGCTGCCAGTTGGTTACTCACAAATGATAGATCTATTATACCATGCTAGTCCTGGCGATCGTTGGCGCAGGGGGAATCTTTACCGGCTCAAATCCAGCCTACACGACCTTCGAATTAGGCCATCATTTCCGCTCCTCAGCGACGAGCTTCATCATCACAGA
The DNA here is from genome assembly GCF_003184535.1 of Aspergillus eucalypticola CBS 122712. Classification (NCBI taxonomy): domain Eukaryota; kingdom Fungi; phylum Ascomycota; class Eurotiomycetes; order Eurotiales; family Aspergillaceae; genus Aspergillus; species Aspergillus eucalypticola. The sequence continues at coordinate 96,116 of NW_020290300.1, read as the reverse complement.
GCCGGAGCATCTCGATGCGATAACTACGGCAGCGAAAGCAACATCAATCCCAACACATCGGATCCGGGTATTCAATATTTTGGGACAGTCAGTACCAGATGGAGCGGTGTCCTGGACTGAGCTGCTCGAACATGGTGAGCAAGATTGGGTAAGATTTGACAACGAGGAGATGTCTAGGACAACTACGGCAGCCAGGCTGTTCAGTAGCGGGACTACAGGGCTTCCCAAGGCGGTAGATATCACGCATATGAATCTTGTCGCCCAACACGAGTTTGTGTTTGAGTTTAATCCGCGACCATGGCGAGTATGTACCTCACTTGGAAATTGTTTCCGTTGACCCTATCGATGAATGAATGACTGTCTGGCTGACAAGTGACTTATAAAGGTAAGCAGAGTCATCGCTGTTCCCCTTTTTCACGCCGCTGCTGCTCCCAGCAGCCATTTCGGCAGCCTAAAAGCTGGCCATATCAACTACGTCATGCGGCGTTTCGATCTACCCCTCTTCTTGCAGACGGTTGAAAAGTACCAAGTCACTGAGATGGCCGTCGTTCCGCCCATTGCCATTGCCATCATCATGCATCCGATGTCTTACGAACGGGGCTATCTGCGCTCCATTCGGGCGAGCAATTTGGGCGCGGCACCCATGGACAAAGACGCCCAGAAACGGTTCCAAAGGTTGCTTGGGCCAGGGGCCAATTGTACGCAGGTTTGGGGTATGACAGAGACATGCTGTATTGCGACAATGTTCCGGTGGGATGAAGGGGATGAGACAGGGTCGGTCGGGAGGCTAGTGCCGAACATGGAGGCTAAGTATGTTCTTCCTTCGTTCCATCAGCTCGGGGCTAACTTAATGATATAGATTAGTAGACGACAACGGAACTGATATTTCCGCGTATGGAGTACGAGGCGAGCTGTGTGTCCGCGGTCCTGCCGTCACCCCTGGGTACTTCAACAACCCAGCTGCCAATGCGGAATCCTTCGATGAGCAGGGCTGGTTCCACACGGGGGACATCGCGTATTGCGATGGTGCTACCCAGAAATGGTATATAGTAGATCGCAAAAAGGAGCTGATCAAGGTCCGAGGATTTCAAGTTGCTCCACCGGAACTGGAAGCCGTGCTGTTGGCGCATCCGCTCATTGTGGATGCTGCCGTGATTGGGTTGCGGGATGTGGTCCCGGGGACGGAGTTGCCGCGAGCGTATGTAGTCCGCCGGCCCGAGACCGATGAGAGCAGGTTGACGGAGGATATGGTAAAGAGCTGGTTATTGGAGAGGTTGGCGGGATATAAAGCGCTCACAGGGGGTGTCAAGTTTGTACCGAGCATACCTAAGACGGCAAGTGGCAAGATTCTCAAGCGAGTGTTGCGGGAAGAGAGTCGCAGGGAACTCAAGGAGAGTGGATGGAGACCGAGGTTGTAGTTATATTTGCTGAATGTTTGATCTTCTTGTATCTGGTACCGGCAGTCAGTACATACTCAATCTCCCGATTCTGCCATTCTCAATAGTCCCTGGACCCCGTTCGCCTCTTTTAGCGGTCGTCGGTCTTCTCCGAAGCTTCGCGCGTGATATGCGACCTCAATTGTCTTGATCTGCAAGTCATGTCTGGAATAGCCAGATCCCGCATTTTACCTGACTTCAAGTTTGGTCGCTGCTTGTAGACGGTAGCAAATGGTTGGTTGGTTAGTTGGTTGGCTCGGAGCGAGTTTCCCCTTGTTACCCCGACTGTTAACGTGACCCTCGCTCAGCCTGCCATCCCCTCAGCCTCATGACATCGAAAGTGCCAATCAGCAGCATCAAACTTAGTTAGACGTGAGGCTCTCAAATCTTCTTTTTCGCGGCGATTTCTGGAGTAACCTCTGTCAGATTCCATACCTTTGGGGGAGATTCGGATCGTCCGTGAGCCAACTCAACAGCCCCCCTGTTCCATCAGCCTCAACACTCCTAGGATCGGCGCCTTCAGAAGTAAACGCTGTAAGGCTAGCCCTGAATAGCCCCCAGCACACTTATCCTTTTGGCTAGATGAGGTGCGATCATGGTAGGTTAGCCACGTCTGCCATCGGCAAATCCGTGAGGTGATGTATCAAATATTTGCCGTCAGACAGTCGGACATAACCGATGGCGCTTTATCCGAAGGACACGCGAATGCAAAAGCCCCGTGTCATGGCAGTATTTATTGAAAGTGTTTCGGCGGATGTGATATATCAGAAAATTGAGTGTTATATCGCAACCCGCAATTCCGCAGAAGCGAGATCCGTCTTCACGCGAGTCTGACGATCAAAAGCTCTCGACAAAAGATTCTATTAGGAGGGTCTGGGCTTTATTCATGTTGTGCAGTCAGCGCAAAGTTGATTCATTTTCGGCTGAGTCCCATCAGTCATCCATCGTCATATACACAGGGACTCGAGTCAAACAAATAGGAGCCACTGCAGCCACTTCAGTACCGCTATGTGATACCTCATAACCACGCTATTATCGCTCATGTCATCATGCTTGTCCTAGTACCCTTGTGATGATATGCAGTCAATATTCAGTCACATTGAAAGTTTTCGGGTACGTCGCTTGGACAGGGAAGTTCCATGGGGTAAGACAGTTTTTAGAGAGATCTCTGCCAAACACAACAGTTGTTGCCCTAATATCCAAGCATTTGATTTACACACACGATCCCAGCATACTTGCGAAAAGTCCAGATCAATATCAGATGGCTGTATTCGCGACGAGGAGTGGCCGGGTCGTCTGCTTCGCATGGTCGAAATGCTTCCTAGCAAGTTTGGATACGGACAACTCGCTTGCTGCCATGGACAAAGGTAGTATCGTATCCATCGGATACTAGGTCTTAGCGTATATGGTAGAAATATAATTGAGGCTTGTGTATACCATGAAATGGGGTCTATTTTTCATATATACGTATATTCCTGGGGTCCTAAATCCAGTCACCGGCGTTTGCTTGGTTTGTCTAGTGCGTCCTTGCTTATTTTGAGGGCCCACTTCTGCCCACCTCCAGCAGACTTTAATCACACTAAATCACTCTGAGGCTGTGCCATGCTGTCATTCTCTTTGTAGGGCATTGTTTCGCTGAGCAGATTACAAGTCCTTCGTTGCCCCAATGTTAGGTTTCAAGACTTTCCACTTGCTGCAGGCAGCAGAGTAGCATCAGAGGTCGTCTGGACCAACTCATTCTCCCTTGAATTTAAGATATCATTATCATCGACGTTTGAATCTGTTTGTTCGCACAAGGGCATCTAATCTAGGAAGCCATCCCAGTTTAAGGCTGCATCTAGCACCACTCAACATTGCCAGACAATTGTCGCCAGATCATTGAGGTATGACATCCTAGTTTTCCTGTCAACAATTGAAGCTAACCAAACCTGTCTGTTAGAGACCCATTTTGTAAATACGGCACTCTTATCGACGACAGATCCATGCTCTTCATTACAAAAATCACCTCACTCACCCCTTCAGAACGATGACTGTACACCAGCAGATAGCGTTCGAGGAAGCTGGAGGAAGTGCCTAATAATCTCAACCAACAGAGGACCGGTCCAATGTCTTTGATATCAGAAGTAATGCCTATACTCTCTACTCTACACGGCTTATTACTCCTGTCGACGAACTGTTACGGGACATGCGATATTAGGGGATCCGGTATAGGAATCTTTTGTCGTGCAGCCTTACTTACAATACATCGTCAAAAGGCCTTGAGAACTCTCTCCGGATCTTTTTACGCAGGCAAACAGTCGGCCGTTGTTCTATTCCATGACACAATGAAGCTATCAGGAGTACAATCGGCAGATGCGGGCTACTCCGTGTTTTCGGATCTATCCGAGGATCAGCTGGATTCATCCGATGCTGGCACTTTTCTCGGGTTGCTCCACAACTATAAAACACACTCCGTCATTTCCAGCCCCTAATACCTATTCACCTAAACAACACGATGAGTCTACCCATGACACGAATAACCCGATCATTGCATAACGCGACTACCCCTCCAGTAGTCGCAGTCCTCTACCAGGCCATCGAGCCGCCCATCATCAACGGCGCTCGCAAGCCCCGCAAGCCTGGCGGCATAACACCCCACTCCTGCTATCCCAAGGACTCAATCTAATACAGATGCCAGGTTACCAAGACTCGGGATCAGACATCGCCTACACTCTCAAAAACCGTGGCGTACGAGTCGTGACTCCGGTTTCTTCTCCGAACCCCAAAGAGCAAGAAGGCTGGTGCTTCCCGGACACAGAGAATGGGATCCTCTCTGCTGTGCGCCAAGGGGCAACGCACCTTTGGGCCAACACGATCCTCTTCTCCTCACATCCACTACAAGCCTCGCAGTCTCTTGCTTCAGCCCCTATCTCTGTTGTCGGGCAGCCACCGACCCTGGTTGAATCCTTCGATGACAAAGCCTATCTCAACGACCAACTCCGTATCCGTGGCTCATTTACCCTCCCCCGCTCATGGTTGATCCGCAATTCGGATAATATCTCCCCTATACTAGACTCCATTTCAAACTATCCCGTGGTTGGTAAACCCGTCCGTGGTCGCGGCAGCCACGGTGTCAAGGTATGCCATAATCGAGCCGAGCTCGAGGAACATCTCAACGCTCTCCTGCTCGAGTCTCCCATCGTCATGGTGGAAGAATACCTCACGGGCGAAGAGGCAACGATCACAGTTATGCCGCCATCGACAGAGAGTCCAGAGTACTGGAGTCTGCCTCCGATCACTCGCTTCAACCATGTCGATGGCATTGCGCCATACAATGGTACAGTGGCCGTGACTGCGAACTCGCGCGCTATCACAGAAACCGAAATGCAGGATGAGTCGTACAGAAGCGCAATGCGACAGTGCGAGCAGGTCGCCAAATTAATTGGGGCGACGGCACCCATTCGCATTGACATTAGACGGTTTAGCGAGGGGTCACAGTTTGCCATCTTCGATATCAATATGAAACCTGTATGTCATGTCCCTTCAATCACCGAACCGTAGCTAATAATGAATAGAATATGACCGGGCCTGGACGACCTGGACGCGAGGACCAGGCCAGTCTAACGGCTCTTGCGGCCGCAGCTATCGGATGGGACTACGGGGCATTGTTGCACACGATCCTCAACAGTGCGCAGCCACTTGATCGCTTCCGAGCTTACAGCAACCCGTTTGCTTCGCACTGAGTGGCCTCCCTTCCCCTATTCCTCCAATCCAGTTGTATCTACATAGGCATGAAGCTACAACACAGTTATAAATTATTCAGTAGTAGCTACCATCTTCCCCTCCTCATCCTTCCACCGATACACCACTCCATCCCCCACATTAAATCGATAATAATTCTCCGTGCCGCCAGGCACCACCGCCCTCCGAAACGTGATATTAATCCGGCCCAAAGCACCAGCACTTCCCTGCAACCCCTTGCGCTTAGGCACACTGTGCAGCCAATTTGCCTGAGTCTCGCCCCTCATAATTAGCATATCGCCGGACTTGAGGGGAAACTTGAGCGGTTTCGCAGCTGCATTTGCAATCGCACGATCAGCATCAGTAGTACTACCACCACCTGGTTTATGCTTCAACAGGAAATCTCTCCCCGCGCCAAGCGATAAGGACGCAATGGTGGGATTCTGGCCCAGAAACCGCTCATCATCCGAATGGTACGAGATACTATCGTCCCCTGTGGCGTAGTAATTCACCAGGACGAAATTATATCTTGTCTCATCGTCCGTGGCCTTTTCCACTGCTTGGCGCAGAATGTCCAGACACGGCGGGATGGGTCGAGGCCTGCATCGATATCTGGATTTGGTTTCGGTGCGTGTTTTACTGTCGACCAATATTGGTGAGTTGGCTGGTGGTTGTTGCTGAGGGGAATCTAGTAGATTGTAGTTTGTTGTGTCGTCTTCTTGGACTTTCGTGTCAGGATTGGAATTAGTAGAAACAGATTCCGAGTTTGCAGTAGTGAATGTCGATGTATCATCTACCCCGAAGACAGTCGTGTATCTTGGCGTGTTGATGGATGTTTCTGTTCCGCCGCGCCGGATATTATATCGGACGCGGTAGAAGGGGAGTTCATTCCGCAGGAACTCGAATAGGTCTCGGGCTAGTGGGGCGGGGAGGAAGGGTTGGAAGTAGAGGAGATCCAGGTGCGGGTGGTTGGTTATGGATTTGGGGGGTCGAGGTGCTGGATTAGAGAGGAGAGGCGTGGTGATGGTGCTGGGCGGGTCGCGGATCGGGATTGGATAGCTTGGGTGATGGGTGTATGTGGATGGTTTCGGTGGGACGGTTGTTGATGATGATGTTGTTGTTGTTGATTCTGTTATCGTAGTTGCATCCGGTTTGAGTTTCTTCGACGGAAGAGGTTGGAAGAAGGTGCTGATGCGTTTGGACATGATGCGGGTTGCTGCCAGGATGGTGGTGGAAATTGCGGGTGGTTGGGTGGCGGATGTTGAAGGGGAAGGTAGACCGCGGGTGGATGGTCTAGGGGAGGTCTGGAATGAGGCCAAAGTTAAGCTTATATTGGGTTTGGGGTGGATGATGTCACGGTTCCAAGGGATGGGATGAGATTGTGGGTCGGAGATTGACTTCTTCTTGATGTTCTAGATTGTGCCATGCGCGTTGAGATTTGTTTGTTCGCGGGTGAGTCTAGATTTGGCTGTGACCTTGGATTGAATTTATGCTTTCGGGTAGTAGAGCAGACGGCTGTAGCCATGCTTTATCCAGTTATCTTACGTGCTCGACTTCGTTGCTCTTCTACCGATCGTTGGTCTTGCGGTTTCATCAGTGCAGGATCTAGATTGCTGTTTGACCCGCTGGATAACCTCACAGTAAAAGCTTTTGCAAGGTATGGGCCGGGGTGCGCCCGACCCATCTCCTTGGATCGATTATCATCTCTCCAGTAAAGCATATTCGAATGACTTTTGTATATTGTTGCCGAAGCAGGAATGACATGGCCCAGGACTGCCATTCGTTCGAAGCCACGCGTATCAGTCATTTTCATCCGCTTTTCGTTTCACGCCTGCAGCCTTTCCAAACATGCTTTCGAGGCTTTGTTGGCCCTTTTCGCGTTTCTCAACCTTAATCTTCTCTGATGCCAGCACGGGCGGCAGTCCCTGGACGCGCTGTTTAGCATCATCCAGCAATTCCACTTCCCGGTCCCGTTGCTTCTTGACGGTCGGCACCGACCAAGAGTTCGATGACGCGGACTTGTACGCCAGTTTATACTTTGAGCCCGTGAGGTGCGTCTCGTACGTGTTGGCATCGATCTTCTTGACATGCTGTGGGGGGTGAGCCAGCCGTCGTCTCATGAGATGGTGTAGCCTACCTGATGGCCTACTATCAGCCAGTGATACTCGGTTCCCACAGGCGCACCACTCCCTGTAGGCGCTTTCCTCGCTCGTCTTTTGTTCGTCTGGTAGTCAATTTTCCAAAGATCGGGTTCTTCCTTGGTTTCCTTCCACGTTCCTTGGTCGTATGTCCAGGTGTGTGAACCTCCAACAGCCATTCCGGAGTACATCTGCCCTTTGTACGACTTGAGTGCGTTGTACCCTCCCCCTCCTAGTGCGTATTCGGTCGTTCTTTTGGCTGCTTTTCCAGTGTCGGGATCGACGGTATTCTCCGTTTCTTCGGGCATCTCTTCATCTTCATCGAAGAGCTCAGGTGTATACGACTCATCTCGAGGAGCTGATTCTCGCTTTGCTTCCTCTTTCTCTGGGATGTCTTGCGTGATGACGGCATTCTTCTCGGACAGAGGAGGGGATGGCGGCTTCTGTGCCACCGATGGATTTTTCCTGGAACGTTTAGTAGGCATTGCGATGATGAAGTGGCATTGTGCCAGCAACAGACAGCCAACAGTAAGCCAGTAATTATTGCGGCTGGTGAAGAATGGAGGCGAAGCACAGATGAAGCAACGATGCGATGACGTCACGGCGAGCACATGCTTCTGGGAGGGTATCCCGTGACTCTGGAGTGACTTTCTCGTGGAGTTTTTCGTGGCTTAACCTCAATTCCTCCGCTAAACTTGTCCAATACACGCTCCATTCTTTTCCATTATCATTCTATTTATAAACCTCGCTGATCGATGGGCTCGTTGCGTTGCACATGGATCGTCTGAGGGCCGTATCCATTTGATAAGCCGATCTGCCGTCATCCCCGCGATTTGTATGGACAGCCTCTGCAACGATGGAGCTGGACACATCAGCTCCCTTTGCGATGACTCCCAACCCCACCACAACAATGGTTAGAGTGGTTGAGCACAGCCAGTATCTCTTTCTTACATCTAGAGCCACCGGATAGCTCTGCAGAACACGACCCATGGATCGCATTCGGTGCGACGTCATGCTCTCATTCTCAGTCTCACTCTCCGGGACGGGCGGGAGGGTCCGCAGGGCAGTGGAGTCGAGTCGAGTCGATATCGCGTCTTACTGGATCAGGAATTAAGGGAACAGGAGCTCCATTCGAACGCGCTTGCAGACATGATCGCAATGACTATTGACGATTGACGACTGATCCGGCGAGCTACGACCAGCAACCCAACCCAACGCCACGCATCCACCGCATCAACCGCTTCATCAGCACCGGCAATCACACTCACACCCTTCGGAATGACGGACGAACCATCGTCGGAACTCCTCCCTCCTTCCTGAGGATTGACCCCCGCCAGCCCCGTCAATCAGAGGGTCCGGTAGCCCATCACAACATGCTCTACCCGGGCACACGGCGTATATGGCCGCTGATGCCCTTGCTCACTCGTACCCTGGCGGATGCGCCACCGTCCCAGTCCCTCAGTTGATCCCTTCCCACATGCCCCCAACCCCCGCGTGTTCTGGCAAATAATTTGGCTTTTTGACTTTTGCTTTGTGATGCGGAACTCGCGGCACTATGACTGGCGGGTCAATGGGTACACCCTCATCATAGAGGAACTCAAAAGTAAAATCTTCGTGCAATAATAAATACTACCCATCTTCCCCGGACGTCAACGGCGCCTAGATCCCTCTCCAACAACGAGAATATTTCTTTCAGGGCCATTCTCTGTCAGCTCATCCGCTCTGACGCAGAAGACCACTCGAACATCCCTGCCTGGCGCATACTTGAAACCGTGCTCAGCGAATCGGCATTACCCGCTACTGCACTGTCTGTGCCTTTTTCATCTTCGTTCTCGTCCTTCTCCTCCTTTGTCCTTCATATTCCAGTCGTTTACCCCTCTACTCATCTCCAACTCCCTATCCACTCTCTGACCGCACGGAAGATATATCCGCCAGCGGTTATCCGGATCTTCTTCGCTTCACGGTGGACAGTGCTCCTAGTTATTCCCTTAACATCCATCACGAACCTACTTCTCCGACCCGGTTGGGTTTACTTTTTCCACCGCCGACTATTTCACCAACAAAGTTCCCCAATTACCCTCGTGATCGTCGCCACCGCGAAGGAGACAAAAAAAAGAAAACGTTAAAAGCCGCATTCCGCCCAACAAAAAAAAGAATCAACGAACACCAACTTCCCTCTACCAAGTCATTCCCCAATCGAAAGATGCGCGATATGTCGTCCAAATTCATCGAGATCCTCGACCCCAATGATACTCGGCCGCGCATGTCTGATTGCGATGTCCGGCTCGAGGATGTCCTAGCCGACCATGAAGCGCTTGTCACTAGGCCCCGATCCTCCACTCAATCCTCTTCTAAGCCGAGTCTAGACAACCGTCTAGATCGCGATGCACCCACTTCACCCACACAGCGCTGGAAGCGACTCAGCACCATCCTCGTCCCAGCCAGAAGAGGCTCAGCATGATACTCTTTAGCTTTTCCTCCTCTCCTCTCGTTCCTCCACTCTATGCCACAAAACTTCACGGTCCTGGCGACCGTCAGTTACGCAGATGATGCGCTACGCTACGATACGATATATACAACAAAGAAACGATAAAAGCCAAGACGAAACGATACGAAGACACGGACATGACTCGGGAGTTCGATAGATCCGGATAAAGAGTTACAAACACATGATTGAGTTGGGCTGGCCTGGACTGAATTGGTTGGGTTTATTTTATTCGTCCTTTAGCGACGGAGTAGGCAGAATCAATTTGAAAGGATCTGGATTTGAGATTATTTTCTATCCTTACTTTCTCTTTCACACTCCCCAGGTCTCATACCCGAAAGCTCTTCTAGAACTGTCGCTCCTAAATCCCTACGACATCTACTGTCTCAACTTCTTTATCGATACCCAATGACCACTACCACCGTCATCATCCTCAATCAGATCTAATGATCGCACGGAATTGCTATCATCCGTGATGACTACCAAATTTTGCGCTAGAACCTTGATGCCTGAAGCCCTACCTACCTAGCGCACTAGCTAGCTCAGTGCATTGACATCATCGCTCCATCCACTGGAAACTACTAATCATTAGTGGCCTCCACACTCCCGTCATTTATCTGACAACTATCACCCACTGAGAAGTGCAGTGCACTGTCTACGTGGTGGTAATCATCTTGATTGGTTATCTTGCTCAGGATTGAGTGCTTACGCAAGTGATGGCGTAAACTCACTAGCTAGTAGCTAGTTAGCTTGCTAGCTGGTAGTTGGATGGATGTGTTCATTGTCATAGCATGATGGGTGGGGGGTAGTTTACTATGCTATAGGGAAGAGGCTGCTAGTCTGTGTTTGTGGTCTGGAAGACTACTAAGCTAGTTTGTTGGGGTAAAATGACTATTTAGGCAGAGCAATTATAGTTTTATGATGCTATCTATGATTGTGGGTCTGAACTTGTTTTCTCTCCACGAGTACGCAACTGGGTCGGGTGTGATGATGATGATGGTATCCACTCCAGTACCGGTAGTAGCTTGATTTATTTGAGCTTTTAATATAGTCAAAATGTAATATTTGGTTCTGCTATAAGTTGACTTTGTTGGCTCGTTTTCTATCTTATTTGTGTGGCGTGCGATCAGTCCCTCGTCATCGCGTCTTACCGTTAACTTATCTACTTACCTGGCAGCCCTTAAGAATATCACACACATACACACGCGCGTACAGCAACTTGACTTTCATCCAACACTATGTAGGATCACACTACGGAAGACTCATCGAGAGTCTATGACTCGGATCCTTTGCCACGCCATCATAATAATAGAAATGCCCTCCCTTCCTTCCTTCAGCTCACAACGCTAACTCAAATGGCACCGTGCCTTCCACTCCACATCAAGCCCCCTCACATATCCATTAACCCCCCCAAGGGTCCATCCACCACCATAATCATCGGCGAAATACACGTGTCCATGTAGATCCCCCCTGCTCGCTGTGTACGTACCGGACCCTTATCATTGGGAGGGGAGTGTATGGGGTGATTGACAGATGGTGGCGTGATAAAACAAACCCTGGGCATTGGCTAGCACACACACACACACACAACTACCATGCCTTGCTGGATCTTTTATGGCTGAAATCTGTTACCTACACCGGGTCAGTATATGTAACTGGCCGGCTTGCTTTTCTCTGTGGCGACGCACCAGAACACGTCTGAGGAGACGTAATAGGTGTCTGCGTCTGTGCCATTGCGGGTTTTCTTCCACGTTGGATTTGGATTGCTCGGGTCGCTTTGTATGTGGCTGGACGCGTGGAGTGTAGTTTGGGTCAGGTATGTTATTTGTGGCTATGTTGGTGTAGGTGCAGTGTATTAGTGGCGAGAGACGCAAATCTCGGACGCGTTGAGGTATTTTTTTTGGCTGGGATATGCATTCTGTAAAGGAGTTGACTTGGATGTTGTGGTCTTTGATCGTATACAGTTGATTGTGAATCTCATGGTATCATTTTGTGAAACCGCGAGGGCTGTAAACACCTGCTTGTTGCATCGGTGCATACCGGAGGTTGGCTCTGGATGTTTCGGGGTACTTTTAAGGTCTCTCTTTGCTCACCTCTAGGTAGGTGGTTGGAATGTGGTGGTCGCGGTGGATAGTGGATGAAGCAAGACCGAGGATCTTCATACATAGGTATCATTGGCGGTAATATGGAGAAGATAAAGAGAACAGTGATGGCCATATTTTTGTCTGTATTGCAGTTTTCATGCCTGCGTATATTCAACAGCTAAATGGAGTTACACACATCACTATGCAAAGATCTCCCCAGGTCCAGGCTCATCTACACCTAACCCGACTTTGCCTATACTCCCACCAGACTGCAATAGCTCATGTCCTTTTTTCACACCCTCAAGCGTCAACTTCAGTCGCTTCGTGAGATGACACCTGATCTTTCCCGCATCAATCAAGTCTGAGAGCTCTTCCAGAATGCGGTGGTGCGATTCGACATCCACCTTATGATACGGCTTGGTTCCAAGCAGACACCAGACAAACGTCAACGACTTCGACATGAATTCGGTTCCATACATCTTAGCTTGACCTTGGACGATCGAGCAGACCTTGCCAAATGGCGCGCAAACTCGGGCGCACGTATCCATGTACTGGTCTGTGGAGTGTGTGATGAAGATATACCTGAGCTCTTGTTAGTAATGATTCTAGACTTCCACAGGCATGTCTTACTTCAGAGGTACATCGAGGTTGAGTTTCTCGATCTGACTAGCAATGTCCTCTCTGTGGTTCACGACATGAGTCGCACCCATGTCTTTCGTAAATTGGATTGTCTCCGGGCGTGACGCTGTCGTAATAACCACAGGGAGATCCAACACAACACGTGCAATCTGGGTAGCCATAGCACCCACGCCGCCGGCCCCGTTGATGATGAGGAGAGTTGCTTTTTCGCCCTTTTCTATCTCCAGTCTTTCGACGAGAGCCTCATACGCTGTGATATACGTCAAGGGCATGGCAGCCGACTCTACAAAATCGAGCTTTTTCGGCTTGCGACCAACACTCCTCTCATCTACTAGTTGATACTCGGCATTTGAGCCCTGTCTGATGGGGCTTCCTGAGTAGTATACCTCATCGCCAACACTGAACATCGAGCATTGTGATCCAACGGCTTCGACAATGCCTGAAGCATCGTAGCCGGTGATCTGGAATGGTCGAGGAACGCGGTCGTAGTAGTCTGTCGAGACGTCAATCAACTAGTACTCCACGTAAACCATGTCAGATGTAGTCTAGGTCTTACCAGGATAGTCGTCATATGTACCATTCCGTACTTTCGTATCCACCGGATTCACAGCAACGCCTTTAATTCTGTCATGACTTTCAGCGACTATGCATAGGATCAATAAAGATGAAGCCATCCTACCGAACTAAAAGATCCCGCGGCTGAAGATCAGTCGGCTTCGGGACTTTCCGAGCTTCAAGACGATCAATAGGTCCGTAGTTCTCCACGCCGATTGCCTTCATCTTTATACTATCGACTGGGTTTGCATATGTCTTCGATATAGTATTCTGATAGTCTTGCCATGTTAAATAGACCTTCGGCAACGCGTTACGTCACAGGAACGTCAAGTTGGTAAAGTTCGGGAGCTAACTGCGGAACATTTCAATTGTCCTATAGTATAGTAAATTATCTGTACCAAGCTAGAATATATATTATGGTGAGGATAGCACATGTAGTAAGAGTAGACACCCACGTATGGCCGTTAACTCATTGCAATGCTCGAGCTAGATGGCAATGCATGCTGCTGTTGTGGTAAGTCTATTCCATGTCACAGATTGTGTCCGATGACTATTCGACTAGAGTGTAGCCCCAAAGCCGAAATTCTATACTAGACTATCTTACCTGACTAGATAGTTGAAACTGCTCAAATTCCCCACTGTCGCCCAAAGCAATACCAATGGACTCCTCAACTATAGACCAACCCCTTATCGATAAGCCCCAAGGCGGCCACCAAAGCGGTGAACCCCAGCGCGGGCAAAATAAACGCCACCAAACCGAATCAGGCAATCCGAGGACAGGAACCGCCCCGCCTCGAGCCAACAACAACCGACAATCACAATCGAAAGCAATCAACAAACGCGTGCTATCAAGCAATATCATACAAGGACGGGGGAAGATTGAAGCCAGCAGACACTTAGCCTCTCAACAAACATCCCACAGATTGCCTTCCTCTTTTCATTGAGTCCTTCCACCCAGCCCAAAAATCTCAAACCACACACCACCACAATGTCAACAACACCAATTCCCAAAAACCGATCCTCCAGCCCAACAGTCTTCGAACAGCAGCGGGCAGAGTTAGTTAGAGAGATTGCAGTGGTGAGTTTCTCACCTATATATATTTCCTACCCTATGCACTACATTTCTTGCAACCTACTCCTCCATCCCCAAACCAAATCCTCAATCTCAATCCCATCTGATAATCTGACCAATTACTCAACAGGGCATGGAACAAGTCCTCCAAAACATCAACCGGCTGAACCGGAACCTGGAGAGTATTATTTCCGTAAGTTGATACCTACCTACCCTACCTACCTTTCTCCGACAAAAACAAATATGCGGATAATCACTCGCCCACACCCCCCCACTTATTCTTCCTTCGATCCATTCCGCGCATGCCGATCACATCAGATCGGATCGGATCAGATCCCGTCAATTCTATTCTATCCTGTTCTGGTTTGATTTCACTCTAAACTGATGGATTTGTGATTCTTGCAGGTGGGAAATGAATTCGGCTCTGTGGAAGCGCTCTGGTCCCAGTTTGAGAACTTTATGGGCAGCAGGCCTGGGGAGGAGCAGAAGGGGGGTGGTGGTGGTGCTGGCGGTGCCGGCGGTGGGGGTGGAGGCAGGCAGCATCAGGATGATGATGAGGAGGGGAGTCAGCTTCACGAGGAGGATCATCGGTGATAGGTGAGGATAATTGGGTCTATGGTTTGGTTTGAAGTTCTGGTTGTTTATGTGGGTATGGATTAGATTGGTTGATTGGTGTGGCGTATGGTAGAGGAGTTGTTCTTTGTTTTTACTTGTACTGTTGTATTGTTTATTTCGTTTTTCCTATTTTTGCTTTACTCTGTTTGCTCTTGGAAATATCGGGATACGGATACCATATGGGGGCAATAACAGAGTTTATGAGTTTGACAACAACACAGTTTCAACAATTCAAGTACACGGGGTTTTCGCTTGCGCCAGTAAACACCCATCCCATGCATGGCAAAAGAGTGGCCAACAGACCAAATTCGTGACAACATCAAGCATTCAGACAGGGGGAAAGAAGACAATCGCCAAATCGAAGGGGTGGGAAGGATATGATGATAAGAGTAATGGTAATTGAGGGAAAACAGTCATCAGGGTCAAAACAGGTATAGCAACATGGAGGAAGCAAAAGTCAAGAAGCCGCCGGCATGTATAGGTGGAAAGGGTAGGTAGAGGGTAAAGTAGCAGACACAGATGCATCAGGCAGTGTCTTTCATCTTCATGGCCTCTTGGTCATGTCATGTCATGTCACATACAAAAAGCGTGGGGAAACCGTCGAAGCAACCAGGCTTCTCACTCGGCATAACAGGAATGGCAGAAAAACAGACATTGCAAGAGGACGAATAGGCGAAAACAAAAGGGGCAGATGATCATGACCAGACAAACATCGAAAGAAGACCAAAGTTTACAGAATCTTGCAGGAACGCTTTTTGACCTTCTTTCCCCCGCCACCACCACCGACTTTAGGTTTGCTTCCGGGAGTAGAAGATGTCTGGCGGTCATTCCAGTCTTGTTCCTCGGCAGTGACAACGGTATCGACTGCCAGAGAGAAGACGCCGTCGACGCCGCGCATTTCTTTGCTACTACACTCAATGTAAGAGGCATTCATCCTGCGCGCCACCGCCTCACCTTGTTCCGGCGTCACAGGCGTTAGGCCCTGGGTCTTTAGAAGTTCGATACACGTTCTCTTCGAGCGCAAATCTGACTTCAATCCAACCAGAATGAGCGGGGTAGTGGGACAAAAGTGCAGAACTTCAGGATACCACTGCGGCCGGTATTAGCTCCCATAACTCGTCGCGGGATAGCTGGCAATTACCTTGTCCATGACGTTTTCCAAAGATGCAGGGCAATCTATCGCAAAGCAAACAAATAACAGGTCCGTCTCCGGATATGACAGTGGACGCAGTCGGTCATATTCTTCCTGTCCAGCAGTATCCCAGAGGGCCAGTTCAACCGTCTTGCCCGAGGCTCGGTGGGTTGTTTGTGTGATGTAGTTCTCGAACACAGTAGGGACATATTTCTGAACACGCGATCATTAGTTTGGCAACGATGCGGAAATCCTCACCAGGGCGTATGCAGAACCTACCTCTGGGAAATAACCTTGGGAATAACTGATCAAAAGGCACGTCTTTCCACATCCACCATCGCCAACCACAACAAACTTCTTGGAATACGCAGGCGGATGTGTAATATTTGTAGCTTCCGACATCCTCCCACTTGAAATGCTTGTATTTGTGCTCACGGTGCCGTTGCTAACTCTGACACTTTGACTGCGGGTCCGACTATGCCGTGGAGTCATGGATGGGGGAGGAGTAGCAACTGAATGGCGCCGTGAGGGTGCATAAACGTGCTCGTCGTACATTGTACCTGACATGATGGCGGAGTAGGAGAATTTTGAGGAATGTGAGTTATACAGCCGTTCCGGAAGGGGTGGGAATTGTCGGTCTGGAAATGCGGCTCGGTAATAATTGCTGCTCAACGATCCACTGTCTTGTCAAAAGCACAGCGGAAAGTTTTCTGGGTCGGTGTGTACTGAGCAATTCCCCTGGCGTTGTTAGGAATGTCGAAGTAAAGTGGCTTGCTGTACAAAAGGTAAATGGGGGGTGGTGGTTATTTGGGATGTGAGGAGGAGGGGGGGTTGTAGAGGAGGTTGGTGTATTTAGAAAAACAAGACGCGAAACCAGCACGAAGAGGTTCTGAAGGAAGAAAGGGATGTCAGGCTTCAGATGCACCTACTAGTTTCTCCACGATGAGCCCAGCCAGCCAGCCAGCCAGCCTCCTCCTCCTCCCACGGCTGCTCCAACAACGAGGCCGTCGTGGCTGACATGAAACCGCAAGAGACCGATGTTTACCGGCCGATGGGCTGCCATGGCAACGCCGCGGGACAAATGACGCACGAGCTCCGCTTGTCACTCCACGCAACTTCAGCTGGACGCATATCCATTGATTCCATTCGTCTTCTGCCTCATCCGCGCCTGTTATTTTTAGTAGGTTCAGCCGGATGTTCACTCGGTTCCTTGGTTGTTTACCTACCTGGGTTGCGCACCAGGAATTCCTCGACGATGGCCGGGCCCCGAGTCGGGTTACCACCACTCTATCGCCGTCCTCCTTGGAATCATTCCCGATCCTCGAATCAAAATGGGGCTTTAGTGGCAGCGTTAGCCCCCGGTGATCGATAACATTGATCAAGGTTTCCTTCTCGTGCGATCCCTTGCAGGTCCGTGCTACACAAGTCTTCATCCACGGTCCAGGTCCCTGAAACCGCTTTTTACCCAACAATCCGGAGTAGTCACTAGAAATTAGAAACTAGTTAGAAACAAGAGAAAAACCCGGTTGACGTAATCTTTCCCGATGTCACGTTCAGCCTTGGATTTGTCCCGAAAGAACTAATCAATTCTTGTTCCTGCCGAGGTTAATCACTACAAGGCTAGTTAGATGTCATGAGGGATTATTTGGTGGTCGATTCTTACTACCCATTACCACTAGTAGTTCAGTACTCCGTAGATACGCCTCCGCTTACTCAAGTATGTTGGCGAGGCTGTTCGTGTCTCCGGGTGTATAGAGCGAATTCCTCGCAACTACTGCTAGTTGTATGGCTATCAGCTAGAAATTTCACTTGTCATGATGCCAAAATGTAGCCATTCGTACATTATGAGGGCGGATCTGACAGCCTTCTAGCCTCCGCCACCGATGCCTGCAACTTCCTATCCTGGCTGGGCTCATTCCACGCCGTCGCTATCCTTGTCAGCTTCCATTTGGCAGCTTGACAAACAGATATTCAGCCACATGGAAAGATGTTTAGTCTTATATTCGGTCTAGCTCTGGACCATGCCAAGCTGCGCTTGTTCATTCCCTACCATCAGTAGGAGAATTGACGGCTAGCACTTCAGTGCAGTGCCCCTCATGACTATGGACATCGGCTACTTAGGCTACAACATAAATCTAGATCATAGTTGCAGATATCATCTGCTAAGAAGTCAGTCCGTGTCGTAGGTGCCAGAACACGACGTTGGTTGTCAATGCTCTAGCATTTCCTATCTACTAGTATCCTACGTACTTGGAAGTACAAATTTGGCTTCAACATCACATCGATCATGAGCAAAGAAACCCGTGTTAGGTCTGAAAGTTCACCACAGCGCAAACTAGTAGGTGTAATACCTCACTACTCCATACTATATATAAATTACTGCATTGATCTGCGGTCGAATGACTGCATAAGCGCCGATGAGAAACACCGTCCCGACAGGACCGCGTAGTATCCGTATCATGCGCTGCATTACTATTTTCGTTCAAGCAGTACTATTCCAGTGCTTAAGCCTCTCGCAGAGTGCCCCCTTGAAAGTACCATGTAGTATGCTTTCAAGACAAGGTAACAGGGTTTTCTAATGATTATATATATTCAAACCACTTCCACTGAGAAAACCACCAGAGGACAGGCAAATACACTGAATTTCATACAGCATATCCTCATTCAGTAACCAGACTATTATAATTAACCTCGCAGCTTTAATAAAGATGACAGCCCCGTGGGTAGCTGTAAGTAGTTCCGATTCTAGATAGATCACTTTGTCGAGGGCGATCATATTCCTTTCGCTGCCGTGTTTTGGGTGACTAAAACCTTAGCTCAGCCGGGGGAGGCTTGAGGGTCGAGAGTTGAGTGGTTGGACAAACCACGGCCGCATCGGCCGCCAAGAACACGACCTTTTCTGCGATAACGCCGGATGAGCATGACTTAGTCTACCGCGATCTACTGCTCTCCTTTTTTTCCCGCTGATAGAAAGTGGCCTCCCCGAAAAGCTCGGGTCTCCTCTCCAACCACTCCAGTCATCAATGATCTTACCAGCCCGTTGTGGGTGTTGAGACTGCTATCCGTCGGGAACTTTATGGGGGGTTGTCGCAAACACACCATCACGCTATATTGAAACGGCTGCCTTATCTGAACAACAACAACGACAGCATGGTCAATGGGAAGAATGGCCAGCCGGACGCTGGGCTGAGAAGCCTCGATCATTGTACGTGGTGTCGATTGTCGAATCGCAATTGATTTTAGTGGACTAACCGCGGCTTGTCTTCAATCGCTATCAGATCGAAACCAGCTCCCTTATTGGCGTTATTGGCCACGACAGAAGCTCCTCCCTTTAATTCGATATGAGACCCCGTATCTGGCTTGGGTCCAGGAGAGGGTCCGCACTCCGGCCCTAGACTCCTACTTTGCCTTCACGGCCAATCTGGGCACACATACCTTTTTCATGGTTTTCCTGCCGATCTTGTTCTGGTGCGGGTATACGAGCTTGGGGCGCGGGTAAGTGGCCATGATGAGCCCTTAGACATAGACAGAGGGAAAACAATTATCTGGCCTGCAATTGAGCTGACAACTCTCAATCTCTCAGGATGGTGCATCTTTTGGCCTCCGGCGTGTTTTTCAGTGGTTTCATCAAGGACTTGCTTTGCCTCCCGCGGCCTCTATCCCCTCCTCTCCAACGGATAACAATGTCCGGCTCTGCGGCGTTGGAATACGGATTCCCATCGACTCACTCCACCAATGCGGTCTCGGTTGCGGCATACGCTCTCGCGCTATTGAACTCCCCCGAATCCACCCTGAGCCCTCAGGTCAATATCGTCCTCCAAGCTATAACATACCTCTACGTCTGTTCCATTGTCCTGGGTCGTCTGTACTGTGGTATGCATGGGTTTTTTGATGTTGTCATTGGATGTTTACTTGGGTTCCTTCTCGCCTTCCTACAGTATACGTTTGGTCCGACCATCGATGACTATGTCGTTTCTGCTACCGGAAGGGGGGTTACACTAGTGATTCTGTTGATTTTGGGTTTGGTCCGTATACACCCAGAGCCTGCCGATGACTGCCCGTGCTTCGACGACAGTGTGGCTTTTGCAGGAGTCACGCTTGGAGCACAAGTGGCCTACTGGCACATAGCTAGGTCAAGCCTGATGTGGGATGAACCTGTGCCGGCCAATGTCCCATTCGAATTTCAGCGTGTAGGTCTGGTCAAGACGGCTCTCCGCCTCATCATTGGTGTTCTTATGCTCTTCACGTGGCGAGCTGTCACCAAGCCCTTTCTGCTCCGGGCTTTGCCTCCTGTTTTCCGGGGCCTGGAAAAACTGGGCCTTATACTTCCCCGGAGATTTTTCCGGAACGCTTCGTAAGTCTACCGTGTGGTTCTGAACAGAAGAGAGGATGAAGAACCATCCGAAAAGAGAAACGCAGCTAATGTAACGTGTCAACCAGACAATACACGACAGTGCCATCCCAGCTCCGGGACCACGAAGTGCTACCGGGCTTCTCGGAGATACCTTCAATAATAACCACGATCCGGCATCCTCGACGACGCGCTATTTCGATCGGCCCGCAATCAGAGGCTGACGCATATGAGACCCTGGCATATCGTGAGAAGCGGAGACGGGAAAGTCTTTCAACGGCCAACCAGCCATCCTCAGTACCGGAAGCAGGTGGACCGGTCTCGGAGTCCGAGCCACGGAAACTGTCGCGGAAACCATCTAAATTGCACGAGTATGAGAATATGATGGGCACAGGTGCCCCTGGTGTGGCGACTTCTGTCGATGTTAGCTCACAAGAAGCTTCTTCGACCGTTCCCTTCCCTCCATTTGAGTCGGAAATTGAGGCGGACGAGAAGGAAGTGTTTTCGCAGATCAAACGGCCCCGAGTGCGCTATGATGTGGAGGTTGTCACAAAACTCGTTGTATATTCCGGTGGGTGTATCCCGATGCGCCGAATTGGAGAGTTCTGGATGCTGACTGTGCCCTTTAGGAATTGCCTGGATTGTGATGGAGGGAGCGCCTTTATTCTTCGATCGGATAGGGCTGGCGCCATAGTAGCTTAGTACTCCCGGGGTGGGTCCGACAGCCATCACCCATTTTCGATTCTGTAAACCTTTTGCTATTTTCTCTACGGTTCAGCGGGCTGGACTAACCAAAGTCCTTGGTGTATAACAAAGCTGCCGTTCTTGTACATAGACTGTTGATGCTCTCTCCTTTTTTTTCTTTTCTTTTTCTTTTCTTTGTGTTCTTTAAAAAGGTGGGATGTTCAGCAATTAGTGGAGGCGAATGGAAGTGATACTGCTAGTATAATTCCTGGGGACCGAACCGAAGATCTAGAAGGGAGTTTAAAAATTTAAGGTGGTGGTTTAGTGCTTGGTGTTGACCCTTGATAAGGAATGACAAACCGACGAGTGATCTACTGGGAGGTAGTCGTGGAAGTAGAGCCCGGTTTTGAGTATATGTATATAGGGAAAACAATAACGTACGGGAAAGTCTACGCATGCACCGATGTTGTATAGTCCAAGAGAATCATATGACCAAGGCTGAGGAGGAACCATGGGTCGCATGTTCATTTTTATTAATGGGAATACCCGCAGGAAGATGAACAGCATATGAACAGCAAATGCATAGTCCATCCGCCAGCCGGCACACACCACGTGACATACTGGAAGAGGAAAAGTGGCAGCCAAGCTTCCCTCGGAAGATGAACTGATCTGCTGCTTAACTCCATTGCTTGCCTCGTCTCTTCCTCAACTTCTCGCGGCTTCATTGCCTCCCCTCCGTCTTTGCGCCTTCCTCGCCCCTCGCCCACCCCGCGCTTTCCCCCGCGCGTTCCTATGGAGCTCCAATTCACTGCGGCGACGCGCGCGACTTCCACCATCACTATGGCAGTCGCCCATGGCTGCCTTCAGTGAATACTTTTGTTTTGATTCTTCCTTCCCTTTCGCTGCCCACGGCGCCGCTCTTGTTTTCTTCTTCACCCTGCTCTTCCTTCTCTTCCTCTTCTCTTTCTTCTCTCCTATCACCCATCTTCCCATTACCTCTGAACGCGTTTACGACTCCAGCGAATACAGCAACTTTTCGCACCGCGCGATCAACATCCTACAACTTCTTTCACAACTTCTTTCACCTGAAGAATTTGTGTCTACTTTACTTGTCACCATGTCTGGAGTCTTCTCGACTCTCAGACCCGACATGGAGAACCAGCCAATGCAAGACGTATGCTATGTGCCCGCAGACTCGGCGCCCCATGAGGAGGCCGTCGATACCACCATCCATGACCCTATGGATTGCGCTCCCGATTTCCCCTCATCTAACATTCCTCAGGAAACCGTCAATGCCCCTTCCGCAGAGAGTCCTATGTATCAGCTCCGATCCGTGCATATTCCCGGAAATCCAAAGGCTGTGAGACTCAACGGAAAGCATGAAGTCAAGCCCTCCTTCCCCCTCCGCACCCCGCTCATCAGACCCGATCATCGCTTCTCTCCGAATAATCGCACCACCTCTCTCCTCAGCTTTGATGCTATCCAGAAGAGCCGCCTTAATGCGCAGCCATCCTACGCTTCAGTTGGTATCAGCAAGTACCTAACTCCCGGCTTGAGCCGTGCCCATTGGTCAAACAACAAACCCCTCAGCCTGCCTTTTGGTCCTGAGAGGTCAAGTGGCACCAACTATCTTCTTGGAGGCAAGTCTATCGGTATAGACATGAAAGCGTCTCATTTGAATTCGTTCCCCACCAATAAATCTTCTGGCTTTACTACGCCTTCTCGCAAGAGATCAATGGATGATGGTAGCAATGAGCAAGCTCGGCCCATCACTTCACCGTCTGCTAAATTTCGTCGTGTGAGAGCTGGTAGCTTTGCACGTAGTGCTGCTACTGACAATGATGCCACTACCAACGAGAATGATTCGTATCCAGGCTCGCCTATGGACATCGACACCCCCGAACATAACAACGAACCAAATATGGTTACAGCCCTCGCGACAGTCGAGGCTCACCTTGATCTTCCCAATATCTCTCCCAACTCGCGTCAAGTTGACGCTTTTGCAGTCAGACCTGTTACCGCTCTTGCGATCCCGACCAGCCCCAGCACTCCAGATAGCCGTATGATGCCTGGAGCGTGGCCCGAGTCATTGCTGTCTCAGTGGTCCACCAATGCTGCCACCGATGATGAAGGTAGCCCAATGACTTCCGACGAAGTAATTCTATCCAACGATACGGATATGGCCGAGGTTGAGGAGCCGACTGTTCCTGTGATTCAGGTTGCCGAACCACAGCCTTCTTCACCTTGGTATGCTTACTGGGGGACATGGCAAGACTACATGCAGACTGTTGTCTCTATTCCTGTTGGAATCACCCAAAATTTCTCCTATGCGGCAAAGTCCGCTGCTAATGCGGTTGGTGCTGCTAAGCGTCGCGTGTGCGCACTTTGGAATCGCCGCAGTGGACGTCTTCTTCCTTCGCCTCCTGGATCGCCCATGCGCCTCAACCTTCGTAACCTGTCTCCGGAACAGCAGGGGCGCATGTATCGTGATAGAAGAATCCGAAGTGGAGAATCTAGCCCTCGTACCGACAGATCTTTCCCCGACTTCTCCAATGTTCCCGATTTCTCTTCTAACAACAGAACGGCTCCTACAGTCGAGTCTTCCCGAATTTTGCAGGACCTTGTGTCTCAGGAACAGAGGCCTCAGGAGCAGGTGCCTGAAGAGCAAGTTCTTGAAGAGCAAGTGCCTGAAGAGCAAGTGACCCAGACACTCAGAGGCTCTGTTTCCGTTGAAAGACGTGCTCGTGGTTCAAAGAATATGAGAACTCGCCCCGCTCGGAAATCCCCTACACGCTCGGCTCACCGTTCGGCTCAACGTTCAGCGCAAGAAACAACCCAAAAATGTCTCCGTCAGCAAGGAAGCCCGGGTATTCGCAAGCATCGGTGGATAACGCGTGCCGAGCGCGCCGAGAACCGTGAGCGATCTGCGCCTTTTAGAGCCCTCTTCGTTGGGGACATCGCCGGCATGAAGAAAGCTATGGAAGCTCAGGCCGCGCGTGACCGTCAGGCCTCCGCCGCAGGTAGCCGTGCTGTTGAACCCATCTTGATGAGAAGCAACGATGAACTAGACAGTGTACAAGACTTGGACATGCTGGCGAAAATCCAGTCTCGCTCAGCCACTATTGGCATCATTTCTGATGACACCGTCAAATTGGGTGCAACTGAAAAGATTCTCTCAGCATCGACCACTGTTGCACCTAAGACAATCCTCAAGGTCAGAGGAACTCCCGGCAGTTCTGGGAATAGAACCAGACCTCGCCGCGCCACTCCGCGCAAGGTTCGCTTCCGCGAGCCCGTGGTAGCCGAGTTCATTGACGACACGCGAGAATGGGGTGAGGTGGAGGACAACCTGGCACCCCATCTCGGAGATACATTTGATGTGAATGAGAAGACAGCTCCTGAAACCAATGTTGGTATGAAAGCCGAACAGGTCACAGAAAAGGAAAATGTGCCGCCAGTCCCCGAGAACGAGGAAGAGGATGAGCCCGTCGTTGACCCCTGGTCCCAACCAACCTTTGAATACCCGCTGGGTCGAGCAGTATCGGCCGTCAGTCTATTTTACCCCGAGCCAAGACCCATTCCAGAGGGCCGAACTGAGTCAGTGTACGCCAACCGCTGGAGGCAGATCCAAGAAGAAGAGAGAAAGAAAGAGCTCCCATCACGGATCAAACCGGATGGCCCAGCTGTACGGCCCCTGTCTCCCGAATGGGAAGCCTGCATCAAAGAACTTCAAGATGGACGCGTATCCGGAGGAAAAACCGTCGCAACCACCCTCTCCGGTGACCCTTTAACGAAGAGGTCCCTCGCTACCTGTTACACGCGCGGCGAATGGCTTAACGATGAGATCATCAACGGATACCTTGCCCTTATCGTTGATTACCTTCGCCGCAAGAATCACAACGCCGGCCGCAACGACAAGCCCCGATTCCACGCCTTCAATTCGTTCTTTTTTTCGAACTTGAGAGACAAAGGCTACGACTCCGTGGCCCGCTGGGCCAAGCGGGCCAAGATCGGAGGGCCACTCCTCCTCGACGTAGACACCGTCTACATCCCGGTCCACAACAGCCAGCACTGGACGCTGGTTGTTGTGCGACCGGGAGAACGCTCAATCGAGCATTTCGATTCTCTTGGGGCCCGGTCTCGCCGCCACATCGCGGTAGTCCAAACTTGGCTCCGCGGCGAGCTGGGCCCCAAGTACGTCGAGGAGGAGTGGCGCGTGCTGCCGTCCCTGTCCCCCCAGCAAGACAATGGTTCCGATTGCGGGGTCTTCCTCCTCACCACCGCCAAGGCTGTGGCCATCGGCCTCGAGCCACTGTCTTACGGCGCGCAAGACACTCCCCTCCTGCGCCGTAAGATAGTGGCCGAGCTGATGGCCGGCGGCCTCGAGGGGGAATTTGACCCCGCCCAGCAAGACCATGTCTTGCTATGATCGGGGACGGGGAGGGCCAACAAACAAAAGAAAAAAAAAAAAAAAAGAAGCGGAGGGACTCTCATCGCGAAGGTATGAAGCGTCAATCTCTTTTCTTCTTTCCTTGAACCTGTATCTACATGTTTGGGTGCTCACCTTTACGTTGCACTTCTTTTGTTTTCTGGATATTGGTGTTTGGTTTTATTTGCTTCTTGGTTTGAGCGTCCTAACCACAAACAGGTTCAGAAGGAAAAGGAGGATGGGGGAGAGGACGACAACGACAACGGCATAAACAACGACGACGACGACGAGGAGGAGGAAGCAGAAGAGGAGGAAAGGACATCGTTTGTATTTTTGGGGGTGGTTTCTAAGCGTTTCGCATTGTCTTGTATGGATACCCCGTCAGTCGAGCTACAGCTCCTGACATGTATGTTTTCGGATTTGTTTTTGGAGTTGTTTTGGGATTTGTCTTGGGGATTGGACATTCGGCATTAGCATTGGGCATCAAGCATGGCGCATGAGATTTGGAAGACTTCGAGGAACCGCGGATGGTTATGTATTTAGTCGTGCCTTCAGGTTACTGTAAAGCCCCTTCGGTTCGACGATTTGTACTTACGAAGGCAAATACCCAAGAAACACTTTTACTACTGCATATACAGCCACGACAGAACTGTAGAAGACGCAGATGCGAAGCCTTGCATGATTCCGCGGTGTAGAATTAGGATGAATTCTATTAAACTGGATCAAAGAATAGGAACGAAACACAACAGAACACTACAGCCCTCACACAGGATGCCACGGGTCAATCCAGCACGGTCTCTGACACCTATCACCCTTCTCCTTCGCCTTTCCCATCTTCCGTTCGACATCATCTTCATCTCCACCCACCGAAGAAGCAAAAGAACCAGAAGCAGAAGCACTCCCCCCAACCCGATGATACCGATCCCTATGTCCAGGATGATCTTTAATCGGAAGATCCTGATCAGCCTTAGTAACATTATAAACCAACTCAATCCACTCAATACCCATAAAAACACTCTCCCCGACCTTCATATCGCCCGACCAATTACCCCCATTACTCCACAAATTCATCGCCACGATACTCGGCCGATCCGGCACCGAATAGTTACTCTTACTCTGTACCTGCCCATCCGCATACCAGGCCGACATATCAGCCACCCAGTCCAGCCGATGCGTTGTCCACGACGTCCACGGCTTACTCAGATTCACGATCGAACTTGCTCCCGGAATTATGGTATCCGAGATGGGATCGTAGTCCGGTTGATTAGCGTAATGTATCGTGTGGGTGTCCTCGGTAGTGAGGATCTCGATGTCGGATTCGCAGATCGAGGATCGGTAGGTGAAGATGCCGGCGCAGCTGCCGCGGGGGATTTTAGTCTGTGATACTGGTTGGGTATTGGGGAGTGTGGATGCCGCTGCTGCCATTAGGATGTCGTCTCGCGACATCATTCTCATCCGTAGGCGTAGTGAACAGTGGTATATGTACCCGAAGAGACCTTCCATTTCGGCTGTTGAGGCGTGGTCTTGGAAGCGGGTTGTGCGGAGGACGAGGAATGATGAGCGTGGGTCCTTGGGGGTGCTGGTTGGGTGTTTGAGGAGGAAGACGTTCCCGTCGGTGTTTTTCATTGGTACGGGGCTGATGTCGGTTGCTTCGCGGTCCCAGGTTTGGACGCGCCAGTCGTGTGAGAAGAGGGTGTTTGTTAGGGGGTAGATTTCTAGTGTCGAGGTGTCGTGCGGGTTGGAGGGGTTGGTTTGCGTTGTTTCGGGCTTGATTTGCGGGAGAGGGGCGTTGCGGAAGTCCCAGAATCTGTAGTGAGTGAAGTAGGTTGGGGTTGTCTGGTTTGAGGGGCTGTTGGAGGTGATGCTGGAGGTGAGGTAGCAGTCGCAGTTGGCGTGGGGGTGGTCGTCTTGGAAGTTGGTGGTGGGTATGGATATTGCGGTTGCAAGGAGGAGGAGGTGGGTGGAGAGGATGAGGGTGGTGAGGAGGAGTTTCATTTTGAGGAGTGGTTGTGGTACTAATAGTAGGAGTAGGGTTGAGGATAGATGTAGGAGGGGTGTCTTAAGGATAGTAGTGGTTGTTGTATGATGATGAGGACGGCTGAGAGAATGATGATGACGATGATGTTGGTGAGTTGATGATATGATATGTTGACATGGAAGGTGCGTCATGGCGGTCACTTCCATCAACATGATAGTTGTTGGGCCTGCATGATAAAATGAATGTAGTTTGGCAGATTACCGCAACGTTGGGCGTGAGTTGATCTTTGACGGGATTATTTGCGGAGGGAAATATGTTGTTGAGGACGAGAAGTATACAAAGTGGCCCACTTTGTATGGAGATATGCGCCCCCCGGAATCACTTTCTACCACACCATCGTTTGCACGCAAAACCCTAGTCCCGGGAAGGTCGAGAGAAACATAGGGATCATGACTAGCGAGCTTGACGAGAATTCGGCGCGAGTGATATTCTGTTGGCTTACTGAGGGCTTATTCATTTGGTAGAGGGTGCTTGTGGCGTGGGTAGTTACGCAGCTATAACCAAGCGACCAGCGGAAATTTGGTCCGATTAGCATGAATCCATTCCTTGCTCATTAAATAGAACTATGCTACCCATATACTATGTGTGCAGTCAGGAACCATCCTGAATCATCGCCCTTGAACGAGCAAGCATTGCCCACTCAGTATATAATACCCCAATCGATGACATATCTCAGGTCAACACACAAGATCCCAGCTTCATGAAGCCCCCACCCTAAGTACTCGAATGGTTTGCATCGTAACGGTCCGATCTCATTGACAACTTCGTAACGGAGATCCTATTGTCCGTGTCGATGGGCGGCTAATCACACTCGCGTCGCGGGGAACACGCGTTGAAGAATTGATACCCTAGACACAACCGCTTACCTGGTGTAGGTGACAGTGTTTTCAGCATGCCAGTCCCTAACTCAAGCGCTGATTATTGGAGATGTTAAGAACGAGCCATCAATCGATTCATAGCGTCAGAGGCCTCGATTAACATCTCGTTGCTTGCATTGGCCAGACCGATTGTTTCATCTTCTTCTGCGTCTGAATCGTCCGCTTCTTCTCTTGATTCTTCTAATTTTTCGTCAAAGTAAAGCCACAGGAGCATCAGAAAGGCTATCTCAAGGACCCTCTGTTTTATGTCCGACGGTGGCATTGTGACTTCATTGATTAAGGTTGCCAAGAGAGATTGAATAGTATGCGATACGGTATAGATTATGTTTTATGATTAAGGGTCCAGTCCTGGATTGAGGATGGATGATTGTGGAAGATGGGAACGGAAAGACTTTTCATTGCAATCTCGTTTATAGCGACCGCTAACCAGTTCGGTCTTTGTACAATTATAATATAATTTGTAGTATTTTGTATGAGAGGTTCTGCAATATTATAATCATAAGCGAGTACTAAACAGGTTTAGCGCGCTCGAAAAATCAATGTATACTGGAGATGTTCCAACTATAGCCTTAGTACTGAGATCAGGGATGATGCACCTGTTTGACAAGGACTTCGGCTGATGAAAGTACCTTTGTCCTTGGTCCAGGTTGGCTTATCTCGCCTTCTTGGGTTCTTGCTGCAGAAGTCAAGTCTATGAGAGCTGTTTGCACATCATCCATAGCAGTTTCATGTGCCCCACTGGCAGTGTCTCAGGCTGCATTGGCTTTCGGCCTTATTCCGCCGTCGACCGCGGCTGTTGCTCTCATGTCTGGCTTTGTTATTCATTTGCAGTTCAGGATGCGAGTTCCGAGTAAACCTTCTACTTACCTTGTGACGCGCAGGCATAGAGTGGACCATCACTCTCCTTAAGAATCAGGCCCGCTCGAGGCCCCGGAATGGCCTCCTCCATGTAACAATGAGACATGCCTGAATACAAGACTTCAAACCCCACGAAAGAGGATCAAATCGCGCGGTAAGAGACCCAGCCTAGGATGGATTTAGCATTACACTAACCACAACGTCCTGACCCATAGCCGGCTGTCAGACATGCAAGAAACGGGTGAGTGACATATGACTGACCCATCATGGGCACCGTGATCTTGCCCTGAATATAACCTAACATTGGTAAAACAGCGCATCAAGTGTGACGAGAAAGCCCATGGTTGCTCACCATGTGAGAAGAAAGGACTGCAGTGCCCTGGTTACAGGAAAGATGTAAAATGGTCCGATAAATATGAGTTGCTCAGAGGATCCGCAACAAGCCAAGAACAATCGTTGCACAGTAATGATTCGGCCTGGTTTGTAGAGGGTGCTCTTCAACTGAAAGCTGCCATCGCTCCCAGCCATATAGCGAGCGTCAAGACCACGGACGCGCCATTGGAGAGCACAGACACGGCCATGAGTACCGCAGACTGCTGGATTACTACACATGCTTGGGATACGTTGTGCAGCTATTCGACAGAGCCGTATCATGAAGACCATCTCTATCAGGATAAGCTCCCATACAGCTGTCCGGAACCAGTTACTGATAGACTACTGAGATACTACTTCTCGCAAGTGTGCGGCATCCTTTCTGCCTTTGACTCGTCGCAGAATCCGCTCTGGTCGCTGCTCAAAGAGCTTATACGATCATGTCCAGCACTTTTGCATTCTGTTCTCTCAATGTCATCCGCTCATCTACATCGGCGAGAGAAGGACCGGATGAGGTACTCACTTGAATATCGAACCCAGGCTATATCACAGCTGGCATCCACCATCACCTATGTTACTAGTGCTGAGGCTTCTGCACCGGCCAACCTAGATACGACTGCTTTATTGCTGAGTTCTATCTTACTCGGGATGACCTCAGTAAGCTGTACTTTGATTCCGTTTGGCAACTAGTCTTTCGTGTCCTTACTAATTCCTTACCGGAGACCAGACATGGCACGATGTATCCATGCTAGATTTAGTGCATCTTAAAGGCGCCCGTACTCTATTCCAAAAGTGGATGTTTAACGCCCACCGACAAAGTGTGGGACCGTCTCCTTATGATCCGAAATATAGCTTCTTACTTGGTGTGATGGCGTATTGGGAGGCTCTTGCCTCCTTTCACGTTGACCAAAGTCTGGAGGCAGTAGACTATCTTTGGGATATGTGCAACACAGGAACAAACTTGGAGGCTTGCTGTCCGAATCCATTTACCGGGGTCAGCACATCACTGTTTATCTCTATGGCTCAGGTCGGTACATTGTCAAGACAGCTTCGCCTTGTTGATCGGCTGTGCTCCCTGACAGGCCCGAATAAATACAAGGGAGAGATGTATCTTTCACTTCTCGACAAGGCAAAGGAAATTGAGAAGTGCGTGCGCGCTTATGCTGTATTGCCGGTTGATGAGATTAGCGCTACAGGAGATGACCTCACCCCATCGAGCCATCTTCATACTATGGGACTTGTGTACCAGCTATCGATACTGCTCGAGCTTTACCGGCTTTTCCCAGAGTTACTTCGGTCGAGCGATGACCAGATCAATTACAGCCCCAATCCATTAGAGACAAAACACTTCTTTGACACTCTCGCCACAAGCATCCTGACCCTGCTGGTTTCGATCCCTCCATCATCCAGAACAAAGGCTATCCAGGTTTTCCCATTGATCATTGCAGGCAGCGCGCTGCAAGGGCAGACGCAACCCTCATCCAGTACATCGTCGTTGCCATTATGTATTCGCGACCCGATTCAAGGGGTCATGTCGCTATCTAGCAACAGCCTCATCACAAATTATTGGAGACGTGTTGTCATGGACAAAATTACTAGTCTACGAGACTATGTTGGTCTGGACTCGGTGGACCATGCGAGAAGAATAGTGGAAGGAGTATGGATGCGAGCGGATAGTATGAGCTCAAGAAGCGCAGGGGCTTGCTCCATGGTTAGCTGGTTGGATGTGATGAGAGAGGACAAGCTACAGACGTTCTTTGGTTAAAGACGTGTACGTCCTTCCTGCGACGAAGCAATCCATACATACCATCGGCACACTCCCTTATGAGCGCTTCCAAAACAATGGCCCTAGGCAGTACCTATGCGTCGTATGCCTGAGTGCTTGAGCAGGATGCCGTTAAGTGGCATATTTCCCGGCCTTATTTTAGGATCTCTGAGATCGCTGGTTAAACGTTCTGTAGTATGCCAATCTCAAATCAGCGAGGCGTCCAATCTATGGTAAGCGAACCCCGCCCGTCTGTCTGGAGAATGAGGCCTGATGGACACCGTTTTCATCCTGTATACAATCTGACCAGTACGGTTATCGATACGAAGGTGAGGACCATGACGCCGAAGGAATGCTACTAGTTATTTGCGTTGTCCAATCAACAGGTGATGCTACTCTCCATTTCGGGTGGCGAGATGAGCAGGGACAACGGTGATTGGCTGCTTTGGGTCAGCTGAATGCAGTGTGTCTGCCAAGCCGCCGATATGTTGTGATCCGTTATGTCACGGAGTGTACCGTGTATTGTCATAGCTGGCTCGCGATAACATCCTCTGCGATTGAGTATGCTAGCCAGGAGAAACAACGAAATAGAAAAAGTTACCATGATTAGGCCTGTATAGAATGACAAGTCTAAAAAAAGCAGCGCTGCTATTATGGCAATTCCCTTGGATGCGACTGTATGCATTGAGGTCAGGCGTTGGAATGAATTCGGTTGGGTGAAGCGGGTGCCACGAAGGAAGGCAGCCAGCGAGGGGCGGGATCTGCCTGGATCCCCTTCTCGACGGTCGCTCGTCTCTTTTCCCTCTTGCAACGCCCCAGCCATCGCTTTTCAACCATCAACAACCGTCATCGAACTCCACCACAACCATCTCGCTGTCATCTCAAAACTCAGGCAAAATGCTGCTGATACCTGTCTAAAGCGTTCCATGTGCTTTTATGTACACCAACCCGCGCAATTTAACCGTTTTTCCGTGTCCCCCTTTCGCCCATCATGACCACAACCCTCGAACGCAGCCTCTCTCGCACGTCGAGCATGTCCATCCCCGTCTCTAGCCCTCGACTATCTCTCATCCATGAAAACACGCCTCCAGCCCTAGCAGATCCGTCCCTATCACACATTCACGACCGCCTGACCTTTTTGGACTCCCGCCTACTTGAGCTACGCTCCAGCGTTCTAACCAAAGATGGCTACGTTGACCGACGAAACCGCGAAGACGAACACATTCGCCGCGAATTCGAAGCCCATCGATCAATCTCTAGTCGAATCGACCTGAATGTTGTTGCGTTGAAGACAGACGTCGACCAGTTGAAGTCAGGGATTTCCCAACTCAAGTCCAGTATCGGCCAGAGCGGCAATGAGACCGTCTTTCTTCGCAGTGATGTCGACCGTTTGTCGAAAAACGTGGAACAGATTCAGTCAGATGTTGAGCACCTGCAGACTGACGTATGTGGATGTCGCGTGGAGATCAGCAAACTGCACGCGACCATCAGCCAACTTCGAACGGATCTGATTACTCTGCAACACGAGACATCGCGGCATCTGACTTCTGTGTTCAATCGGTTCTCTCTTATCGAAGCTCGGATGAAGCATTCTGAACGAGTTCGTTTCAACTCTCTGGCCCACACGACACATGCACCGATCACGCCTGTACCTGTCGTTGAAGAGGACGGATCGTTGCAGTGGCCCGAATATTTCCCTCGCACTGTGTGGAGATTTTGGTGTCTGAAGAAGCGAAGCAGGAGTAAGTGCAGGAATCATGTGCGTCACAACGGCAAGCATCTAACATTAAGTCAGTCAACCGATTGGCACAACTGGCCGACTTCTATCAGCTTGGAGGATATGAGTATTGGGGCCGCATGCACCAGGAGCAAAGCCTGTTTGCGAGTGATAGCGACTCCAGTGATTCCAGCGATTATCCGTCCAATTTGAGTCGCGCAGAAGCCGTACGCCTGTACCCCGAGGCTGCACACCAGGCCCTGGCTGCGACCTTGGGGTTGGTATATTATAAGATCCGCAACGAAGTGGGCGAAGGCCCGAACACTGCTATAACCCGCCCGCCTAAACGTCAGCAGGAGGAGGTGATCTCGGCTACTTCAAGCAAGGAGAAGCCGGTCAAAATGGCACGCCGTCCAACTCTGTCACCTACGACTTTGAAGAGGCTCATCACTGGGCCCTCTTTAGAGTCCAAGTCTTTGACCTCTGAAGAGTCTGACAAGCTTGGTTGGAATGCCCACTCTGACATCTCTGACGACACAATGAGCAAGCTTCGTGGGATCGTTTCGGATGAGGTTGGTACATTGCTTCGAGCCTTGGAGAAAGGCCGGATCCGACTTCGATCCAACCGATCGGAACGGACGAACATGTCGCCCACTGAGTCTAGAGCCGCTGAGTCTAAAGCTGGCTCTCGCAACAGCAAGGTTGCGCCAGAGGATGAGCCGACTTTGCCGAATACCATTCCTACCGAAGTTTTATCTATCTCTTCTGATCATGCCGAGAAAATCGGAGATCACGAGCTTCCAGACACTGCGTCTGATGCTTCGAGTCCACTGACTTGAGCCATGCGATACACACTGCAGTTGTGATATCTCTACACAGTACGTCGATACGTCGGTTACGTCGTCTAACCGCCTAGCCGCTGCATAGCAGACGCTCGGGTATTCATGGATCGTCGTTCCGAATTAGGCTTATGTCGCGCCATCGATTGATCGAGGCTGCGGAGCCTGCTGGAACCTCCGATGAATACCTGAAAGGCAGAGACGACACTTGCTCGCCAAAGGTGAGCGTTTGACATATACCGACGATCTATCATGTCTTGGCTATATAAACCGCTACGGACGTTGATACCCGACAAGCATCAAAGGCGTCCTGTTTGATCTATTTTGGTTCATATGATACCCCATGTTTGGATATTGGATTTAGCGTACATACTTTCGATTTGATTGCACAATTAACCAGTGATTGTTGACCAAGCATAGCTCGATCCGAGACAACGGGTCGGGAGTTCGAGTAATTACCTATACGGTCGAGATCGCTGTCTTCGCTCAGACTGCCTCGAAGTGCATCCGCCGATCATAGATGATTTCTTCCTAGTGCAGATGCAAGTAAAGCACGGTTCTACCCGGCTCTCCAGTTGTCGCTATGATATGAACAAATATTAGGTATAAGTAGATGTCCCCTCCCTCCCTTGTCATGATGCTCCAGCCAGATCTAGATAGCTCCTACGCTGCTGCCGAAGGCTCGAACAGATCCTTCTGGAGGACTTCCAGAACCTTGGATTCGTCGACGCCTTGAAGGTCAATGGCACCCGGAGGCAATGTGTCGTCTGCATCCCCCGTATCCTCGCTGCTCTCCTCCGGCGACTGATGTGTGCGGAGGTACTCTTCCTCTAGAATGTACTTGGAACCTTCCTGGGCCCGTATAGTATCAGGTGAGTCCGGCAGCACGTAGATAGTCGGGAACTCCAAGACTGTGTGACCACGCAGAGCGGCAGCAATGGTGATCTTGGGGGACAGGGGGGCCAAAACAGGCTGTTTCGTAGCTGTCCGCGGCCGATGGAGGTAGAAGTAGAGATCACGGTGGGGGGTGAGTGGCAGCACGTCTGATGTAAGTGTCGCCTCTGAAGCTTCGGGTTGAGCAGTTGGCGTGTCTGTCGGCTGTGTAGATTGTGTAGTCAAGGCTGGCTCCGTGGCTGTAGTTGTGGCATCCTGCGGTTGTTGCTCCGTCTTCGACTCTGGCGTCTCCCCTGGCTTCTCATCCCCAGTCTGTTTCTGATCCTGCTCATCACCTCCCTCCTCCGTAGAAAGAGGAACCACCCGATCAAAAGAATCCGCAACAGGAGCCATCTCCGAGCAATTCCTCATCCTCTTCTCCCCATCACTCAGAACCCACTCGACCGTCCAAACCAAACACTGATTCCTACATATCATGTAGTTAGCACGATCCCCCATTCCCCTAGCCAACAAAAGAAAAGCAAAGGAAAGAAAGAACATACCTCCCCAACCACCGACTCCCATTCCCCTTATTCCTACTCATCCCCTTCGGCGCCCTAACAACCCTAACCCCTCTCTCCTCCGCACGTCTCAAAAACTCCATCTCAGCCCTCGTCCCACCACCGCCATTACCAGCAGTATCCCCTCCCCTCTTCCTCTTTCCCCCAGCACCAACACCACCCTTCTTCCCATCCCCACCAACATCTCCCGCATCCAACCCAACCGCCTCCAAATCCCTCACATTCGAAGAAGCAACATCAATCCCTCTATTCTCCGCATCTCGTCCCGCGCGCTCAATCGAGCGCTCAATCCCCGTAATGAAGTTAAAGTCCCGATCGAAGGCGGATTCCGTTGCTAGTTCGGAGCGGCGCAGGTAGGCTGCTGGGTCGCGGATCCCTGAACATTGGGACCAGAGTTTGTGACGCCGTGTGCAGGGTAGCGAGCAGGTGCGCGTTGAGCATCGCGGACAGCGGTATTTGGGGGATTGGAGGTGGCTGTAGTTTTCCCAAAGGGAGGGGAGTGGTTAGTGAGAGCTGGGTGGATGGGATGGGGATGGGGATGGGGATGGGGATGGGGATGGATGGGGGGGACGGACCAGATTGAGCAGAGGTCGGAGAGGGGGGAGTCGGGGGTGGAGGTGGACATTTCTTTTATTGCTTTTGTCTTTTAGTGTGATATTAGTGAATTGAAAAGAAAAAAGAGTGGAATGTGAGGTTGAAGTGTGGTGATGGAGGAGGAGGAGGAGGATGTGTCTGTCGCATGCGGAGAAAAAATGATAGCATGATGGGTTTTCGTATCGGAGATAAGCTGGAGTTGTTGGATGGTGGCTTATCGATAAGGGAGGGAGCTTGGGGGTGTTGGTGCCTGGGGCAGAAAGGCGGTTGAGTTGTATAGGTAAGTTTGAAGATTAACTCGGTCTTGACAAGACAAAGGTAACTAGATAACGTCATAGCAATGTATAAGTTGAATGAATAAAACTGAAGATGAATATATCTGCTACTCAATCCTGTTTCCCCCCGGAGCAAAACCAGCACCCCGTCCAGTCCTCTCCACCAACTGCTCACCTAGACTCTCCATCTCAGCACGCATAAGCGCAGTCGCAGCCTTATCTTGCCAACTACTCTCAAAGTCAATCAAGCTAACCGTACCATCACCTCGAACAACAAAATTATATCTATTAACATCACCATGCACGAATCCAAGGTCATGCAGACGCTTCAACACAGCTTGACACCCGACAAGATCCTCAATCCCCGCTTCCCGCCCCTCAACCCTTTCCAGTATGATCCTAATGACACGTCCATGCTCATGCACATGGCCCAGAAAGCGCGGAGCAAGATCAGAGATGCCCTGTAACTGTTTATATATGGAAGTTTCCCGCGACAGAAGGGGTATTTCCCACTCGAATCGGGCAATTTTGGCAATGATTGTTGTGTTCTCTTCCAATATAGTAGTGCTTAGCGACTCACTAGTAGTACGGCAGTGAGTCGCTTCGAATGTAGTAGCTGTAAGCTGTCTTATCCTTCTTAGCTGAAGACAGTCAATCTGCAACGAATGCCATATGTCTGTTATGCCGGTAAGATTTCGGTTCTGTAGTTCGATGGTGATTTGATGGTTGGATGGGTCTCGGTTGATGAGTGCGCAGTTCCAGGTATGATCGCCTGGGAGGTTGGGTAGTGAGCTGAGAGGTGTGGATAGGGTTGAGCGGTCGAATGTCCCGGGACGGATTGTTAGGTAGCGGATTTTGTTTTGTAGGAGGATTCGGTAGTCGCTGTCATCTTTGCTTGATACGTCCATGGAGAGGATCGTGGGGGAGGGATTGGTTGGGGTCATTGTGGGTGGTGGTGGTGGTGGGGGTTTGGAAGTAGGTTTTGGTTTTCATGAGAGGAGGCGACTTTCACGAGAGAATTCTTTGATGGGAATATCTGATTAGTATCCCAGGTATTAACTGAGCATTGGGCTATACTTTGCAAGTGAGATGGGTTGGGGACGGAGTCTCCCATTCAGAAGTGGTAAAAGAAATGGCAGACCGCTAAGATCATCCGCATATGTGCCTATCATGCATGTTGCATGGGCGAAGGAAACAATTTCAGTTCCATTACTATCCTGAGTTCCATTACTCTCCTGAATATTATCTCAGGCTACACAAAAATCCAGTTTGTTGACCACCAAGCCTCCTGTACCAAGCCTTCTGACAAGCTATCTTCTGCCGAATGGATCAGGAATATACCTCTTCCTAGCGCAGCCTCCATTCTTAACAAACGCCGGGACGTCAGGCTTGATGGTGCCTCCCTTGCTCAATTCCCATAGCTTGCGAGCCTCTGAACATTTTCCAAAATGCACCATGAACTGATCATGCGAATAAATTCTATCTCGGTCATCCCAGTCATCATAGTCTGCCCCAGACGACTGCAAGGCCTTCTCTAGAGAAATCTGGCAGCCACTGCAGGAAACGCCCTTCTCCATGACACCTTTTTCCTCGTCGAAATAAGGCAGAGCCGTACTGGCCATATAACGCTGTAGCTCTGTGTAAACCCTCGAATGAAGCCTGGGGATAATTGGAACCCGGTCAGGCGGGAAGAGCGATTTAGCGGACTTTTCCAAAACAAATTCGAATCGTCCCGTTCGCTTTGTTTCATCCAACGAGTACACCCCAGGCAGCGTCGTTATCATAGGGATCCGGCTTGAAATAGGAACCGGACGCCAGCCCAGGAATGGTCTGACGTGACGAGTGGGCAAAAGGTAAGGAAGGTGGTCGTTCTGAATGCAGAAGAAACAACATCTCATGAACGATGGAAGGAAGATAAAGCCACCAAAGGCACCGCATTCTTTACAATTCTTTGTGCAAAGGACATCATATAAGTCCGAAAGTGTATACCAAGATGCCATGCCGGTTCTGAAGATGACAAACAGGGCCTCGACGGCGTATTTGACTACCGCTTTGTAGTATCCACTGGCGCTGGCGATTTGTCGAGCTCGACGGTTGACACGATGGAAGCGGAACAAGGATTGGATGTCGAGCTTGAGGCATATCTCATGGATGAACTCTAGAGGGAAGATATCCAGGACTCCAAGACTTGAATTCAGGTCTATGGTATGTGTTTTGGGAGTCAGCAAATGGCGTATCAGGTTGTGGTGTATAGAGGATGTTCTGATGACTGCTATGTCGTAGTCGAGTCGGTGATATGAGGCAACGCGAATAACGTCTTTGACAGCCGGAGCTTGAGCTTGAGCTTTCTTGTCAAGACGCGTTGTTTCTGCTGCTTTGTGTGAATCCATAATGAATGATCGTCAGTATAGGTACTGTTGATACTGCACGATCCGGCACAGTCGAGGTCACAAAGTCACAACCACTGACGTGGCGTGATAACTTGGAATGATTTTGACGCTACCATCCACTGACTGAACAGAGACACATCATGACTGAGTATGAAATTTCTCAAATAAATAGAATTTGCTGTATACATCACAGTCACTGTCCATACATGCACGTGATGTATTCCGTTAACGAATGGGGGTTAGCGTTCCTTTCATCATTCACCATAATTAACTACATCGTAATCTCGTGAATTTTGAACATAAGTTGAACATGGATAGTGATGATAAACATGTTGGGATGGAGAGTCGTGAATTGCTTGCCATGGCTCGTTTGGGGAAGAAAGATAGTAGCGGCTATCCCGGAGTATACTAGATAGAGTTCTACCCTATTTGCTGCTTCCTGCCTGTCAGACACAGATTATTTCCCACATTACCGTGAACATAACTATAATAACACTCTATCATAGTCAATTTGACACTAAACTCCTTCTTTGACTTCCTTCTAGAGTATCGACTTGCTAAATTCAAATTCTAGACCATATACACACTCTACGGCCACACCCCATCCCTTGATTACTGATCGCATCGCGGATTTCTAATCTCGGCATGACAGGAACCCCGACTGGAATGACGCCATGAGAAACTCCTCATTTACTATATAGTTCCATATCGACCCCTCTTTCTCCATAAACATCCCGAAACTAAATCTTCTTTCTTCCTTTAAAGGAAACTCTATATCATCAATATGGCCACCAAACCCTTCGCCATCATCGCCGGTGTCGGCCCAGGCACTGTACGTATCTCTCCCACCAACTAACATACTATACATCCATCCCTTGAAATAGAAACCCAAACAAATAACTAATAATCGCACAGGGTGCCTCCATCGCCCGCCGCTTCGCCAAGTCCTACCCCATCGTAGTCCTAGCCCGCAACCCAGCAAACTACCAGCCGGTCGTGGACGAAATCAACTCCGCTGGCGGCCAAGCCACCGGCATCAGCGCCGATCTCTCCGACACCACAGGTGTCCGTTCCGCCTTTGAGCAGATCAAATCGCAGTTCCAGGGTTCATCGCTAGCAGCCGCCGTATTCAATTCGGGCGGTGGTTTCGTGAGGAAGCCTTTTCTCGAGTTGACCGAGAAGGACTTTGCTTCCGGCTTTGAGAGTCAGGGGTATACATTTCCCCCCCACCCCCCCCCCCCCTCTCCTCCCCTACATTCCCGAGGAAATACTAATGTGAGAATACAGAAAAGGAGCATTCAACTTTGCACAGAATGTCCTCCCACTCTTCCCTGCTGAGTCGCAAGGAGGGCTGAAATACCCTCCTACTCTCATTTTCACCGGCGCGACAGCCAGCCTGAAGGGATCGGCGCAATTCGCCTCTTTTGCGGCGGGCAAGTTCGCGCTGAGAGCGTTGGCGCAGTCGCTCGCGAGGGAGTTTGGTCCGAAGGGCATTCATGTCTCGCATGTTATCATTGATGGAGTTATTGATATCCCGAGGACGAAGGGGTGGGTTTTTGAGAAGGAGGATGCCAAGTTGGATCCTGAAGCTGTAAGTTTTTCTCTTCCATCGTCTTGAGCTGTTTGGTTGTTTGGTTGTTTGATTGAGGGTGAGATGCTGATGATGTGGATAGATTGCCGACTCGTATTGGCATCTGCATACGCAGCCTAGAACGACGTTTGGTTTTGAGCTTGATTTGAGGCCGTATGTGGAGAGATGGTAAATAGGGTAATAAGTGAATAGGGAGTGTGTAGTGATTGGGAATAGTATCTCAAGTCGATAATGTATAGGGATGAAGTTACAGAGGGCAGTATTCAAATTGACCACAATATCAATCCCAGTGTTCGAAAGACAGGAATAGCTTCCGGAACTTACTGATCGCTCCTCTATAATAAAAGCTCTCAAGTGCATAGTTAGTTATATATAGATAGATGTATTTGAGCTTAAAGCAGTTCTACTTCAAACAGATGTAAACAGTCCAGCAGACCCACGCACAACTCCGCACAACCCCTATGCAGATGACTAACCGGCACAACACAACCACCTCCGCATCATCAATTCCATCATCATCATCATCATCCAAGCTCCCCACAACACCAGCTTCCCACCTACCACACCACAACTTCCCAACCACTACAATGTCATACACCACCGACCCCCCATCTTCCGGGGATCCCCCCGCCGTGTTCAAAGACCCCAACGACCCGTTCTCGCGCTTCCACCCACTAAGAGTGAACCCGAAGCTCTTCAAACGCCCGGATCCAATAACCCTCTACCTAGGCTTCGGTGGCCAAAGCGTATGGAACAGCCTGGTAACCATAAACGTGATCCGCACACTGGAACAACACCAACGGATCGCGCACCGGCCGCTCACCCAGCCCGAAGCGGACGCCACAATCGAGCACTGCACGGCGCGACTCTACCACAGCCGAATCGGACAGCCGGTAGGCGTGCTCGTTGGCGCGATCGCGTGCTACAAGGCATCGCAGAGGACCGATATCTGGAAGAAGAACTTTGCGCCGGAGGCGGGCATCCGACGGTACGATTTGCTGATCGCGGGGATACAGAAATGGGCGAGGGAGAACCCGACTACGTGGAGAAAGGATGCTGCACGGGCGGGGATGCAGACGGCTTTTGTTGCGTTTGTGTGTCTGTTGATTGGGGATGGGATTGCGGGGGCCAGGGATATTAATGATATGATGATGGATTCTAGGTTGAAGGGGCTTTGGGCTGAGGCGAGGAGGAGGAGGGGGGAGATGAGGGGCCTGGTGATAGGACGGGGAGGATGCCGCCGCCGACGACGCCGATGCCGGGGTCTAAGGGTGAGGAGCAGAGTCAGTTGCCACAGCAGCAGCAGCAGCAGCAGGGTGATGGGCTTGGGGTGCAGACTGGGTCGGATGAGGAGGCGGCGAGGTTCGGGTCGAGTACCACGTCGTGGGGCACTGAGACGAAGAAGGTGGCTACGCCGTCTTATGAGACGCCGAAGCCGTCGAGGGATAATGCTGATGACTTCTGGGATGATGCTAGTCCTGTGGCTGCTGAGTATAGGGACAAGGACCAGTCGGTGCCTGGAGAAAGTGCTTGGGAGCGCATTCGGAAGCAGAATAATGTCTCGGCTCAGCGGGAGGTGCGGACGGTGTATAAGCCTGCGTCGAGTTCCACTGCCTCTGCTCCTGCTCCTGCTCCGGCTAACGATAAGCCCAGTGAGCGTGAGTTGGCTCAGGCAGAATTTGACAGAATGTTGGAGGCGGAGCGGAAGATGTCGACGGACAGTCTGAACACTCCACAGCAGCACACTTCTGGGTGGTGGGGGAAATGGGACTGATTGTTTGTATAGTGGCTTGTACATCATAGCGCTGACTTTATTGTCCATGGCATGGACAGGTGAACTCTAATTTCGACTTTCCCCTCTGCCAGTTTATTACTTGTCTTTGACCGATAGTTGTCCGGTGCCAGTTGGATACAGCTACATGTTTCCTGCAAGCAATGCCTTGTAAGGCCAAATGCTCTAGCGTATTCGAGCAGTGTAGTCCGGGATGGCTTTGATTAATCACTAAGTGTCTGCATAGTATGGCAAGACTTAGACAAATAGGTTAAGGAGCGACTTTTCTCGTGCCCCCGAGGGCCATGTTTAGAGACGAGGAAGAATGGAAATATGAAAAAAAAATCCCCCCATTATAGTGCATCTTCTGGTAA
Organism: Aspergillus eucalypticola CBS 122712; assembly: GCF_003184535.1. NCBI lineage: Eukaryota > Fungi > Ascomycota > Eurotiomycetes > Eurotiales > Aspergillaceae > Aspergillus > Aspergillus eucalypticola. The sequence goes on along the minus strand of NW_020290300.1, from coordinate 53,860 downwards.
CTGAGTAATTCCTTGCCTGTCCATCATTATCAGGGAAGCGTAGTGCCAGGGTATACAGTTCCAACTATCACAACAACCAAAATCTGAGATATGCCTTGGCTAAAAGGGAGACGAAAAGGGTGGGGGAAAACAAGCAAATGTAAAAGTAATTGAAAGAATGAAAAGAAACAGAATGTCATCAATCATAATTGTCCAACTGTAAGTGTTGACAGGTTAGATGCAATGCATCAAAGGTATGCTTATATGCGCCCGTCGACGATAATGCTCTCGTACGGGATCGAAATATCAGTAGCAACCCACGAGTCTGTGCTCTTGGTGCTGCCCATCCGAGCCAGGTTACGGATCTTGCTGCTCAGGCTCTCGTTGACACTGCGGCCCCGGCGGTGCTCAAAAGACATACGGCGTTGTTCCAGACCGGGACGGCCATCCGTGTGAAGCGTAGGTCCCGTGGTCATCGCGCGAGGCAGCAGCCGACCGAAGTCTTCATTGTCAATGGCGATGTCTATGGTCCCTGAAGACTCGCGTGGAGAGGCCAAAGGGGCAGTTGGGGGAGGTGGCGGTGGAGGAGGACTCAGATGTTGGAGCTCCGGCAAAATGGGAGGGTTCTCGGTCTGCTGGTTTGCCATTGCATTTTCAATCGTCTCCTCTATGCTAACCGTCACAGGGGAGCCGCCGTAGCTATGTCCGCCACTGTCTCGACGAGGAGCCATGCTTCGTGTTCGGCTTGTGGATCGACTTCTTGGGAGATGAGGATTGTATCTTGGATGCATTGGGAGATTCGTTGGCACCGCGCCAGGCTGATGGCTTTCGGGAATTGGAACAGACATCGAACGACCGATCCGTTCAGCATCACCCTGGTATTTGGCATCACTAAGTAGGATGCCGGCGTCAGAAGGCACCGGAGGAGTCGGTGCTGTTTCCTCGTACCCGTTATATTTGGGGTGCTTCATGGCTTTCGGGGTTGCTGGCAGTCCCAAGGGCACACCGGACCTCGAAGAGTTCGAATCGGAGCTGCTTGGATACTCTGGAGAATTCTTGTTTGTAGCAGTCCGGTTCCGGCCGGGAGTACGCGGCGCAAAAGCATTGATGGAAAATGTCGCATTTTCCAGAGCTGAGCGACTCGGCTGCAGCTCCCCTGGAAACGGGATGTTAGGCGCCGATGGGTTGCGTGCGAGCGACAGGCGCCGAGCTTCAAGCTCTGCAGCGGCAAGCTCCTTCCTCCGCTGTTCCGCAAAATTAACTTGAAGGGTAGTAGTTTGCTCCTCGTGAGCTGCCTGTGCCAGCATACTACTGTCACTATGAGTGTTATCAACGACATAGATGCCATCATGGGTGGCACCGACGTTGAAGAACTCGGGCACAACTTGCTGAGCGCTCTCTGTCGGCTCGGTATCGTGACGGCTACGAGACCTCGCTCTTGTCCACTTCGAATCAGATGGTATCTCCCCCCTCCCACCTGCACCCTTTTCAGGTCGACGACTGCCGCTCCGTTGGCGGGTCCGCAACCGTTCTCTATCACTCGCAACTAGTCTCAATGCGTCCTCGGCACTGGATCCTGGCAATGGAGACGAGGGAGATCTGGCGTCTGACTCTTGACGGTCCATGCTGCGTCCTCGACTGGAAGGACCTTGGTTTTCAGTACCAAGATGGTTGGCTGTGTTTCGACTGGCGGAACGGTTTTGACGGCGTTCAGAGGAGTTGCGCGAACGTGGTTTGCGCACCCTGCTAGCGCTGCGTGTTCGAGATGATGGCTTGTTGGCGGCATTGGCATTGATCCGAGCCAGCTCCTCTGGCGACATTGGGACAGGAGAGGAGGGAGAACGTTTGGCGGGTGGAATGTATCTCTTTTCGTTTCGCCCCCGCGTCTCCTGTGATGCGTTTCTGGAGCGGTACCTCCGAGCCGAGGTCTGACTGGCCGAGTCATCCGTATTCCTTCTTCCTCTTCCGTTAGGACGATTTCCTTGATACTTCTTCGCGTGGTAGTTTGCCTCGCCTAGGCTACTGATATACGGGTCAATGCTGCGGCCGCTAACGCTGGGGCTCCTAGCGGAACTGAAACTATTTAACGTTGACGCTGGACTGCGGAAGTTAGCCGGCATCTCGGATTGGGCGTGCAGATCATTCTCCGACGCGTTGCGGTGATAAAGATTTAGCTGCAAGCCATCTGGCTTTCGGTCTCTGGTTCCGTTCCGGCTGTCCGAACGCTCCTTTAGAGCCTCAAAAACCCCAGCAGCTGGAGAAGGAAGACCCTTGATGGTGGCGAAGGTATCCGCTGTCGCTTGGACTGCGGTCTGAGGACTGGGCTTGTACTCTTCAGGGTCATAGCGGGCAGATGAGAGCAAACCAAGCTGCTCGTCATCTGCTTCCTCCCCTTTCTGCTCTGATGACTGACTCTCGTCATTTTCTGACGTTGATCCATAGTCTAGCACTTGTTTATTATATCCCGTGGAGGGAAATGTAGGAGGGTGTACGTCAATCGGAGTCTCCCCGATAGACGGAAGACGCCGTCTGTTGAAGGCGGGCGTGGTTGTACGTGTATTCATGGCGTTATTTATGCTCTGGATATTGTTTAGCTTGTATGACCCAAACCCGCCCGGAGACAATGCAGATTCGACAACCGCAGATTCCGCGATCGGTGTAACCCCGGGCGCATTTGTTGGAGTTCTGTCATCTGACTTCAGCCCGGGGAACTTGAATCGATTGTTTGGTTGAGAGTCAAATGAAGTAATGAGCTTCAGCGCTGGCGTCTTCGATACCGGTCTGCCATTGACAGCTGGTCGTGGGTGGGAATTAGGAACCATAAGAGTAGCTGGGTTTGGATAAGGTTCCGGGGATGTCATTGGAGACCTTCTTGTGATAGCTTCCGCGAAAGATGTAGCCTGTTGCGCAGCGGGAGACGTCCATGGCTCGGAGGGCTCTGCACCCGTGCACATGAAACACCGAATCGCAAGCTGCTGCTGAGAATGAGACACAACATGTTCCCCCCATCGGCGAACCAAATACGATTGTCGCTGCCAGTCTGTAGGCATCACAAGGCATGTCATCAGAATGGCTTCCATATAATAATTCTGGGAGACATAGACTTCGATGGCATCGTTTCGGTCTCCCAATCCTAGAAGTATGGTGGCTGCCGTATGGATATCTCCAATTTCCAGCAGCTTCTGGACCAAAGCTTGGCCGACCTTGTTCGACTGTGATTCTCCAGACATCTGACTGAATGCCAGGAGCATCCAGTCGGTGATTGAAGCTGGTCTCGATGTTATCATGGAAAGCATATAGTCTGTATCGCATTCGCCAATCCATTGAGCAAGTAGAATGGCACTTTGACTAGCTTCGGGATGGTTGCTCACTAATCACAGAATCAACAAATTTGGAAGAGCGTATCTAGTAAGTGCAGAATGGAACTTACGTTCATCCCTAATCAAACCTTCAATATCTCCATCGAAGCCAAATACAACGCTCAGCATCTGTTGGCGTAGATCATCCGGCGTAAGGCGGGACTCGTCAAGGGGTTGATGGTGTCCGTAAGGCACATCATTGAGGCGTGCACGCGTAAAAGGGAATAGATCTACTGGCTTTTCGGCAGGACTAAGCTGGACCTCATTCCTCAGCCGTGAACCGGCGCGGGAGCTTTTTGTTGACGACATCGAAACAGACGAGGCGTAGGCATAGGAAGCCCCGGACGGCTGGGGCGTTTCTCTCCCAGATGCTGAAGTTAACGAGAATGATGTGGTGGTCTGACCGGACCTACTGGGTGGTGAGAACGGGATCTTGTGCATTCCCGAGGAAGCCTTCGAGCTAACGGAGTTCGTAACCGAAGTGGCATGACTCCTATTCACAGGGCTCGCGACATCGGCACGCTGTTGACGCACAGCTTCGATTCCATTCGTGTCGAACGGGGTCCTTCGAGAGCCAAACATCGCACCAGACTCCCTCATGTTTGGCGGTTCCTGTAAGGTGCGTGATCTCGGTTGCTCTGTGGGTGGTGGCATAGCTCCAGCGGGGGCATGTTGCACATTCGCGACCATGGCAGGGCTGTCTATATCGTACTGCTGGACAGTGTATTGAGGACCAAGAGTAAATAGTGTGGCGGTCGGTCCATAGTTGGCAAAGCCACGTGGGTTGTCGATGGTGGGGATGGGCTCATACGTGACGTGCTTTGTCCTGACATCCCAAGCCCACGTTTCACTGTTGACGGTGTTTAGCCTCGCAACCCGAGGGAAGATGGCGGGCGCCTGCTTACCCTTCAAGGTACTGCACAATCCTACCATTCTTAGACCAAGCCATCCACTTCGGTTCGGTGGCTGGGGAGCCATCAGACCTCTTGAGCACTCTGATAACGCGTGGGGCTTCTTTCTGCGGCGGTTTTGCTACACTCCAAACTCTCAAATCACCATTGGCCGCCAAAGTGGCTAGCATATCTGACTTCTGCTTAGATGAGGACGCATGCCACGCTAACGAGATTATCGCCGATGGTCCTCGCGAAGTGGACATGGTATGTAATATGCTGAAGGTTGGGTGCAGTGTCGCGAGCATAATCGAACCATTTTGATAACTACGCCAATCAGATAGACCATTCAACTGCCACAACCACTAGGGCGCAGTGTACATACCCAATAGCATATGTTCGACAATCCGTAGCGGGGGCTAGAGCGGTAATGGGATCAAAGATGGTGCGGCACGAAACATGCTCCGAAGTAGATGGCTCAAATATGATCACGTCTCCCTTTTCATTACCTGCAGATGGGGGTGAGAACTTGTTTGCGAGAGAAAACATGGCTTTATGAGAAGGAGGGGTGTTACCAAAGGCCACATTCCCATTTCGCATCCAGGCGGCAACCTTGAGCTGCTCGAAGGAGGCGAACCTGGCGAGTACGCTTCCTGTGAACAGATCCCATACGATTGCAGTCTGGCTGACATCGTAACTGACCACCAGCCTTCCCGCACCACGTTCGCTCACGTTATCCACATATATGAATCCGATGTCGTCCTGGTGGTTTTCAAAGCGTCGTTCGAGCGCCAAAGTATCGTGGTGGAGACATACAATCACCGAGCCCTGCGCATATAGAAGTAAAGACGCGGTTGACGCACATGGCTCAAGCCGGGAAGGGGCTGTCTGTGTCTGCGTTGATACTGGGGGCGCGGCAGGCTTCATTCTTGAAGGTCGAGGATCTGGGACTTGAACTGGATTTCTGTTCCATGATAATTCGACCATCGTTTCGACTGTACACAAAGATGTTCCTGAATAGGGTGCTGGAATTGCTTAACTCGTGTTCCTTGTCCCAATCCCAAGCTCCGTCTCCAGACAAGCGGCTATCAAGTGCGCGGTCCAGGCACACAGTAGAGCAATTATATAACCGGCGGTAACGGCGTGGCAATGGGCACAGGCGCTATTCAGGCCAAAATGAGCAATGGTAATTATAAACCACCCATTGGCACGTAATAGAAGACGAGTTCAAGCTGAGCACTGAGGGTGCAATCCCGCCCAGGACAGCCAACGAGACGTCACTGCTCCAAATGCCTACCGAATCAAGAACCCAAGCTTTAAAGTGTTCTCAAAAGACATTTGACTATAGGTTAGAGGAGACCACAGTCAGAGTATTGATATACGAATTAGAAGAACAATCAGAACGACGGCCTTTCGTCCCAGCAGACTTGGGGTTATGGGGTGGCGAGAAAGAAGCAGGGTTGTAGCAGGGTACAGCGACAGATATGCTGGTGATAGCGCGCTAAATCTGAGCCGAACAAAAAGGCAGACGCACAAAAACGCAAGTGAAAGACAAAGAATGATGCAGTGAACGGCCAGGGATACAACGCACTAGGCAGGCTACCACGTTGCTGGCACGGATTGTGGAGGGGGGAAGATAATAAGGAAGACCAGGGCAGAGGCGGGGAGGGGAGCAAAAAGTAAAATGGAAAACGATTGCACTAACACTAATGACAGGATTCACACGAGCATGGACTGATAGCCGTGCTCTGGCCCTCTGGACTTTTAATCCTTATTATTCTCCGGGCGGCGCCAGCCATGAGAGGCTGTTGTGTGGTTGTAAAGGACAGTTACCTGCAAAATCTGAGACGTCTCCGAAGGCAGCGGGGAGAGTCGATCGAAATCTCCAGCCATCAAGCAACACGAGCTAGCGCCAAGGGGAGTGGACGGCGCTTCCATGGACCAGGATATCATCGACATGGGATGAGCAGGGCGTTCAACGACTTAATTAGCGGACGATGGCAAATAAGCCCCGTCGAGCGGCATGAGGAGCTGTCGGTGGCTCCAGCAGCGGCACACCAACAAGCATGCAGCAGCGGGACATGAGAGCCAGAGTGCAAAGCAGACTGCCAGTCGATCCTGCCGCGTCTGACCAGGGGGGGTCTGCGAGAGGAGTTCAGTCTCCTTCGTGTTACGCCGTTGGCAGGCTAACCAGGAGCTATAGGAAGATCAAGCGGGCTAATCATCGAGCGATGCCACCCACAATCAACATGAAGCGCAATCAGTGGAAAGGAAAGAGTTTGAGACTAAAATGGAGGAGATTAGATGAGCGCCAATTGTTGCACCGATCAGAGATGGGCGGGAAATGGGGGGTGAGAAAGGGAGAGAGAAGCATACGGGGACCATGCTAGTGAGGTGAGTAAGTAGTATGGAGTCGTCGTGGTGGTTAGTTCAATCCTATTGCATGCGCTCGTTTTTTGCCCAGGCGGGGCTGGAGTGGTACCAGTGACATTGTTACCACTAAGATTCAGTATGGGAAGCAGAGGTATACAGGACCTTACCCAAGGGAAGTTCTGCATGGCCAGCGGCTGCTGTCAGGGACCTTTCCCGCCGGCTCCTCAGGCCTGATTGGCTTCCGGACTGCAGAGGGCGTTTCTTCACGCTGCAGGCCTCATCACTCGGTTGTGCCAATCAGCGCCCGCACCCGCCCTAGAGTCGCCCTCAAGTGACCTGCTCGGCGCGTAAATGAGCACTCTGACTGGTATCGTCAATGCGTCCCCTCGACTGCTCAATCCATGTGGCCAGTAGGATTGTGGCTAATATTGGGTGATGTGCAGTGGAACTTCGAATCACATCCCTCGACGTGCTGGGGACGGAACTACTGAGGTACGTGATATACTTGGGTACTTACGTGGATGCGAACACTGAAATAGTACGCAGAAGGACCGAAATAAGCAGGAAACATACTAAAAATCCTCCGTTAAGATGTGAAAATGGGAGGGCACATCCCAGGTGATGTCCTTGAACCTTGAACATAAACCGAAAGAGCCATCACTACATGTGCCGTAAGGCTGCCCATAATCGTTACCCTGATCTGAATTGCGCTCACCCTTCGCGAAATGCACAGGGTGGCGCTACATAGTACAATAAACATACGGTGGCGGTGTGAAAACCGCGGGTACTCAGGTTCACAGTACTAGTCCCACGGGTATTTCCAGACTGATAATATACATTGGTATCATGATGAGTGGGAACATCATCACCGTGTACACAACCAGAGACGTTTCCTTTGGAAAGGCCGGATACCCAAGATGGTCGCAGAATAAAGTACATTTATCGGCGATTTATTTGACACTTACAGGAGCTAACGATCTGAACGGTCGGTCACAGTCGGAGCTGGTGAGACAACAATTCTACGCACACCCGGTAAGAAAGTATACGGAGTATGGAGTCCAAAATAGCCCTTTCCACAGATGGACACGGCCTGTGCATGCAATGTGATGTGATTAAGTAGAAGCTGCGTGGTGACTGGTGTCCTTCGGGACTAGTGGGAGGTCCCGGGGCTTAGACATTGCGGGGTGGTCGAGGAGCTCGGACGGTGATGAGATTTTGCCTCTTCCTTGGATGTGATAAGAAAAGCGTCGGGAGACGCAGGCATTCGGCCCATGCTAATCCTGGCGGACTGAGAGTGACTGAAATTTATCACCCAACAAGATGCCTTGTGCATGGTAGGATTCAATCTGTGTCACGCTCGGAACAATGGCATTGTGGTTATCCAATATGAAATCGAATGCTCCTTAATTAGAGCCAGAGTGCAACTGTACACTTGGGCCTGTACGTTGCTTTCGATGATGCCAACGAGAATCCCAAGAAGCTCTAGATTTCCAGTATGACAGACGGGCATGCCGTGCAACGCGACAGGCGGTCACGGGTAGATCACATGATTACGGAGCTGCTTGGCTCTGGCTATCACGGCAAAATATCGGCCCGTGATCTGATTTTCCGCCTTCTCCAAAATCTTCTGGGTTCAACAATATCGATAGCAACGAATATCAATCCCATTCTCCGCTGCTTTACTTTTTCTCCCTGTTTAGCGGTCAAGGCCTATTGTCAACAAAATGGGTGTGCAAAAGAAGACTCGCAAGTTCGCGCAGGTATGATAACAAGGCTTTACAGTCGATGCGGAACGGAAACTGATCCTACTGAATCTATAGATGAAGCGCGCCATCAAGGCCCGCGATGAGCGACTGAAGAAGCCGGAAGCGAAGAAGGAGACGCCTAAGGAGGATCAGCTGACTCGCCAAGTCACCCAAGCCCCTTCGAACATGTTCTTTGCCGCAAACACTGCCCTTGGCCCTCCCTACCACGTGCTCGTCGATACCAACTTTGTTTCCCACGCTATCCGAGCGAAGCAGGATCTACTTACTTCGATGATGGACCTGTGAGTTGCACACAATATCTGGGCTTTGGACATCTGCTAAGACTGGCTACAGGCTATACGCGAAGTGTGTTCCGACCTTCTCAGACTGCACCATTGCGGAATTGGAAAAGTTGGGTGACAAGTACCGCCTCGCACTTCGGGTTGCCAAAGACCCTCGGTGGTCTAGGGTCAAGTGCTCTCACAAGGGTACCTATGCAGATGACTGTATCGTGGATCGGGTGAGTGGTTACTCAAACCCCTTCGTTTGGGGTACCACAGCGCGCTAACGGCTCTTGTAGGTGACGAAGCATAGAATTTACATTGTGGCGACCAACGATCAAGATTTGTGTCGCCGTCTGCGCAAGATTCCTGGTGTGCCCATCATGAAGGTTGCAAGGGGCAAATTCACCATCGAGAAGTTGCCCGATGCTTTGGATTAAGCCTTGGTTTTTTCGAATTGCTGAAAGAAATGGCAAAAGATAAGATGTGTTTGATACCACGCCATAGCATGACGTTTTACGAAGATATACCCAATTACCGCTTACAAGCGGACGCGGATTCAGTTCGTCTTCAGCCTACAAACGGGGCGCTCGTCTGGTCCCGCTGCGTCCGAGCAGGATCATCCTGTTTGATGCAGTACAAGTCAATGCGATGGCAACACTACCTGGCAGGCCGGCTCGAGTTGCACATTGGCTTGCGACGTGCATGCGCCTCGCCTCGGCTGGACTATCTCGATGACCAGATTGTCCCGACGACCGCCATAAGTCCATGCGCGCGGTGGACGTGACCAAGCGAGACAGGCGGAAGCCGGAAATTCGGAGAGCTTAGATAGCAGATAGATAGATGGTCAGTGTCGGCGGTCCTAGCCTGCATAATTGAAGCTAGAACCGAAGAACATCATAGTGCGCTTTATGATTTCCACGCTTACCCCGAAATACTAGCTATATTTCGTATCTATTCCCGAACAATAGATAGTTGTCCGGGTGATTCTGTACGCAATCAGGCCATGGCCACATCACCAATTACCCAGTTGCGTTGACATCTAAAGTAGTTAGAAGCATTCGACCAGAAGAGGAACGATTGATGGCTATGAAAGGCCCCAAAGTATGACTCAATGCCTCCTCCGCGTGCGGGGAACTGGTTCCAGAAACGCTTATCATCCCCTCAATCCCCGCCAACAACAACAACATCATCATCACCAAATCACTCAGTACTTACATACTCACAACCCAATCAATCCACAAAGACAGTACCAGCCACAGCATAATGACTGAAAAAGAAACCATCGTTGTAATAGGGTACGTCCCATCCCAATGCCAGTGTCACCCCTAAACCAAACCGAAAACCACTAACCACCCCACCCATTGCAACCAAACAGAGCCGGCATAATCGGCCTCTCCACAGCCCTCTACATCCAACAACACCTCTCCCCATCCCAACGCGTTCTCCTCGCAGCTCGGGACTTCCCCCACAGCACATCCCTCAACTACGCCTCACCCTGGGCAGGCGCCCACTATCGTCCGGTCCCCGGCTCCAACGCCCAACACACCCGAGAGGAAGCACAAGCCCGACGCACCTACGCGCACTTCAAGACACTCGCGGCCCAGGAACCGGGTGCGGGCGTCCAGTCCATCACTGGTATCGAGCACCTCGAGAACCCGCCGGCGGAGTACCTCGACGAGAAGAACATCCAGGCTTCGTATGGGCATCTGGATGGGTTTGAGTACTTACGGCCCGAGGAGGTGCCGGGGGATGTGAAGTGGGGAGTAAGGTATAAGACATTCGTGGTGAATTCGCCTGTGTATTGTTCGTGGTTGTTGCGGGAGTTTGTCTTGAGGGGTGGGGAGGTGAAGGAGTATACGTTTGTGGATTTGAGGGAGGGGTTTTATCTTGCGGAGAGAGTGAGGGCGTTGGTTAATTGTTCTGGGTTGGGGTTTGGGGATGAAAAGAGTTATATCATTCGGGGTGAGTGATGATGATGGTGAAAGTGATGGTAATGGCTGACTGGCTATTCAGGGCAAACGTGTCTGGTGAGGAATCCTTGCTCGGCGACTATCACTCGACAGAATAGCGATGGCTCGTGGTCCTTCTGTATCCCGCGCCCGTTGGGTGGTGGGACGATTATCGGGGGCACGAAGCAGCCGCATAATTGGGATCCTAACCCGTCGATGGAAACAAGGGCCCAGCTACTGGCGAATGCTGCCAAATGGTTTCCCTTCCAGGAGGGAAATAGAAGAGAGTTCGATGTTATCCGTGACATTGTTGGTCGTCGACCGGCACGAGAAGGGGGCATGAGAATTGAGGTGGAGAAGATGAACCAAGGTCAGGGGCTGATCGTTCATGCATACGGAGCCGGGGGTCGTGGATTCGAGTTGTCCTGGGGTGTGGCGGAGGATGTTTACGATTTGATGCGACAAGAAGAATTGCTAAAGGAAAAGGCCTCGCTATAAGGTCGTCCAATCGTGAGGTCCACCTTACTACAGAAACTTTTCGGCTATGGTGCTAGAGTAAGTATATTCGGCTTACGAAGCTATGTTTGGAATGCTGCATGACAGCTGCAACTTCAGTAAGAGGAAGATGATACAACTTTTCGTCTATTGTTCGTAACATTAATTATCACGGATTATGGTCGCCACGGACATTAAAGCATATCCAAACATCGGAAGGCTCATTCACACAGGTCAAGACTCCCGGTCGCCAGCGGGTCGCTTGAAGAGATGGTAAAATTCATGAGGCTCACATTGACAGAGTAAGGTGGCTTAAAGGCCAGCATTGTCAACAGGTTTAGATGTTGTGTGCGTGGCCATTGGGATCGTTCTGGGCTAAATCAGTAAGTTTTAGAGGACACAAACAGCACTCATACCTGATTCCGGGTCGGACTTTCTATGGCGAAGGAGCCAATGGGGCCCAATTGCTGGGCTGAGTGTTTCCGCAAATCTGGAGATGATCATCCGGTATGGTCATATTCTGCAGCTGGTCCGGCGCTTCGATAATGATCGCCATGAGGCGGATCTCGACGTGCCACTCAATGTGGCAGTGGAACATCCAGATGCGTAATTGACCGATCAACGTCAGTTTGGGGACACCAACTTGTAGGGAGGGAATACTTATCAGGATTCATTGCACGGAATCTAATTACGAAATGTCCCATGGGTTCCACCATGAGCGTATCTCGACGCATGGGAGTGGCAGAAACGTTGCGGTAGCCATCGAAGAAGCCACCGTACGGGTAAGTGCGCTGGAGCACCTGGAAATCATGACCGTGGAGATGCCACGGGTGGAGATTGTCATGGTGGTTGTTGAGAACGATCTCCACCACATCACCATAATTGACGACAAAAGGGTTCACATCTCCATAGAGTTCTGGGTCCAAGCAGGCCTCGGGGTCAGAATAGATGGCAGTATACAGCGTGGGCGAGTCGGGGGCATTATATGTCATGTTGTTAATGCTGTAGGCGGGCTTTCCATCTACTGTGGTTGGGTAGACGTCGAAGATGAATTGATGTTGTATGGGGTCGATCAGAGGAAGATTGTCTATCGGTGTTAAGGTCACATCGTCGAGGAAGTCCAGACTTGCATTATTGACATGAATTATAGGCGCAGGAGGCAAAGGAGCATCCTCGTTGTACATGAGCCATGCGGTGCCGTTGGGATTGTACCCTGGAGGTGGGCTCCTTCCCTCTTGAACGAACATTTCATCGATATCGAGACCGTCCCAGATCGCATAGTTCTTGCTAGTATCATTTTTGGTGGTGAGAAGGATGTCGACTCGTTGTCCAACGGCCATACGCAGATACTGGGGTGGAAGGAAATGCGGTTTCACTGCAATGCCATCCATACCAACAATGGTCATGTCGTGGTCGTCAATGACGAGCGCATGCCCGGGAAAATTGCCCATGCAGACAACGTGGATCAGGTAGGTCGTGCCGGGCTTAACGCTGATCTTGGTGTTATGCATGTCATTGAACAAAATCGCATCAGGTAGCGGCTCCTGACCTCCATAGGGGGCATGGTCTCCTGGAACTATGAATTGATCGAGCAAGATGGGTATCTGTACATGATACCAATCGGATAAGGTGAGAGTCATCTCCTCGTCATAGTGATACGGGGCAGGAACATTGTCGTGCACGATGATGGGTCCGCGCAAACCATCAGGATACTGACCCGGCTCGTGCGAGTGGTACCAATATGTACCGGTTTGGTTCATCTAGATCCATGGGTCAGAAGGCGCAGTTCAGGTACTGATCCAGCAAGCAGGGTCAGCTTACCGGAACAACGTAGCGCATGCGCTGATTGGGGTGGAGCTCGCATTGGGTGACCCCTGGGACACCGTCCATGTACCCATTGTAGTTCTGATGCAGACCATGCCAATGGATTCCGGTGGACTCGTTACCTAGCCCGTTGTACACGTCGACGATGAGATTATCGCCAACATCGACATCAATTTGGGGACAAGGCCAATGTCCGTTAATGCCGATCACAGGCCTCGCATACCCATCAGGTGCTGCAGTCACCCAAGTTATATTCCAATCCAGATACACATCTTTGCTCAATGCCTGTTGGACGAACCCGTACAGGCCGAGCGTTGTGAGGGTTCGGATCATTGCCGCGGCTTCGAGTATAGCATTCACCGGATGCGGGCGCAGACTGTTGGAGCAATTCCTGAAGGAAGGTCGAAAATAAGTATGTACAGAAAATTGCTCGGACTACTATATTATGGACAAAAAGTTAGATCAGCCCGCGGAGCAACAAGGAAAGCAACCCTTGGCGATATGGATGCCTCGTCGGTGTCGCCGCCACGGCATCAGATCCAAACAAACATTTCTCGCATGGCCGGACAGCAAGCCTACAAATGAGCCGATCCGATGCGAGTCGTGCTTTTAGTCGCCGCTCGGGAGAAATCATTCCAGCATAGACATAGAATGCGAGCATGTAACCTGTCCTTGCTTCAAGGGATGAGGAAGGAGAAGTAGGGAGTCGACTAGCTCCTCCTACATGCAGATACCTTCCCGGTTCAGTGATGCAAGATGCCCCGGCAAGAAAATTCCTGAGGTATTGGCACGCTTGTCTGGCTGTGGATAGCTGAATATATTGACGCCTAATGGCGGTTACTTCAGCTATGAAGGGGGTCACATCTCAAGGCACTGTGCGATAAATGTCCGCGCTATTGATGCAACGGGGCACTCCCTTCAACGTCGTTGTCTGTAGGCTAGCCCTTGGTGCCTTCCCTATAGCTTCCATACTTTGTGTTCCCCTTCTCGTGCCGATAAGGTTTTGGGAGTCTGCGGCCTGGGGATACATGGCCTCTTTTGGAAAAGCATATCTGCTTTGTCGAGACCGACGATAGCACGGCGCAGGGACCGAGACCTTGAACCAGCGAACAATGCTTCCTCATCCAGACCGCGGCAGCAGGCATTGGAATGCGCCTTCCGCCTTGGAATCGGGGGGATGCAAGGCATTCACTTGATGAGAAGACTACCGTGTTGGAATATGCCCTGTTCACCCAAAGGCAGTACATATTTGGGTCCACCAGGTGGCTACCACGATGTTCCCAACATCAAGCACTTACATGAAGTATTTCTAACTCTAGTTAAGCTGCAATGAGTACAACATGTACCCCAACCAATCACACCCATCCTCGGCAATCGACCGCTTCGATCTACTTCAACCGTACAGTAACACATACTTCAAGAAGTTTAGGCGCCCGAATTAGCGGTCTCTTCCCTTCCAAGTACATACTTTTGGTTGGTCTCGAACATGGATGCCTGGGAGTCGGAGCATGATCCGGTATAGCGGAAGGTCGTGAACATGGCACATTGCAGGCAAGGGAGTTTCAGCTACGGTTACCTAAAGCAAACTCTCATCCAAACCTCTGTCAGCGGAACAGCGTGTCAAGCCTTACCGATTGTCCGAGACCCGAGACAGACGGTGACGCCCCTTGATCCCTCAGCAGCTGTGGATTGGTCAGCCCCCCTGCGTTTGTAGCCCTAAGCACCCTCAATAGTTGGTTCTGATGTCACAAGATTCGGAGTAGAGTTCATGTGTACCCCAGTCGGCAGGTTTCGCCGTGAGGACCTTACATTGAATGAGCTACGTTTAAAAGGGTTCTTCAATGCTGTCTCCCTCCTGATCTGTACATCTTCACACCGTCTACTTAAGACTGGACGACACGAGAAAGCAAACACCATGGCTCCTTGGATCCTCGGCGAGAAGTTCAACACCGTTTACCCCCACAAGGGCTCTATCAAAGCTCTCTGGGAGACGAAGTGGAAGTTTGCGGTAAGTTTTGCTGGTGGTCGGCATCACCACCCCTTGCTCAGTGGTTGGCCAGCCGTCAGGCAGTCCTTATCTAACGTAGCATGCAGTGTGAGAAATCCGTCTACCCATTCCACGACGGTGCCATCGAAGACTTTCGACCTATCTTCCAGAAGCTTATTGATGTAGGTTATCATGATCTTGCCATGTGCCCCTTATTAGCGCAAGGGTAACATGCTCACTCTATGATAGGAAAACATCAACGATGCCTACACAGATGCCTACACACAGGCTTTCTTCCCGGTTGCCGAGGCCCTGGAGAATAAGGCCTCAGCTGCTTTGAACAACAACAATGTAGAGATGGCATCTGACCTGCTCCGGAGAGCTGCTGTGGTCTACCGCATCTCCCGCTTCCCATATGTCGATCCGACTAGAGAGGATATCAAAAAAGAGGCCTTCAACCGACAGAAGAAGGTGTATCTGAAGGCAGCTTCCTTTTGGAAGCCCACCATCCAGGAGGTCATCATCCCGCACAAGCATAAGTCGGCCACCGACGGTGCCTATGTTCCCCTCTTCGTTCGTGTCCCGGAACATGCGACGGCAGAGAACCCCGTCCCAGTTGTTGTGCTAATGACCGGCTTGGATGGTTACCGCCCTGACAACAGTCAACGCACCCATGAGATCATCAACCGGGGTTGGGCGACAGTTATCTGTGAGATCCCCGGTACCGCGGACTCGCCTGCCGACCCCAGCGACCCGGAGTCGGCGGACCGTCAATGGACCACCGTTCTCGACTACATGGCAACTCGTCCGGAGTTCGACATGTCCCGGGTTGCTGCCTGGGGTCTGAGTGCTGGTGGGTTCTACGCGATCCGGGCTGCACATACCCATCGTGATCGCTTCGTTGGAACCCTCGCCCACGGACCGGGGTGCCATTACTTCCTGGACCCCGAGTGGTTGAGCCGTGTCGATGACCACGAATATCCATTCTTGTGAGTACTGTGACCTCATCTGCCATTGCCAGAGACACTAATGGCACCTTCGATAGGCTCACTCCTGCCTGGGCTAAGAAGTACGGCTACTCCAACCCGGAGGATTTCAAGAAGCATGGCCAGAAGAAGTTCTCTCTTCTCGAGACAGGCATCTTGGATCAGCCTAGCTGCAGACTGTTGCTGCTCAATGTAAGACCTGTACACTCTCAAATTTCTAGATTGGATACTAACTCATGCCACGCAGGGTGTGGATGATGGCGTTACCCCCATTGAAGACTGCCTGATGCTCTTCAACCACGGAAGTCCCAAAGAGGGAAGGTCAGTCAGCTCAAACCAATTCTCTATATACCTAGTACCTAACCATCCCTTTCCACAGATTCTTCCACGGCCTCCCTCACATGGGATACCCTCACAGTCTGGTCCCGTCGTACAAGTGGTTCGAGGATGTTCTGCGCTCACCGCAGGAGCCTCTTAAGAACTGAAAAGGAGGGTTATTCCCAGTGCGTCGTACATATATTTATACTTGATATATATGTGAACGGCCAACTTCCGACTGAATGATCGACAATGAAAGTGATGACTGCAATGAGATGAGAACATGGGTGTCTCTTACTTGGTCTGCAAAATCTTTACATGTCGCTTTAGTAGTAAAACCATATTCTGACTATCTTTCTGCCTGTCTTTGTGATCGCAATGTCCTGACCAGAATTTGTTAAGTATTGGCAATATGACTTTTTGTACTCTGGTCCCCCAAGCCGTAAAAGAAGGTTCTCAAATCAGCTCAGGGCAGTAATTTAACTCCCTCTTAGAACTAAGAGTCATGGCCATCTGAGTGATAGTCAAGCTCTTTCCCCACCTCCCTCTCAATGACCCGATCTGAGACACGATTTAATAGTCACCAATTTAAGTTATCTCCAGACCCTGTTTTGCTTGATACTACGTAGCTTAAGTTTCCAAGACAGTTTCACTTTTCCAGCCCCCTTGCAGATATTATATGTTCCCATGTCTTTAGTAGTAACTTACGCTCAGACATGGTTTCAAACTCAATGGCTTCCCCTCTCTACTCTCTCTCGACTCCGCCTCTTCGTCTGTCTGGGTAGTACGGAGTATTAATACTGTACTTCTTCTAGATGAGAACAACACCAACTCAGAACTTTCCACAACTATCTATTTGTGGGATTGTTCCCATTGTTTACGTTGTCATTATTTATCGTGCATATTTCCCCACAAATAGTTTGATAAGATGACTGTGTGCTTTATCCCACCTCCGCTTTCAACTACCTAGCCAGCTAAGTAACAGCTAAGTATAATACCCCGTCTCGAACATCTCATGTTCCCAACTGGCCAAGATGAAAGATGACGTGCCGAAGAGATTGTTGTATTCGATGGGTCGGGTGGTATAGTACTTCAACAAAACCCCGTTAACATTCTCTCTCCCAAATCAAGGGGGGGGGGAAAGAACGGCCTGGAAGAAAGAAAATACATACCTCAAAAGTAGGATCATACAACCCACAATCCGCCACAGTGCCATTATACCCCAACGTACCATCCGCCTCCTCTTTCACGAACTCGCTCAGCAAATAATTGTAGCACTTATCCGCCGCATCCGTATACGCGACCCCATTCGGCGTCTCGCCCTGTAAATACCCCAACCTAGCACCTTTGAGCAATCCATACACGAACTGAGCTGATCCACTTGATTCAATGTAATTGCCCTCTTCCCCACCGTGCAACATAACCTGCCACCAGCATCCAGTTTCTTCATCGGCGTCGTTGATGATCGTGTTAGCGACATTCCAGTATTTCGTGTAGACGTCATCGCGCTGCGTCTCGTTCAGAATGGCGCTGTTTTTCCCAGACCGTTCGAGCAGGTCTACTAGCGTCATGAACCAATCGCCTAGGGCGCGGTTCCAGACGTAGGGACTCGCGCCGGTGGTGGGGTCGGCCCAGGAGGCGGTCTTGCTGGAGTCGTAGCCGTGGAAGAGGAGGCCGCTGGAGTCGTCGTGGCAGTGGTCTTTGAATAGGTCAAGGCTGAGAGTTAGGGAGTCCGTTAGGGTGGTGTTGGTGGGGTCGAAGTAGGTTTTCCACATCGAGATGAAGGAGCTCAGTGGGAAGAGGCCTTCCAGGACGCCCCAGTTCGGGTAAGGGTTGAAGTACCAGAAGGCGCCTGGATATAGTATTCATGATAGTGTTAGTATACTTTTTCGTTGTCCGTTTGGGGTGGGGTTTGTTGATATTTGTTTATGTGGGTGTGAGTGTTGTCTGACCTTCAGAGTCGCGGGTCCTTGCGTTAAAGGCATCGTGGAGGTTGTCGAGGGCTTGTTTGTAGGTATCGTTTGGGGCGCGGTCGTATCTAGAATTGCAAAGTGTTGGATTGGATTTTGGTTCTGCGGTCAGCTAGTAGTTGTGTGGGTGATGACTTACTGGTGATACATAACATCTCCTGACGCAAATATAGTCAGCGGAGCATTCACAATAAACGAGACATCCTGCACGGCTGGGAGGAGGCTTTCGGCGCCATCCAGGGCATAACTGTGCCAATCCACCTGACCGCAAGAATCGGCATCGTAGTACTCCTTCAGACGGGTAACGGTCGACTCGAATAGCGTGACCTGGGAGATATTTGGGTAGATATCATCTCCTGGTGTGAAGTCACCCAGAATGGCATCCCGGCGGGCAATGACGCTGTCTGTCATCCAGGCCGAGTATGGACGAGTGTCTGGATCACAGCTGATCCCCACCGCAGCGGCAGGCTGGGAATGCGACAGCAATCCCGTCAATAAGGCGGCGGTGAAGGGGAGAAAGGACTGGGTCATGGTGGCGCGGGGGTGGGAAACGAGGGGGGAGGGGGGATGTGGTACTGTTGAGCTGCCATCATCTTAACCTTATGTATTTAGTTGGGTTGAGGGGACTGAGATGCGCCATGAAGGAGAGGGACAGGACGCCGCGGACGAGGAGGGAATCGTAAGACCCACGGAGGGAGAGGACGGGGCGGCGTTCCTCGATAGTTCATTCGGGATGAAAGGGATGGTGGAGATTGCACGAGGAGATCGGTGAGCGTCAGTTGGGGAGATCGTGCACAACATTCATGAGTGAGACAGACAGCTCCTAGGCTTCCATGAAGTGGAATGTGAGCTGAGGGTCTCCGGCAGCAAGGTACAAGCCAGACCGTCGATTCAGCGTCAATGTGTTACAGAATAGTTGGGATCATTTGTTGCACTTTTCATTTGCGCCTTCAGGGCAATGCTGGCTCATTTCAACCAAAAATAGAAAAGAAACAAACGTTCTACGTACAGATCGGGCATAGCAAATCATATCATGAATCAGTTCATCCCCTGGATAACGAACCTCCAGACCCTGTCGATGTCTCTCAATCAATCAATCTGGTATCTTCTCTCCATTTGATTCCTCACTCCGCCCCAATCCATGCCTCTGTAGATTCAGTTCAGCTGGCACCGATCCAACGGTGGCTGAACCAGGAACCCAGGCGACACGACCAACCGTTCACGTTTAACCGCAAGAGCCATCCAACCCAAGTCGCGGACATCGATACCAGGCGATCTAGTTTGGTGTATCCTTGTCACAATTCAAAGAACCCAAAGAGAATCAGCATTGTATCTACCATCCATCAACCCGATTGGCATCCCAGGTCCGGACAACGGCTTGGGACACCGTTCCCAGTGTGGGGGAGGTCCGCAACCCCTTTCGCCCAAGTGCCTTTTGCGTCCTTGGGGATGTATCGCACAGAACTCAGCCGGCTCCTTCCTGTGCAATCGTCTCGTCGTTGGAAACCGGCACCGGCGCCCCATGCAGAGCTGCCAGGCGTTCCTCTTCCTTCCTCTCACGGATTTTCTCCGTCTCGCGCCGCAAAGCTTCCAGGTTCCACATGCCATCATCCTCTTCCTCGTCACTGCTCTCGTCGTCAGCACGCCAGTTGCCCTCTTCGAACAGTGTCCGTCCAGTGGTTTCCTTGGCCTTGCGGGCCTGCTCTTCAGCAGCCTTCTTGTCAAGACGCTCCTTCTTCCATTTGGCGAATGTCTCAGGCGTGACGGGCGTCAAGTTGCCACTCAGCTTGTGACGCTCACTTTCCAGCCAGTCTTCAAGGGTCAAAGTGTTGAGTGGCGACTTGTCCATGAGAGCCTTCTCGGCGGCCTTCTGTTCCTTCGTCTTCAGAACAAATCTGTAATCCATCAGCAACCGTAGCAAACATAAAAGAAAAACGCTCGACGAGCTGAACATACCCAGGGGGCAGACTGTGCTTGTACATGCACTTGTCACCTCCATTAGGACAAGTCCAGAACCAACCGTACTTCTGGTTCTCGACAGCCTCAATGAAGTACTTGCAGACCTTATCCGTAGTCGTGCGCGGGTTACCGTGCTTGCTGAGAATGACCTTGCGCAGCTTCTCCTCATCCCAGTCGTCAATCGTATCCTTCTTCTTGGCCTCTTCCTCGGCCGCCTTCACGTCTCGAGAATCGGTGTACAGATCCCTCTTAGCCGCCTTGCGCTCCACACTCGCGTCGTGACTGAACTTGCACTTTTTACCCTTCTCACAATTACCCTGCTTATAGAACACGCAAAGCACAGTTTTCGGATCCACACCGAAAGGAACCTTCTGAACCTGCACGGGCTTGAACAGTTCCAAGGCCTCCTTCTTGGCCTGCTCGGCGGCCTTCTTCTCAGCCTCTCTGCGGGCCTTCTCGGCTTCCTTCTTCTTCGCATCGGCGTTCTTGTTGGATGCCGCTTGAGCCTGTAGCTGAGCAATCTGTTTCTTGGCCGAACCACCCTTTTTCTGTACAGAGAAATACCGGTCAGTGGGCTTGTAATTTTCTCGAGGGTCGATGATGGATGGTGGAGGGAGTGGTCTGCGGGATCTAGAAGGGCTCGTTACGTACGTTCTTCATGCCAAAGGTCTGTACAAAATCGCAGATTAGCATTTATTCTAGGAAATATCGATCGATCAAGGAGCATTTCGAACCTTATCCTCGACCGTGGCCTTCTTCTTCTTAGGCTGGTCCTGCTGCTTCTTGGGAGGCATCTTGGCGGATTTGTGTAGATTTGCACTCCTCTAATATGTAAAAAGAAATGTAGTAAAAGAAAAATAAGATAGCGATAAAATTCTATGCCGGATATATAACTTTTGCGCGCCGATACGATGAGGGAAAGCCTCCCAGAGAAACCCAAAGTCGAGGGAGGGGGAAAAGAAAGGGAAGAAGAAAAGATGCGCCGCAAAAGGGAAGAAAACCGCAACGAAAAATCACCAAAGGAGGGGTCGACCTGACGTCCCGACGGGGTAGGTCAAGTAATATGACGACACCTCGGCTGTATTTTTGATGGGGAAGAAGGAGATGGGGGAAGTATTAAAGATTGTCTAGATGAGGAGGAAGAGGAGGAGAGAGAGATCAAACCGTGAGGAGGTGCAAGGTTTCCTCCACACTTTTCACGGTGTGGGTTTGCCAGTGTGGCGGAACAACTTCACATAATCGGCCTCTCCGCCAATCGAGTTGGATTCTCCTCCTTCCTATCTTCTCGCCTTCCCACCCAAACTCCTCACCAGACAGGTTCTTGTTCTTTGCGCTTTTTCTGTTCGCCAGAAGTGAACTTGCTTGTCTGGTTCGACTGCCGCTAATGTCTGGGCTTCAATCACGCGACAGATACGCACTGCAAACTACTTCATTACACTTGGTGGTGGTGTTCTACGCTGTCCGGTCGCAAGTCTCGTTCAACCGCCCGACTCTCGGATCTTCTCTACGCCTGGATCGCAGTCCAGGAATGGGCATTGTGAAAGAAATATTCTTGCTAGTCATCTCGTCATTTCAATACCAATGAAAGGAAATAGTTCAAAATTCCTTTTCCGTTTCCCTTCGCCTCTCGAGGCAGGCCACAAACCTGTCCAAGTGCGCCAGGTAGCTCCAAACCATGAACCGTGGTCATCGGCGGTATAGTATAGGTAAAAGAAAAGCTCAAAAGTTACAGCATTCGTCGCTCGCCGTTATTTGCTTTTTTTGATTACTTGCTTGCGTAGTAGTCGTTGCCTATCTCAGTAGAAGGGCATGGCATTTAAGAAACCTCCTGGATCTTAGAAGACTTGGCAGCCTCGGCCTCGCCCTCCTCCAGCTCGGGCATCTCCTCTTCCTGCTAGAAGTGTCAGTGATTTGACATCTTGTCAATTGGTTTAAGATTGGTAGACAACATACCTCTTCTTCCTCTCCAGGAACACCGGCATCACCGCCGAGACCGGCACCAAGCTTGGAGAAGTCAATGTTGGAGAGACCACCCTCGCCTCCAAGACCTTCGAAGCCTCCGAAGTTGTTTGCATAGTCGTCCTCGTTCACCTCGTCTTGCTCATCCTCATCAACCCACTGTCTCTTAGTCAGCTCTCTCTGTTCCTAGATCCATGAAAACTAGAACCAGTATCATACCTTGTCGAAGTTGGTCTTCAGGAAGTGGATCTTCTGGGTGGTCTTCAGCAGACGCGGCCAGTATTCTTCCTTGAGCTCCTTCTTGCGCAGCACCAGCTCGACCTCACGGTCACTGTGGTTGACCTTGCTGTTCTCGGGGTCGATCTCGGCAAACAGGTCGAGAGAGACGTGGTATTTTACGCCCTTCTTGGAGTTGCCTGTAAAAGTAACGTTGGTAGGCTTGATGTCGAGGGTTGCGTCAGAACGGGCAACATCAGCAGCCTTGATGCTAACATAGAGGTAGTTGCGCTCGGGGTCGCTATCCGAAGAGCGCTGAGCCCATGTGACTAGTAAACACCCTTGTTAGTACCTCATGCTCGCCGAGATGAATGTATACATGTAAATATAGGCAGGGCGATAATATGAGAGACAACAGGGCCATTGTATGGCATGATGCTTCCCAGTAGCCGGGAACCCCAGAAATGATGAAAATCCAGAGCGGGGAAGGAAATGAGGGACAGGAGGGGAAGTAAACTCACCTTCGGGGTGGACCTGAGGGAGTTCGGGCATTATGATGATAGATAGCGGATTGGATGGGTTTGTTTAGAAGTACAGAATGTAGCAACCTCGTCAGAAGCAAAAGAAGGGAGGTGATGGGGGAAGGGGATGATGTCGGGGGCTAGACGGATAGTGAAGTTGCAGCAGCAGGCGGTTGCTCTCAGCTGCTGATCGCCGGCGAGTCACTAGTAATGAATGCTAGAAAGTACTGGAACTCTCCCGCCGCCCGTTTGCTCTGTTTGCGGCCTCTGGGTGCCTGAGGCTTAATGCTGCCCAGCGACGTCACTGCCCCCGTCCATATCTTGCTGACTCAGCCGCCGAGTGGAACAGCCAGACATCCACTCCATCCATCCATCTTGGAGCCCAGGCACCGCAGCAGCCAGCAGCCATGCAATAGTCCACATCCTGGTTGGTGCGCCTCTTCTACACGTCCCCCCGCCATCTGGCTTCACCGGCGTTATTGCTTGATCGTCAGAAGGTCAACTACCACTCTCTTCACCGCATAATTGTGTGAGAAGACCTCTTACCACCTCGAATTCACACCCCGCCGTATTGCAAGGTCACTTCAGGTTCGACCGATTCAGCACCCTGACAACATCCCATCCGAGTATTCCCGCTTCAAGCCAAAGTAGACATTTTGCAGCTATAGATATCGATCTGTGAACCCGTATCATCCTCGCGCCAGTCAGCATGGAGACCCTCAAAGCAGTCTTTTTCGGGCCGGATCCTCAAACGCAGGCAAGTGCCTAACCTAATGAGCGACATGCCTGGCGTTGCTGACTGTTATTGCTGTCTCTAGATGAGGAAATGTAATCAGCTTATCCGCGCCAATACCCGACAGTTGGATCGGGACATCGCACAACTGAAGACTCTGGAAAGCAAGACACGACAGTACATCATGAATTCATCGAAGCGGGCCCAGCGCAATCCCTCCCAGGCCAAGCAGGCCAACATGGAGGCTAAGACATTTGCGCGAGAGCTTGTTCGCATTCGCAAGCAGTCCACCCGTTTACACACCAGTCGCGCCCAACTGCAGAGCGTTCAGATGCAGGTCAACGAGGCCTTTTCAGTTCGGAAGATTCAAGGCAGCTTGAAGAAGTCTACGGGCATCATGAAGGACGTCAACACATTGGTCCGGATGCCCGAGTTGAATGCCACGATGCGTCAGCTGTCGACGGAACTGGTGCGGGCTGGAATCATCGAGGAGATGGTCGATGATGCCATCCCGAACAACGAATTGCTGGAGGAAGAGGAAGAGGAAGCAGAGGAGGAGGTCGACAAGGTCCTGCAGGAGATCCTGCACGGCAAGCTGTCTCAGGTCGAAGGGGTTCAGCCCGAGAAGCCATTGGAAGAGGCTCCAGAACCGGAGGACGAGTTCGCGGATCAAGAAGCGACACTCGAGCAGATGCGGGGACGCCTCGAAGCCTTGAAGAGCTGAGGAACATTGAAGACGATTGCTTGCATCTGCGTCTTGGCTGATGTGACGAGAACAGTGGATTACAAGATGCCACTCAATACGGATTTCTTTCCTTTCATGTTGTGAACGGCGTTTGGGTAGGATGGCGGGCGTCTTTGGGATGATCGTAAGTACCGGTTGAGCTTATTTCGTCCTAATGTTGACTACGGGACTGGCCCTTTATTGGGAGCTTTGAGCGGATTGAGCTGTTTCTGTTGATATGAAGACTTTTTTCCGAGAATATCCCTGCTCGTAAATATACTTCATCATCTTTTCTTCCATGCAACTTCGGGTTCGACTGGGCTTTGATTGCTCTAATTGAGTTTTTGGGCAGCAGGGGCTCTTGGCGGCAGCGGAAGGTTACAGATAAGCGCGAGCTTATGAGTCTGGACTCATATGTTGGATTGAAATGAATATACGAGATTAGATTGCATAGCTGGATAGCGTTGTCACATTAGCTTGCAGTAAGTTGTAGATGAAGCCATGATCTGCTTGGGCACAGGCAAAGGGAGGCACTGTTGTTTGCAGTGTTGGCCCGATGGGCCCCAATGGGGATTAGCGCGATGGGCAGGTGGCTCAGCCTTTTTGGGAAGAAGATCCGGCTGACGAACTGAAAGGGAACTGAACCTCCCGCCTTTCCCTTTTGCTTATCTTCTCCATCCCTCTTCCGTTTCCCTTCCCTTTCATCTTCCATCCATCCATCCTATCCATTCCCAACATCTTCATCAACCCACCTTGCAGCTCTTATCTCCACCCGCTGCAATTCAACAGTCAACGCGACATTCTCGCTTCCTGCCCGTCGTCCAGGTTAATCTGCCAGCTTCTGGACACCGTTGCCTCCAGAAACAAGCCCGTCCCAGCGTCGCGATTCTCCGTGGCGCAACACCTGTAACACTCAACACTCGTGAAATCTCATCACCTACCGACACTCAACCCTACAAAGTCTCATACTCCACTTTTCACCATGTCTGCCAAGTTGGACAAGTCTCTCGATGAGATCCTCGTCAGCCGTCGCCAGGGCGCCCGCCGTCGCGCTCGTCGCTCGGCTCCCAAGGCTGCCAACACTTCTGTCCCGGTCGGAGGTGTGAAGAAGACCACCAAGGCTGCCAAGGCGCCCGGAAAGGCTGTCCAGAATGGACACCCGGTCTCTACGGAAAGCAAAATCATGGTCAGCGGCTTGGTGAGTATCCATTTTGCTCTAAATAGATGACCATTTACTAACGTTCCTAGCCTTCCGATGTGAACGAGGCCAATATCAAGGTATGTTGATCGAAAGGCCTTGGCCTTGGGTTTCTATCGCCATGTTTTCTTCTCGAAACCTTCGAGGCGCAACGGCTTTCGCGCGCGTTTCGATCCTTGCCACGTTATCTACATATATTCTTATATCACCGTCATGGATTCTTGGTCTTCAGCACAGGCAGCAAACTCAGATAACTTCGCATGCGGTAATTGCACGCTGGCACCCTGCGAGTCCGCCGAAGTTGGAGTTCTGCCGTAGTCTTGCGAAAGGCGTGTTAGCTCGGGCGGATCTTCCAGCCATCCGCCTTTGAAGCCACGCAGCAGACTGTGCCACAGATGGTTATTGAAACATACCATCTTTTGAAACCAATCCGATTGGCTACACCCGTACAAGTCCCACGTTTCGAGGCGTCGGGCATCAGCGAGCGCATCAGCCTACCAGCAGTGACCGACTAGTTCGGCAAGTGATCAACTGTCAAGCATTATGCTACCGGCGGTCGGTATGGGAAATGTTTCGAAATCGGGCAGGAAAGACTCATCTTCCCATATCACCTCCGTGAAATAAGTCATGTCATGTTTTCCCTATCATGGGCTGCTAGAGAGATTCTGGGGGAACAGAACCATGGATTTGCCGCACACGTAGCATTTGTGTTGTCTATCCCCGGGCAAAGGTTGTTGGCTACGCAGACCGTAGCTTCTGAAGGCCAGCCCTTTGTCTGGTTACGAGAAGTTCGATGACGACTGCTAAGTGGGTTAGTTTGGAAGGGGGACACATGATACAGTGAAGGCTATCGAGGGAGTTCATCGTCGTGGTTCTTGGGATAAATGCTAGCAGCTCTGTGCTCCGGATATGACTGTCTCGGTGTCCTGGAATGAACGGCCATCCACTGATTACTACTAACCGCCGCTGTGTGCTCGCTGGTGCTCTTTGGTATCGCGTTTGAAGCCGGTGTCACGCGTTCTTCGATGTTTTGGCTCTTCGGAATTCCTTGCGCCTTCTACAATCTGTTGGCTCGACATACTAATTTGGTCTCCTGGTATAGGAATATTTCACAAAGTCCGCAGGTCCTGTCAAGCGAGTTATGCTCACTTACAACCAAAACGGCACGAGCCGTGGTATCGCCTCGATCGTGTTCAGCAAGCCCGACACAGCTGCCAAGGCTGCTAAGGACTTGAATGGACTCCTCGTTGATGGCAGACCCATGAAGGTAGGTTTTTCCTTCACAATCACTTCTTTTACGTATGGACACTAACCAGTACTAGATCGAGGTCGTCGTCGACGCCTCCCACGCTCCTGAGGTCCCCGCCCCCAAGCCTCTGGGCGAGCGCGTTGCGTAAGTGTTTTCTACAGTTATCTGCTACTGGGGGGTCATGACTAACCGCGATGAAGGCAAACCAAACCCCAACCGAAGCCCGCTACCGCTACTAAGGCTGCTGCTGGTGCCAAGGGCCGCAAGGGCCGCGCTCGTCGCCCTAACGGCCGTGGCAACCGCCCTAAGCCGAAGACTGTGGAGGAGCTTGATGCTGAGATGGTTGACTACTTCTCCACCACCAACGAGAATGCTGGCCCTGCGGAGGGCAATGCCCAAGCAAACGGTGCTGCTCCCCAGCAGCCTGCCGCTAACGGCGGCGAAGACCTCGGAATGGCGGAGATCTCCGTAAGTTTTGTCAACGAGTCATTGTATGAAGCAGAGCTAATAAACTATCTAGTAAATTTCCCATCTAACATTTGACTCTACATGACGACGTGAGTCAATTGTATCGACTGCGAAGGGCCAGGCTTTGACTGGCCACTCGGCCAATCTTTACGCACTCTGGGTCTGCCGGTTGGATTCGAGTTTCAAGCTTTCGTTATTTCATCATTGCTCTTCGGATATGTCTTTTTAGTTCGCTCTGTTCTATTCTTTTCTTCATAATGTCGTCAGTGCTACTCGGATATCGTCGGTGGGATGGGGAAAGCCATGTATCTAATAAACTTGCTCAATTGAAAACCAGCAAGCACATGTTTCATTGTAGTAGTTGATTTCTATAGTCCATCGTTGTCATGGTTGTCGTAAAATTGTGTAAGTTGGAATCCTTCAAAGGATAGTAGATGAATGACCATCTGCTGTTCCATGGCATTGACATATAGAATTGAAAGCAACATTGTGCCAGTTGATGTTATTGTATCGTTTTTAACACATGTCGATGTCGACCGCAAGTAACAGTCCATCTCTATCACCTGATATTTCCCACATAAGTAATAACAAGGCAAACATGGAGAATTGACCATACCATAGTGATCACACAACAGTTAATAGTTCGATTCTTTTAATTACATACAAAACCCGTCCACCAACTATAAACCCAATCATAACAACCAAACAACCACCCACCACCCCCATCAACTCCAGGTCCCATTCGCGGGTCCAAAATACCCAACCTCCGGCATAGACTTATACGCCACGCCCTCCCCATCCGCAGTATTAACATAAACCGTATTGCCCCACCAATCGGGAAACACCGCGCCGGGATACGAAATACAAAAGAAGATGACGATACCACTAAGAGCAAGACCGGTATCGAGCGCAGCAGCCAGAATATAGTTGTATTTCTTCCACCAGGCGAAGAAGCGCTTCTTGATGAAGTGGTTGAAAGCGAAGTTCACAAGGGCCCAGCTGGAGTAATTGATACCTGTGGCGGGAGGGACGTTGTAAGTTCCGACGAAGATGAGGGGCCAGTTGATGTATTTCCAGAATTGGTTGCGGGTGTATTTGTAGAGGAGGTAGGTGATGAGAGGGGCGATGGCGCCGATCCAGAAGAAGTGGAGGAGGGAGGAGTAGATGCGGCCGACGGAGTAGAGACGACGGGGCCCGACGAGGCCCCAGATGACGGAGGAGGAGTAGACGGTTCGGCCGTTGGGACAGGTGAAGCCGTCGGATTGGTCGGAGGAGCAGATGTCTTGGATGTGGCCGAGCATCCAGATGGTGACGCCTGCTTGGGTGAGGGCGCCGAGGATGGTGGCGAGGCCTTGGGCCATGAAGAGGGTGCGAGGGGGGATTTTAAGGTAGTGGCCTAGTTTCATGTCCATGGCGAAGTAGACGCCTTGGCCGACGACGTCGGTGCTGAGGATTTTGAAGATCATGTTGGCGAGGGGTTTGCCTTCGAACATGTAGCCGCCGATGAATTCGGCGAGGACGTTGAGTTGGTTGGCGTCGACGTTGGTGATGCCTTGGATGATGCCGCAGGGGACCATGTAGATGGCGGGGATGATGAGGCCGAGGAAGACGCCGTAGACGGGGAGTTTGGTGTGATAGACTTCGACCATGACGATGGCGATGGCGGTGATGATGGCGATGATGGCGGCGTACCAGTACCAGGGGGTCTTTTTGTAGGATCGCATGAGACGGGCGTGGATGTCGAGCTTGTTTTTGCCTTTCAGGGCGGCCCAGACTTCTTTGCCGTGCCAGACGCCGATGTGGGTGAGGACGGCGGTGATGGAGGCGAAGGATAGGCCGTAGACGAATGCGTATGTTGCGGGTAGGTATGGGGGTGAGTATTTTCGGTAGGCGTCGACGTCTAGGGTGTTGTCGGCGCTGATGACACGGGCTGTGTCGTAGACTGTACCGGTGCGGTCGTAGACGTCGGCGGTCATCAGGGGGAGATAGGCTGTGAACCATGTGTTGGTGTAGTAGATTCCTGGAACTACGATCCAGAAGAACACGGCAAAACCGGCGAACACGTTGATGGCCGCCCAGGATGGTGACAGAAGGGGGTTCGTGTTGTAGGCAACCTGGCTCCAATCGAATGTGATAGGACTTAGTCCTAGGCCCGTCTGCATTCCGAATAATTGGTTCACGACCACATTGCGAGGAGCGATCCAACAGATCCATGTGAAGTAGGAAAGGGCAGTGAACATCAGCCCTGGGAAGAAATACCATACGAAACCACCTGCGGTGACGTAGAGGAAGAACCGCAGACGGGAAATCTTCCAGCCATTGGCGACGGTGTTTGCACGCGAATGAAGCGTCTCCAGCATGGCACAGTTCGAAAGGACCTGGGGCCAGATGATCCTTGCTGGTTCAACTAACCATGGTGCAGCCAGACCGGCCACTCCAAATCCCAGCAGCTGTGCGCAGAGAACCACAAGGACAGAGAAGCCAGCTGAGAGACCGAAATTGTAGAACCTGGCGCTCGATGCTTGGATGATATTGGTGGAATCTGCGCTTCCATAGCCGAAAGATACGTTGCTCATGATGACGATGAGAGCATGTTCTTTAATGTTGAAATGGCGATCTGGGTTGAGGGTGAACGATCCTAGACGTCCGAGGCTTATAGTCCACAAAGGCAAGACTTTGGCCAGGAAGACGCCGCACGGATAGGCAAGTAGCTCTGCTACCAACGACACGATATGAACCGACGGGTACCGAAGGGAGAAGAACTGATTGATCCCCGATCCAATGATGGTGAAAATAAACCCAAGCACCCACATGCGGAATGTGTTAACGGGCAGGCCTGGGTCGTCCGTCTCAGGGACGACGGCGCGTACTAGGCGTGTCACCCATTAGATGGGTCAGTGTGTATGTGAAAGGCCGCATACCTTCAGGGAATGGCGAATGTTCTGATTCATAGTCAAAATCATTTGGCTCCTTCTCTTGTTCAGAAAGGTCAAGTTCCGTTTGTATTTCTTCGAAGCCGCCTTGTTGCACCTCGACGTCCGCGCTGACTTGCGGGGATTTGAACGATTTCTCATTCAGCTCTTTGGAAGCCATCTCCGCAGTAGTCAGCTGTCAATATGACCCTGAAGCCGAGTAGATGAAGGCGGGATACCGCCGACATCGCAGGAGGACATAACCCCTCCTTTTAAGAGCAGGCCGATCAAGAGAAAGCTTGAGTTCTTATCGCCACGCGTGGTGTCTTGCAGAACCTGAGCGTCGTTAGCGTCTGGGCAGGTGTAAGAAAGCCGATAAGAAGCATGTCGGTTGTGTCTATCTTGATAACGGCCGAGATACCCTGCAATCAACCCCCCGAAGTGCGGAGAAGCTGGCCTCGTGAATTGTCATGTTACACAGCTGATGCGATCTCTGACGAAGCCCGAGGCATCTTCAGAATCTGCGATTCGTGGGATACGATGAGTTTTTGTCACTCCAGTTAGTTGACTCTTCTTGGGAATTGTTTTTGCTTTGCCACATTCCGAGTGAATTGAGAGTCAATGGTTTTGATAAGGCGTGCATCCTTCCGATTGGGAAACGAAGACCGATAGCGTTATCGCAGGTGCGATGCCAAGTTTGGCGGGGGCGAAACCGCGATAGTGTTAATGCAAGGACGGCTCGCATTCTAAAGCCTAGATTACACTTGTGCGTGATGCACTTTCTGTGGACTGTGGGACGTCAGTGGGACCAATGTTCCAGCCCTATCTCGACGATAAATCTTTCTGCTTATTGGCGGTCTTTCCGACTGGCTGGCTGCAGTAGTAGCGAAGGAAGAGCTCGATAGGGTGATGTTCAAGTCCATCAAACTCTAGCACTTTCGTGTACTGGATGACAACCCGTTTTCCATTATGGTGTGCTTGCAGAATCCGTCCTTGCTCTCTATTCAGGTAAGATATAGCCAGAATCTAAAGTTTTGTCAGATGTGTGTCCAGATTGATTAGAAAGGGGCTTGTGAATGAACTTACTGGCATGATCGAATGCCGTCTGTAACAGTCCAGCCCTATGCGAACAGCCATAACTCTCATAATGGCCTTCACTTCGGCTACTGTGAGCCCCTTCGTCTTATCGACTTGAATATTCTGACGGATATCGCATACAGCATGGGGTACTTCATGTTCCAGGTCTTCTAGAATGCGCAGTATTTGCCAGCTCTCGGTAGAAAGCTTTTCGACTAGTTCGAGGCCTGGTTGCTGCTTCCACTTGCCCTTACTAGTGGCTCTTCACTCGGTATGTTAGTTACGCAAATGGATATATGGGTGGCCTGTATCAACTTACCCACACTCGCGGAGAGTTGTCAGGTTATCCAAGCAGAAACCTTTGCGTACGGAGGTTGCATATTTTTCTCGGAAGAGATCAAGGATGAGTGGGCACTGAGTGGCTGTGCTTGAGGGTGTGTTGCCACGTCCTGCATAGCCTAAGCTACCTCCATTTGAGGTATTCTTGCATAGCTGCTTCGAGAGGCATGTCCGTATAGTGTCAGTCGATAATGGGGAGAAAAAGCACGGTTTGAATTTGACCATGTCTTTGCTGTTCAGGTTGACTTCAGATGCGTCGATCTTCAGCTTCAGTAATTGCCATGACTTTAGATATCCAGCTGAGTATTCCTCGATCCCAGCATGGGTTGCGATGATCTTGTCCTGTATCCTCTGGCGTTTCACTTCTTGTGAGAGGTGAAAACGGAACACCGGCATCTTGTTGTCGCTAGTCAGTTTGTGGAGGGAGAGGTTGAGGCTCTCAAGTGGAGAATGAGTTCTTTGATGCATATTGTAGGGAGCTGAGATGAACGAATCAAGTGTTATAATGATTTGGATAGGTTATTAGTACACAATTGAATCTAGACTTGCGAGTTGTGAGAAGTCGAAGTGGACGAATGAAGTGGTATGATGTATGTCACTTGTCCTCTGGTGAAGCTGTCACTACGCCACTATTACAATAAACACGATGTCAGTTCTTCAGATCCTAAGTGCAATCATAAGCGTTGGATCATAGCAGCCCTTGGTTGCCTTTGATACCCTCATCTGAAAGGAGTATAGGAATCGCTGCCACGATAGTGGAATATCTCATAATCTAAATCTAGTAGCATATTTCCCCTGAGCAGGGTTAGACAAAGATACCATATCGTATTATATTTCCTCTGTTGCTGGCAGATGATGGAGGATGAGCTCATCGTAGAAAATGATGGAAGTGATGGAAGTGGTGTGATATTCGTTGCGTAGCCGCAAGGGTTTCCTATCCAGGAACATTATCAACTAATGAACATACTAGTCGAAAAGACAAAGGGGTATAAAGATGACAAGTTCTTTCTTTCATATGGTTCCACCCATAGCAAATTTGCGAAACTTTATCTTGGACTGGTTGTATGATGTGGCATCAGGGAGAGAGCTGCTTGGTGGGCAGATCCAGGGGGAAGAACTCTCCGTGGGAGCAGGTGACCGGTGAGTTCTACACTACTGCTCTGACACTATCCGCAGGCCTATATTTCCCTATTTTAAGGATGGCATGGCTAGGAAACTGAGATTTTAGACTGGCAATAGTCGAAAGCAGCTTTTCATCAAACGCTTTGGCGAGTCAGACACTTAAGTTTCTGGTATTAAACATCCCAGGTGATTCGATTAACGGGTTTTTAGAGCACATTACTTCATCCTACTCATCCCACCCATACACTTGATCGCAAGAATGGCGCAAATGTTCATACTCTTCATCCAGTCAGAGTCACAGAAGTACGGATAGAGGGTCTTCACTGGCTATCTCCTCAAGAGCAGTAAGGGCACCATGTTCTTCAGGTCCCGTGTAGGTCACCTTCGTCTGACCGTGGTCCATGATTGTACCATGGTTCCATAGAGTGATGAGTGAGGTGCTCTAGACTCAATTAGCGAGGAAGTCAAAACACTGGAAGGGTGGACTCACTATCAAACCTGTGTGCGCGTCCCAAGACAGATTTACCTCTTCCAGGCGAAAATATTTCCGCTTCAAGTCGCGCAAGAATCTCCGCCAATAGGTATATCTGAAGATGATATTCTCCATAGTCAGGACCCGCAAACTATGGCAATACCTATTCAACTTTGGCTCAAGCATACGATGGCCCATACCCGTAACATTGTGTAGTTTGATTACCGCCAGAGGTCTAATTCGAAAATACTTACCTTCCAAGACATTATAAACGACATCTTCTGCATAGACCTTTCCAAGATCAAGTGAGACCTCTTTTACTCCGTAGGGGTAGGGGGTATTTAGTGGAAGTAAAAGTAATGAATACAAGTCACGGCTGAATGCTATGTTTGCGTTGACTTTGAGTGAGATGTCGGTAACTCTTAAACTTCCATAGAAGAAATGAGAGACAGCATGGGACGGGAGACTCTCAAGACCGCCACGTAGAAGTGAGGGTAAGTTATCTGTCCTGAAATCTAATGTGAGCGAGTTTAGGGAATTCATAATCCCACGAAACGCGTATAGCACTGAGTAAGCCATGTCAATAGCACCCATCCATGCTAATCTATAGTCAAGGTGCTTAATGTCCACTGCAGAAATCCGGAGAATGCGGCATTGTGTGAGCTTTTTGACGACTTTTCGCAAGTCTTTCGAGGCTTGTGACTCCAGGGGACATGACGGGAGAACACGATAACCAAGGCCCAGAGGTCCTCCAGAAGAACTGCATATGGACAATTCTCTGATAGCTGAGGCTTGCTTTTCGGTGAGCCTCATCAACTGCCGCACATGCCGCCGGGAAAGGTCGGTACAGATTGTATGAAGATTGATCTTGTTGAGCGGGTCGGCACACACTTGGTAAAATGTTCGGCAGGTGAAACGCAAGGGGCAAAGGTCCAAAAAACCAAGATATGAGAAGATCAGATAATATACCTCGAGTGGGAGGTTGTAAAACTTGTTTGCATCTTGGGAAATCCGGGCCGTGACACTACGCGTCACTACTCGCCAACGATGAGAACGGGAGCTGGTACATGACATGGATGGTACTCACTGTAGACACGTCTAGCATTGTCGAGAGCCATCATAGGATGGTCTGATGACAAGTGTCTGTAAACCTTGGGTAGTATCGAGTTGCCTGTTTCCAGGAGGCCAAGAGATTTCCAGGGCTAGGGATTCTGAAATGAACTTGGATGTACATAGAGGATACAGAACAAGCCGCAGAGAGGAATATGGCTGTTTCATAACTGGTGCGTAGTGCTACTGGCATGTTTACCTCACGATGAATGTTTAGGTCAAGATGACGAATGTATGACTTTCAAATGATGGTGCACGTCGGACTTAAGAATGATGATCCTTCTGGGTCAACCAAGATGGATGGTGTATTATTCATTGATTCGTATAATCTATCATTTTCCATTCTGGCTTGCAAGCCAGGCTTCGTGGGCCTTCTTCTGGCGCTCCCAGTCTTTCCGGAGCTTCTTGCTCTTACTCTTGGCGAGAGGCTCTCCCGTAGCATCTTTCGTGGGAATGCCGTCTTCGTCCCAGGCGCTGTATTCGCTGGTGCGGAACATTTCCACGGGATTGAGCTTTCCTTTCTCGAGCCGTTCCTGGGCAAGCTTCTCTTGCTTCTCCTTCTCTTGCTGCTTCAACAAGGCTTTACGAGCTTGTTCCTCGCGGGCCTGCAGCATATCCTTGGTGACAGGACGGACGAGCGCGGGCTTGTTTTCGCGGTCTTCCAGGTAAATGCCCAGGTTGAATAGATCGACATTACGCAAGCGATCGCAGAGAGAAAGTATGTCCTTGGAAGCCTGCTTGGAATCGTCCAAGCTTAGCGAGGCTAATTGAGAAGTGAAATTGTCCAGGACTTCGGAGTAGGGCTTGTCAGAATCGGACACAGTTGCTTCCTTGGTAGCAGAAATGTCCACAATATCTTTCACCTGCTCAGCGGTGATGGGAGTTCCAGACATGGCAGCTTGGCGCAGAGTGTCACGCATGGCGGACAGTGGGTATAGGAAACGTTTGGCTGCTTCCGGAATGTCAGTGCCTTCCCAGCCGATGCCACAGTTGTCAGGAGAGGCCGCGCCATTCAAGCCAAAGATAGTAACAATCTGGGTGACCCATGTACCCATGGATTCGACTATCTTGAGATCCAGGGTTTGGCTGTCAAGGGCGTTGAACGTCGTGACCAACTCAGAAATGGCGGCCATGACCTTGGGGGTGTCAAAGGAGTCACAGAAGTATTCGTGGACCTTCTCTTGTGTGGACTTGAGGGCCTGTGCCAAGGTCTCGGAGGAAGAAGTCGGCGCCTCGTCAGAGGAGCGGAAGCTAGAGGGGTCCTTCGCTTTGACAAAGAAGTTGTTGAGCTTTTCTTCCCAAGAAGAGGCATTCTTGATGAGATCATCGGTGATTTCGACACCATCACGCCACCCACCAAGCAAGAAGACGATTCTCAAACTACGAGGAGTGTAGTCACCGCGCTCGAGAGCTTCCTTGACAGTGGTGAAGTTCTTCAATGATTTCGACATCTTGGAACCCTGGATGGACAGATGACCCATGTGCAGGAAGTAGTTAACCCACTGCTGCTTATGCTCGCACCAGTAGGCTTCACTCTGCGCAAGCTCGTTGTCGTGGTGAGGGAATGCCAGGTCAATACCACCGGAGTGGATATCGATCTGGCTACCAAGGCAGCTCGATGCCATTGCCGAGCACTCGATGTGCCAGCCTGGCCGTCCTTGACCCCACTTGCTTGACCAGCTGGGCTCACCCGGACGGGATGCCTTCCAGAGGGCAAAATCATCCGAAGACTTCTTCTCGGTTGCTCGCGACAGTGCGCCCTCGCCGTCCCTCAGCAGAGGCTGGTTGTTGCGGTTCCAAGGCTCAAGTCGCGCATAGTGGTTTCCAGCTTCTTCGAACGCCTTGATGTCGAAATAGACGGAGCCATCGGAGGTAACATAACCGAACTTGTTCGCGACAATCTTCTCGACGAAGTCGGCAATCTGCTGGCCGTATTCGGTGACTCTGGTCACGGCATCGGGGTCAAGGACGTTGAGATCCCGCATATCCCTCATGAAGTGATCTTCGTACTTCTTCGTCAGTTTCGTGAAGATCTCGTGCGCATCGCCTGGAATTGTAGAACCCTCCGTCACATCAAGATAGAAGCAGAAGACATCCTGGGCCGCGTCGTAGAAAGCCTTGCTGGAGGCAGCATCGATGCCCGAGAGCTTCTGGGTGGCCTCCGCAATCGCCGACGTTGTGGCTGTCACAGTCTTGATGTGCATCTTGATCTTGACCTCCGCATCACCGGGCTTCTTGTCTGCCTCCAGGGCCCCTCCCTGCAGAACAACTCCATAGACCTTCTCGGCTTCCGCGACAAAGTTCTCCGGCTTGGTTTCGGGATCGACCAGGGGAAGGTTCTTCTTGATGTAGGCGCTGTATGCTTTGCGGGCGGTTTCGAGGACTTCGGGCGTAACGGTGGGGTGCTCGGCAATGTACTTGTTGAACAAGTGCTGTTGTCTACCGCGCAGGATGATCTTGAAGCCAGAGTCAATCCTCGAGAAGCTATTGTATCGGCGGGGTAATGACACATACCTTGTCATCGACATCGGTGATGTTCATGACAAACTCGACGTCGAACTTGAAGTAATCCCTGAGGATTCGACGCAGGATATCGGTGCTGACATAGTTTCTGGCATGACCCAGATGCGCATCGTCGTAGACTGTCGGACCGCAAGCGTACCACTTAACTTTCCGGCCTTTGGGGTCCAATGGCACAAAGGGCGTCTTAGATCTGGTGAGGGAGTTCCATACTTTGAGGGAGGGCAGACGAGTGTCGGGATGAGCAGGGGGTTGCTGCCAGGGAGGCTGTTGGCGACTCTCCATGATGGCCGAGCGAGAGAACCGGCGTGATGAAAAGAGCGACCGGCAAACGAGGGGTAATCGTGGTGGTGGCATAAAGTGTCTGGATGGTTACCCACCAGTTTTTCAGCAAATTATAACGACTTGCTTTGACGGTCTGCCACCGATTGGCTTCACCGCCGTCATCCCCGCTTTGGGCTGGGTCTCGTGACTGGCCATGACTCATTCAGGCACAGGCCATGATTGGTTTAGTTTGATGCCATCTACAGGCAATCTATACACATATACTCATTGCAATATACAGACTAATATACACTCTCGAGCGATACAAATCAAAAGACTACTCAGAAGGGTGATACTCCATATACTCCCAGCACCTTTCCAACATCATCATCCCGCTCCCCTTTCACCACCGTCGCCACCCTCTCTCCTCCATCAGATGGTTCTGCAGCATTACGTCGTCGCAGTGATTCAGGGTCACCGGTGAGATTCGTGGCACACAGCCCTGGATCGGCTCCAAACACTTTAAAACCTTCATCTTTGAGGCGACACATGTACAAGACCATCATCATGTTCAGTGCAGCCTTGCTGGCCCGATACTCCGTAGCACTGGCTATGTGAAAGGGAGATGACGGGTCTGCCGCACGACTAATGGAGCCTGTGCTCGAAGATACAAATACAAGACGTTTCTCAGATGAATTCCGAAGCAGGTCTAGAAATGCTTCTGTCGTGCTAAGTGCTCCGACCACGTTCACATCCAGGATCTGGCGCATAGCCTCTCGACTTGGCGGATGCTTCATCGAGTTCATGGCAGCATTGTTGACTAGGATGTCAAGTCGTCCATACTGAGCTTTGATCTCGGCAGCAGCAGCATCCACAGACTGATCGTCAGTTACGTCGATTTGAATTGACGAGACACTGCCCTTGATACCGGGGACAGCCTGCAAGGTCTTGGCCGCCTCTTCACCCTTGACTGGGTCTCGCGAGCCTAAAATGACATGGTAGTTGTCGGAGAGGATCAGGTTCTTGGCCGTCTCGAATCCGATGCCCTGGTTTGCCCCTGGAGGTGTTAGTTGAAACCAATTGTTGGGCTGGAAGAAGTACCAGTGATCAGGACCAACTTTTGCTCAGCAGACATGATTGGTACAGACTAATAGATATTCACGCAGGCTTAAGATGTTCTTGAGTGATTGCAACCACCGTCACGTTCAACACTATATACTGTGCAGTTCGGAATTATCAAGACTTAACTCCGATCTACAGGAATGCCCATAACTCCGATAACACCGGATTCGTCGCATTGAAGGATTCGGAGTTTGGAGAGCTGAGAGCTGCCTGCTCGAATTTTGGCCCACCTCAACGTATAAGGCAATAGGTTGCTTTGCGAGCAGAATTGATGAGATGGATCATCACGCTCTATAGTCACCATTCTGCTTCGGGAATTTTGCCTGGGCAGGAACTGGTATACAAATCGTGCCAATTATGCTTTAGAGCATCCCGGAGATCTTCAAGCCCATCAAGACCAATGGGGTACTAGAGGGAGGGTATTAACCTCCTAATTGACCTGCGTTCCGATGACGGGGAGTGGACCTGGCATCACAGTGCATATGCTCGAAACCAGTCATGCCAGTCATACAGCAGCCACATGCTGAGTGTCGAGCAGGACAACATATAGTTGAGGGGGACGATGTGAATGTCAAGCTCATGGCAGGGCTGACCTCTTATAACCAGACACATCCGATAAAAGCATAGGTCAGGCTTTATCCACTAATATATACTATATAGACATGATCAGACTAGTACGTGCACTAGTAGTCATGCCTTGAGGCTCTACTCTAGCGCATTGGTAATATTCTCGAAGGGGGCGATAGATATTGGCTGAGATCCACATATGCACGGAGCTTCAATCGCGTTGTGCTCCATACTAGTCGACGAGGAAGCTTGTGCTATTCTCTCTAGACATCTCCCCATTTCCGTGATTCAGTCGATATTCAGCAGCTTACTAAATTGACCCATATCCTAATATTTATTTCTTCTACGGCTATCTAGCAACCTTGTTAGATAGATACCGGGATTCGGAAATATATGAGACATCGTTCATACCATGATGTTCGAGACATGCCCGTCTCATAGTGAAACTATTAGTCTCCAGACATCGCTGGATACAAGATATTCCCTACGAAGTAGATAAATCCTACCACTGCAAATACCAAGTATTCATTACCATACATCTACACCGACGTCTCCCAGCACAACTACTCAAACTAACTAAATCAACTCCCTTATGATGGCAACATAAAGTACCCTTTCAACCACCCTCTCTTCCTTGAAATCCTATAGATATCAACCGCAAAAAATGATATACAATAATGATAAGCGCACACCGCTCCGTGCCACCAGCATCGAAGAACAAAAGAACAAACAAAAGAACAACCCACGCACCACCCACATCCCCACCGAGGTCTAGATCTAGACCCATCCCTCAATCATCATACTTAGTCTAGTTGTCTCACCGCACCAACCAACATCAATCCCGATAAAGAAGATGATGAAGAAAGAAACCAAGAAAGATTTCAATAAGGTGATGCAACCACCCACAAGCAAACAAGAAAACGAAACACAACAGGAATAGGTAATTTCCTAAGTGTAGTGTAGTGTAGTGTAGTACTTCTTTCACCGCTAAACCCAAAGCCACATCCTCCCGGCAAGGATGATACAATATACGTAGTAGCTATCTGGGAAATAGTAAGTAGTAAGTAGGGGATATCGATTCCCAATCTAGTTGCTAAACTACGTAAGGTAGTCAACCGTTGTTGACCGGCTTACAGATACCGACCCCGTGGGATAAACGGTCATTCTATCATTCTTTTCTTTTTCCCTGTATTTTTTTTTTTTCAACGGTCGCGAAAAGTTAAAGTCTAAAAGATAAAGATATTCCATATCGGTCGAAATCCCTGAGTAATAATTAAGTAGTGGTGGTGGATATTTCTACCCGCCGCGGGAATAATCCAAGAAAGATAACTTACCTCCATCCCACTACTTACGGCATACATCCCCAATACCTGCTCTTCTCCAATACCCCCTTCCACTCGAATAGGAATATATCCCCCACACCCACACTATTTACCTTTTTACACAATGGAAAACAGAGAAGAGAAAATAAACCTTAGATCAACGGGCGTAACCATGACCAACTCTTCCCCTCGTGTGTGCCGATCACACCAAGTAACGTAACTGTACAACCGGACTCCCTCCGTACAAGAAATTCATTCCCTCACCGCCAGTTCACGGCCCCCCTCTCTCTTCGGTAGTTAGTTAGTAGACTAGCGGGAACGGAAGGAAAAGGAAAAGGGAAAAGAACAGGGAAGGGAAGGGAAGGGAAGGATAAACGGTAAACGGTTGCCGTGACACACAGGTTTAATTCTCACATGCAATTAGCCGATGAGATGAGATGAAGAAGAAGCGGAGCTTGAGAAGGATGGAAGGCTGGAAGGCTGGAAGGCTTCTGGAACGAGGGGATCCTTGTTTCTTTCATGAGGTGGACTCATAGTATACGTATTCCCTAGATAAGGTAAGCAACAAAGTGTTCCATGAAGGAATGAGGAATGAGGATTGATAATACCTATCTAATTGGTGGGATTATTTATCATCGGATATTGTCCGTCAGTTAGCTTTCATCCTCATCCTTATTCGCGTCCTTCATTATTTATCCATTGCCTAGTGGATACTACAGTACTCCTACTTCAAACTGTGTGGTACCGACATCTCCCGATAACATTACTACCTTCCTTATGGATCATACTTCGTTATGGATCATACTTCGTTACGAAGGAATGAATGAAATATATTCCTATCCCATCAACACGTGGACAGCACACCAACAAATATTTCCAAAGTAGTAGGTAATATATCCTGCCGAATCCCGACCGACCGCGCAACAAGCGGCTTCCTGAATATTATCATTTTCTGATATTATCATCTCCTAAATTCCATCAGGATTCATCATCACGAAGTAGTAGCAGCTAGCTAGCCAGCTAGCATGTGTCATGAAGAGTAAATATGTAACTAAATAGTTCCGTGTTAACCGATCTACCCGGTCAGACAGACAGACAGACAGACAGACAACACCCCCACTTGTTTCGAGGGTAGTAGCTTATCATAATTGGATGGATGATGGATGATGGAACGATGGAATGTTCGTTAGGCTTACTAGTACGTAGTATTATCTGCTCCTTATTTACTTTGGGTACCCAACCGACTAACCAACACTGCAGCAGTGCAGTGGTGTCACATCTGAGACAATCTGAGTAATAATATTATGGGTTAGTTAGTTAATTATAATATGACAGGGATGAAAATGATTATTGATATTATTAGATATTAAACCAGGAAAATAGATGATAGTATTTCTAATCAACCACTGCGTGGAAACGTTCCAGAACACACACTACTACTGACACTGACTTACTGGTTGGTTTGCTACCCCTCCGTGTCAATGTGGGATGAACATTATTATTATTGTTATTATTATTATTATTATTATTATTATCTTTATCGTCATCATGATGACGGGGATGTCCGGTTGTACGATAAGGCTTTATGTATGTATGTATAGATGTATGTGCTTATCTAGAATTTCTAATCACTCATTGAGTCATTCATTGTTTATTTGTAGTGGATTAAGAATAATTATTCAACTAGTTAAAATATTTATTATTTAAAGGATATCCAAAAAAGTACTACATTCAACTGCTGTGTCACCACTTCAGGTTGGTGGTTACATGGCCGACGGACGGTGGGTTTGTGGCTATTACTATCTTGTGCGAGGGTAAATATATTTATCGATTTGTAATGAGTGGGATGAAGTGGCTTATACTAGTATGTAGCATATTTACGGTGTACATGCCAAATCTGATTACGGAGTACTATGCCGTGGCTAATTATATCCATTTACTCTCTCTGAATATAACCGAGATAGTAAACATGAAGATTACAGTCACAATCACGAGTATATCCTAACCGCCCTTGGCGGATTTGCCACCCCGAGGTAGTAGTAGCAGCAGCAGCAGCTGTCAAGATGATCGGTGTCAAGCGACGTGCCAGAAATATGGGGTAAATGTGGATGAATCCATGTCAACGTGTCCATCATCATCATCGTCATCATCATCATTCTCAATAAACTCCGACCGCTATCATACCCGATGGAACCCTAGCATCATTTCCACAAGGCTGAAAGCGTTACGAAGTCTCAGCAAACGAATCGAGCAAAAGAGTGATGCTTTCATCGCGGCTCTGCGATGAGGCTCCAATAATACGACTCCTACTCATGCTCTCTGTGTAACACGCGAGTGATTACCTGCTGACCCGTACGGCCTTCCCCATCTGGGGATCGCAATCCGCGGCGTCTCCGCGTGTCCGTGTAGATGGTCGAGAATGAAACGTCAGCGCAAGCACTGCCCGCCCGCACGTTGCACCGTCCAACCTCACTTTCGTAACCAGACGGAGTATAATGGCCTTGTCTACAGACCCCCCGCGTAGGATGACTCCTGTAGAGATTAAGCGGTCGGTCACTGCATGGAACAACGGAGCGCATGTCGATATTGAACGCTATCGTAAGCTTGATAGTCGTGGTCAGATGGACATGAGAGAAAGGGTAACTCTGGTGTCAACAGCAGTAAATGACGACGCCCACCAACAATAAACCTGCTTAAACTGCGGAGTTGCCGATTATGTCGCAGGTGGCGGGAATAGAACGAAACGAGTCAAGGCATAGTGACAGACTGACTCAACCGAGCGCATGGACTCCGTGCCGTCATGTCGATAGTACCTCCCTTTGACCTCTGGAGACGGCCCTATCCGGAGATCAGTTCCAAGCATAGTATCACTGTGTATGTCAACTCAAGCCACCTGTCCCCGCTCACCCTCGCCACATACCTCGCCTCACTCTGTATATAGCCAGATAAATATACCACACATTCCAAATGCGACGCCACACATATGATCGGTCTCCCCCCGTGCGAGCCACAGGTCGAGGATCAACCGGAAAAGTTGTCTCCGGACTGCTCAGAAAGACCCGTCGCAGGGTCGTGGATCCCCAAGCTGGGTAGCTCTAGTTGCCAAACCGGGAACCCAGTGCAGACGGAACCACAGCCAGGCATCCGTCTGCTACATCCGCTGCGAGGAGTACACCTTATTTTTCAATCCGTGCTCCGGGACCCGTTCCCCGTCCCAGAATGTGGTGCAGCAGATGTGGTCCTCCCCGGACGGTGTGGTATGTGCTTTCTCCATCCCCACATACTCCGGGGAGCAAGTAGTACCTTTAAACTCCGCGCAAGGCCGTGGGCGGGGCAGCCAGGGTGTGCGTTGTGAGGAGTCCAAGACCACGCTCCTGGATCTTCAGTCCTAGCTTCTAGTGCCTTTCCAATGTTTCATCCATAATTGAAGGATGGAGAGGGCACCCCCTTCCCCCGGTCGGCGATGCAAAGTCCCCATTCCCAATCAAGACGAAACCACCATGAATGGATGCATCAATTTTCAGATGCCTAAGGTAGTCCAACCCAAGCGCTAGATCGATAACAAACACCACAAAGGTTGATTGTTTCGCCCGACCAACGAAAACGATGGCATGGCATCATGAGAACCAATAACGGGGGAAGCGGTGAATCACCGCTGTTTGGGAGCTTTGACAGTCCCTGCAGACGCAGTACCGCAGATTAGCAAGGTGGTGGTAGTAGGAGGGAGGGAACAGTGCAGAATACCGCCCATGGAGGGGTAGCACCGAGGCATCACCACGTAAGCTGGGAGCATGCCTTGCATGACGAGCTGTGGGTGGGTGGAAAATGCAGGAGGGTATCCGGGATCATGGGATGACGATGGACAAGGGGGTCAGCACCAATCAGTTGGATGGATCGCCTCGATCGGGGATGCATTTTGCATTTTGCAGTACCCAAAGTCGGGGGACAGTCTGGAATGTTAGGCTTGCATACGCGGATGTACCTGGGTGGAGAACTGGCAAAGTAAGTCCATAAGTAAAGTACAGGTGTACCCCAGAGTGGGATCCGGAGTACTTCTGGTCAAGGAGACCAGGAAGTATTCGGGAATGTACTTATGTATGCAAGTGCATACGTAAGTAAGCTGTACACAATCTAGGAAATGTGCAGCTGGAGTGGAATGCACATGCACAGAGAGCTATGGAGAGATAGTCGTCATTGTCGTCATCATCCTCCTTCATCGAGATGATGATCCATTCAGAGTGAGTGGATGTATCTTCAGGACCAGCTGAAGGTATCCAGTACTTTCCTGCTTGACTTCCACCCGCGGCGAACTACTGCAGCCACCGGGGCCGGGGGGAGATGTCCGGCTCACGGTGCACCCTGAAGAACCTGCGATACTTTCCCCAAAAGCAAAAAGGGGGCAAAAGTTCCTCCCCATGCTCTCTCCAGTCTTGGTCCGGCAGTTCGTACCGCGGTTCCGCGGGTCTACCCGCGTCGTGTTCTCCAAAATAGTGCAGTTGATGAGTCTTAAAGGGCCGCGAGGGGGAGCAAATACGGAAGTACTTTAGGCTGGCGGGGAGCTCAGAAAGCTACCGGATTGGGAAGAGACGATCCTCTGATCCCAAAAGGGGAAAAAATACTTTTTATTCATTTACTTCATCCCAAAAGGGACGATCGCTGGGGCGGTGGAGACCATCCAATCCAGCACGGCGGTTCGATCATTCATCGGAGGCGGGTTCCGCACTCCCGCGAGTGAAAGAAAAGCAGTTGTGCATGAGC
The DNA here is from genome assembly GCF_003184535.1 of Aspergillus eucalypticola CBS 122712. Classification (NCBI taxonomy): domain Eukaryota; kingdom Fungi; phylum Ascomycota; class Eurotiomycetes; order Eurotiales; family Aspergillaceae; genus Aspergillus; species Aspergillus eucalypticola. The sequence goes on along the minus strand of NW_020290300.1, from coordinate 9,089 downwards.
AGACTATTGACTGAGTGACTGACTGATCGTGGACTATCATTGATCTACTTCTATCTGATCATTTGCTCCCGGGGAAATTAGGGCCGAGGGTCTAGAGCCGTCGACAGGTAAGTACCTTTTCATTTACCCGTCAGTCAGGTTCAAAGACAACGGAAACCCTCTTTAGCAACCGAGGTCTGGGCGCCGGCATCGGGTGTGTTGCTCCCAATCACCCGGTCGGGGCCATGTTACTCGTCAACTGACGGACTGACAGGCCAGGCTTTCTTGTCACAGTTCAATCAGTCCCGCTGGGCCGTTTCATTGTCCACCTGATAGCGCCAATCAGCACCGGTAGTACTAGCAGCAACAGTAGCAACCACCACAAGATGAAGCCATTCAAGAACAATCAAATAACTAGTGTGCTTGTGATGGCTTGTGATGGCTGGTGCCCGGTCGGTCAAAGCGTATGCTATTTCAGAAAGAAAGAACTGAATCACATCTTCATTATTATTGGTAGGCGTTCTGGGCATGGTGTTGGTGTGCTCGTGATGATACTTTAGCATCGCACTCGTACTTTGTCTGGGATGATCATTAGTTGTGTCGGTTTGATGCTTTTCACACTGCATCATGTTTGTTAGTTGTGGAGCTGAACTGAGACAGACCATCGGCCAACGTACTTCACACAAAGGTAGGTTGGTAGGTAAGTTGTTAGTGACTAGCTGGGATCATAATTTAATGAGGTTCTTTGGCGCGACTACTAGTTCCAGGGGTACATATGCAAAGAAGTCTAGAATTAGATCATTCATTCGTTCAGGTCCACTACAACCAACGAAGTAGTACAAAGTACACTGTATGAAATTAGTAGGATGCATTGCATAGTGATTGATTGATCGCGACCCAGAATTGATAAAGCACACTCCGCTTGTTTGATATATATCTCTTTCTTTCAAACACATATTGCATGCCAGCATGTGTACTCCGTAGGTATGCATCGCATCGAGTCATTCATCCATTCATTCGTTGTCCATTTAAAAATAGTACCACTGATAAGTACTACTGCAGTAATCGATGCACTGCATACACAATGCCATCCGTTCATCCATCCAGCCCCAACTCTGAAACACGCTGTCCCCTGTACGACTAGTCAGTCATCAACAACAACAAAACGCTCAGCTGATCACAGGATGGCCAGCGATCCAGCCCTGCGTGTGCCTTGTCAGAATTAGACTACTACTACTACCTGAACAAAGGAAAGAAAATACTAGTTGGTAACTAAGGAAGGGGTGGATAAATCCAAAGCCCCCCAGATGCCGAGGCACTATCCCGCCCGGCAAGGCTAAAAACTACCCGCCTAGATTAACCGTGCATTTCGCCTCTCGACTCTAACAAAGCGCGACGGTCGGAGGAAGTACTACTAGTAACTAGTGTGATTTTCACCAGCTAGGCTGGACTCACACAAAGAGTAAAATCATTCTTTTTGCCTACTGTAGTTTAGGCGACTGTTGGATTTGAATATGTAGTTATCCGAAAGAAGTGTATTCCCGTTGTTGATGATTTCTTTCACAAAGTTGCCTGGTCTGGCCATTTTTGGTGACTGGACGTGACTAGTTCGCGGGCTGAAACGGACAACTGCCGATGAGAGGGAGGAAAAGGGAGGAGGCATGGGGGGCCGTTACTGCTTCGCCTCCCCCAACTTACTGGCTGTACGGGGGGCAGGGCAGAGCAAGGCAGGGCAGGACAGGGCAGACTGCGACAATTCAGACAGTGGATGGAATCTGGGGGTGGTGCGGCCCGTCAGATCAGATTTGGGGCAGACAGACAGACAGGCACAGCTAACTTTGATTCTATTGATGCCAGCAAATAACTATTTACAAGACGAAATGTAAGTCCCTACGCGGGTCCGAAGGAGTAAGGATTACGGAGCGGATAAATGGGCTTGGCGATGGTACACAACGTCCGGGGTAAAGAAGGGTGATAAGTAAGTAGTTAGTATCTCGGTTGAAACGCGTGGGTCGCGGGGGTGGGTGGATTGTTGAACGGGGAACCACACGTCTATGTACTCTGGGTCGTCCCAGGGAACACAACTGTCCCCGGGACACGAAATAACTTGACAGTAACGGATCCGGGGTCGGATCCGTGCAAGATAGGTTCCATGGTTGGGATGTTGAAATAAGAAGTTGTGCGCCGCCTATTGTTTAAGGGGATACTTACTGTAGAGTCTATCATCTTGTGAAGTGTATTGTAGAGTGTAGCGGCTTTCCTATCAGGTTCTGATGGAGAAGTGGACATACACAGCCGGAGTAAGGTAGCAGGGCATAAGGGAATACCCGGGATCCACCGCGGATACCGCGCATGGATTAGGTACCCGACTACTTACTTTGCTTCCCGGGGGGCGGCTATGTGGTACTGAATGACCCTCTATCGAATTACTTTATTTCCTTTTCCTTTGCTTGCTTATTTTTGCCTTTTTTTATTATGTACTCCGGTATCGCGGCACGAGCTGATAACAATAATCAGATGTCGCAAAAAAAAGGAAACCCAATCAATCCTCGTCTTGTTTGCCTCGAGAATTCAGCACTGCCAACAATCCCATGTCCATGTCCGTCTCAGCCAATTTCTGAGACGCCCGCCCGGGTGTTTGCCTGCCTGACCGCCAGACCACCACCACCACTCCCAGGAAGAAACTCATGTTAGAAGGGAGTTGAAGGGGAGGGGAAGGGAGGGATGGGATGAGTTGTAAAACCAACGCGAGATGCACAAAGCCTAAACGCATTTGAAACCATCTGAGTCACTTGGACCCCAAGCAGTGCCGGTGCTAACTAGTTTCTTACTATTTTACTTTTCCATTTTACCCACATAGTACATGCCTACTACCGTTATCGCCAGATGTATATACATACTTGCATACTCATACAGACGGGCGGATGTATGTCGACATCCATCGGAAGCATGCTGTGGTGTTAGTTGCTGCGAAGATGCCAACAACAGACTGAAGCGGTGAGGTCAGAGCGTGCTGATTCGGTCGCGGAATTAGGGGGGTGGTGATGATGATGCTGTACATTGGCTGCAGGGAGGGGAAGGGGGGATTGGTCTGAATGAATCGTTGGACTGACCGACAGATGGCTGATAACCTGGTAAACTACACAGACCGCAAGAACCCGTTGCGAGATGCACGAGAACCCAACACCGCTTGTCGCATTGTGCTGAGGATATCGCGGATCAAAGCGTTTTTTTTATTCTTGATTTTCGTGTCGGCTACTGTATGCCGGTACTGGACTTACTCCTGGTGGTGTTTACGTAGCGGAGGAGACAGCAGGGCGGGGTTGTGAATAATCATTCAGTTAATCGATTATCTTACGGTGTACAGCCTGCCTGCCAGGTTGGAAGTATGAAACATCCGCCCGAAAAAATAATAATCAATATTGGGGGCAGACGGAGTAATTCACATTGAGGCGATGTTTCTCATTTAAATTAATATCGTCAGCCGCCGAAAAACAACACCAAATAGAAGGATGGATGGATGATGAGCCCCCACTGCCAGTCAGTCACTTCGGTCGGGTATGGGGGAATATTTACCGGACCCGTATCATGTCATCCTTTCGACTACTAACTAATTACAGTAATACTACTACTAAAACTACTAAGATTATGAGTATTGTTAATGCAAGTATCTACAATGTAGTAACTGCTACTCCGTACAGTGCACCCAGTTGTATATTCTCTAACCTGGTATTATTCTGCACTTAGCAAGATGCCAATAAATCTGGGGTCGGACGAACCAAAGAATCAGTTACGGAGGTGCCACTGATAGGAAGTCCGGAGATGTGGGAGAAATCGGAGGGAGCAGTGGATTAAGTTGACTCATTCTTTGACACTTGATCCATCCCCACGCCAGTTCCTTTACCCTTTTTCCACTTCTTCCCTTTTCTCGCCCCCCATCCGAAGCTCCCCGGGCCGCGGACCGGAGGAGCGAGCAAATCCGCCCAGAAATTAAATTAAAATGGAAGAACAAAAGAAAGCCGATAGATCCACGCCCTGGACCGGGGGTCTGGCTGTCAGATTAGGGTCGAATCCACCCGATGGGAATAAATCATAATAATAGATAAATATGTACCTTTAGTCCCTGGTCCGATGATGAGTTTCAGGAGTTCATTGCTACATCGCACTGGACTGATCAACTCGAACATCTATCACTTTTGACAATAGTACCATTCACCACCGTTCCTATCTACTACCGACTACTGATCACAGTAAACAATACTAGTACTAAGCCACTTGGTACTTTCTACTGTGATTGACATACCGCCGCGACACCACCGACATCATCAACATACCTCCACACATTTTCCACACATACACATCCAACTTGTTTACTTACCTACCATCCATTACTACTACTATTACTCCAGTGGTAGTAGTACTTGCTGTCTCGTGTCCAACCACTTTGATTGCTGCTTCATCCATCGAACAGCGACCGGAACGCCCCTTCCGCCTGATCGCCGCGCTTGACACGCAGGATTACCAGTGGATGCTTTGCTTTCAGGCCAGCATTGCGGAAAATTCCAAGTGATTTCTGGCCGCTTTGTCGGGCTGGTGACTGGTAATTCCCCAGTGGGGCGACGCGCTCAACCCAAACAAGGGAATTTCTTACTTCCACAAAAAAAGAAATTCGATTTTCGATTTTTTGATTTTCTGAAAATCAGAAAATTGAATAAATCGAATTAAATAAATCCGAAGAGGGAAAAAAATCGGATTTGCTGCCAACCCCCCACTCCACACCTCCTTCTTCGTTCTCCACGACGCCTTATCTGTTGGGAGATGCAAGGGAGTCCAGACGCCTCCCCCGATCGATCTGGCCCTTCTTCCATTTATACATTCACCTCATTTTCCTCTCTCCGCCATTTGATCAACCGGTGGAGTGTTCCTTGATCAGCGTCAATCCCCAGATACTCCTCTCCAAGCTTATTTATTTATCTGACTTCCCACTCCTCCTCTCTCAACTCTTGGGTCTTGACCTCCCCAGACCGTGTCGATCTTCTTCAACTCCACTCATCAAACTACTGTCACAGAGCTAGTACTAGTAGTCATACTACTTATACTTTCTGCATCGCTCTGGACAACACCGAGATTCACTCACATTACTATCACCTACTACACCTACTACTACTACCACCACTTACTACTGATAACACCTCTTCTCACCATGTATCCCTTTCTTCCCTGGAGTCAGAACCAGTCTAGTGTTCGCTCCTCTCTGAGCGAAGCCACCACTAGCACCCAGAATGTCTCCTTCAGCTTCAGCTTCGGCAGCTCTTGCTCACCTACTTCGATGCCGCCTCCCCCACCACCTTCTCCCACTGATTCCTTGCTCGACATTACTCCTCGCAAGTGCTCCTTTTCTAGCGGCTATGAGATGAACAACTCGTGCGCATTCCCATCTTGGCCCAACCGCCCTTCTCTGCTGAGTGCAGACTCGGAGGGCTCCAGTGCCAGCGCCTACCTCTCCGACGAAGATCTCCTCCCCATCGGCTCTGGCTCCCCCTGCGAGAGTGCGATCGACGAAGAATCCGCCGCGCAGGACCCGACCATGGGAGACGTTGACCTGACCACCGAGCAGCAGATCCAGATGATTCGCGCCGCAGCGGAAGAAGAAGCGCAGCGCGCGCGTTTCCTTGCTCAGGTGCAGGCCCATGCGAGAGCACAGCAGGCCATGCGGGTGGCACAGATGGCAGCGGCAGAGCGCGAGAACGCAAAGCGCAAGAAGCGCAAGGCCATCCCCGAGAGGAAGCGGCGGACCGCATCAGCTTCGAAAGCCACCGTCTGCCGCGCCTAAGAGACACCGAAAAGGGTGTCATCTTCTCTTTACTCCTTTCCCTTCATTGTAACACCAATACGCCAAACCATCTACTTGCGCATGTCATGATACCCCACGACTTCGTCACCCCACGCCAACATTTTGGTCCGATTTAGCCGGAGATTAGGGTTGTCGAATGATCGACGCCGATCTGCCTCCAGCTCAGCTGTCCAGAAATGCGACAAACACGTCTATCTGGTTGCTTTCCTCTTTACTTTTTTTTTCTTCTTTCAACTATCTTATCCTTCTTATTCCCCTTTTTGGGAAGCCCCCGATCTGAGTGGTTGTCGCAAAATACAATCAGTCAAGGTCCCCGCCACAATGACACACTTCTGGCACTGATGCTTGTGAGGTCGAGACATCACAAGGCTCGGACTTTCAATAACAGGGCCATGAATTAGCATGATCGGGCATGGGACCGGGGGAATATGACGACAGAGGGTGCACGTGCGACGAAGGAGTGGGAGACGAAACGAGGAGAGATAGTTGGTAGGCGCCGTAGCCGGGCGGAATTGGCAGGCCGGAGTTGCGTCTTCGCGGCCTCTGATTTGGTGCCCGAGCTTGGCTGCCTGATTACCTAATTTCCCTGTCGCAGTCGGCGCATTTGATGGAAATTGGGGAACATTCCCCTCTCTGGCTGCTGCTGCTGCTGCACGCTGGACAGGGCCCTCTGCTGCCTATCATTCTTCACAACCTCACCGCCATTGTCAGGGCACGCTCTGATCGCATTCCCTTCCCCTACGGATGGTGACTCACTCCGATCATGCTGGCCCAAAGGGTCATGGCACGCGCTTGGATACTCGCTTCACGTTGCGCACTATGTCTTTCCTTGCTTGTGGTTCTTTGTCTCTCCGGTTTCTTTTCTTTCCCCTCTTGTCCACCGGGTTTCTTTACTCTCTTAATCATTGTTCCGTTTCATGCGTTGTCGCGTCGGTGTTGGTGGTCATGGATTTAGCAACATTTCGGGATACCAGACCCAGATTCCCCCTCAGCTGGGTTTCGTCAGTGGTTTTGCTTTTTCTTCTTTACTCGCGATTTCCGATCTAATTATTGCCCCTTTCTTTTTGTCACTTTTTTTTTTTTTTTTTTTTTTTTTTTTTTTTTTTTTTTTTTTTTTTGTTTTCAGCGTCGGATGTTCAGATACCCCGTCTTGTATGCCATCATGTTGTTTCCTGGCGCTTCCTTAGTTTCGTTTTCCCCTTCATTCTCATACCCCGAGCGTGTTACACAGAACAGCTCCCGCGTTACTTTAGATGGATTGCATATTGCATAGCTCAGCGACATACCCCATTAATTCATGCAGCGATGGTCTTTGTTTCACTACTTGATTGTCTTCCTATTTCCTATTTAGTATGGTAATACTTAACTACATTCACATCATGTGAATGAACGAATCAATGAACAATAACCACCGAAAATGAAGTGGTCAATAATAACAATGATTATATCCTTTCCTATACCACCTAACTGTAACTACCATTACTAGTTAGATCCCACCTGAACAGATGACTCAAGTACCTGCACGGGTATATCCGACGCAAATCCCATTAGTTCGACATCGACATCCTAGCTGATAAACACTACTAGTAACTAGCGACTCCTGTAACAGCTGAGTACTACATAGTACATATCCCCGCTGTACTTTAGAGCAGAGAAAAAAAAAAAAGCAAAGCTAGGCAGCACATGCAGCAGTTAGCAGTTAGCAGTATAATTCCTTTTTTTACTGCCATCAGCCAGCCAGCCACCATCTACCTAACCACACACAAATTGGTACCTATTTACTATGTCTTTCATATAACTAGTGTACTGGGAAAATAAGTAGTAGTATATGCTTTGTTTTTCTATTTATGTAGTTAAGGTACTTATTTTATGACTATGGTCGATTGGTGATCTGTGCTGAATGAAGAGTGTCAGCAGTCTCATCACGAGACAACTGGAGATTGGAAACTATTGATTTTTATGGCATTACCCCTCGTTTTTATGGCGGTGCTGATGTCAGGCAATTATTGATTGTAGTCTATCTATCGGTGATGAGTGAGGGGTTTTGTTGAAGCTTTCTTGAGGGTGGGGCTGAGGGGTTTAGGGATTTGGAATGGTATGGATTGGAAGCATAGGATGTTGAGATGAGATGAGGGATATACTTGTGTTGGTTGGAGGATGTGTATGGATTAGGATAGGATACTAGGTGTGATAGTACATTACAGAAATGAGGGTGAAGGTAAGGTAACATAAACTGACAGCGCTAGAAATAAGAATGGAGAATAGAATTGGTTCTAGAGTAGTGATATTAAGTAGTACATCATTTATTAACCCATCTAAAGCCATGTATAGGTATAATCAGACCTGATATAAGTTACGTGGTAGGTATTCTATAACCCCCTCATCAACAACTCCTCTCCCACCTCCTTGATCAACGGCTCCTTCGCTACATTCGAAAGATTCTTCTTCGCAACTACCGTTTCTGCAATTCCCATGGCCTTGCAGAGATCCACGACCGCGCTGTCCGGACTAGCTTCGTAGACGAGCAGTCCCAGAGCGAAGAGAAGCCCGTGGAGTGCCTCCTGGCTCTCTTCTTCCTGAGCGATGGCTTCCACGAGTGACGCGGTCAGCTCGACCTGGTTTTCCTCGGACAGGGGGTCGGCGTGGCCGGCGAAGCGGGCGTTGTGGTTAAGCGCGGCGAGGTTGTAGGCGAGGGAGGCGGCGACGACGCGGAGGTTAGTGTGGGAGTCGAGGAGGGAGGAGGTGGTGAGGTGGAGGAGGGTTGGGAGGAGAGAAGAGGAGGAGGTAGCGAGTTGGTCGCGGTAGAGAGGGGTGGAGAAGAGGGTGCAGCAGAGTTGGAGCATGACAATGCGGAGATTGTAGGGGCATTTGGAGAGGCCGGCAGATGGGGATAAGAGAGTGAGGAGGGTCTTGTGGTCGGGCTCTTCGGCAAAGTAGCTGGATACGCGGGGGTCGAGGAAGAGCAGGCGGGTGAGGTCGACGAGAGCGAATAGATGGTCTAGGGCTAGAGAGCCGTAGGTGGTTTGTAGATAGGTGGCGAAGGTTGGGAGGTCTTGGGGTAAGGGGGTGTCTGCTGCTGGGGTGGAAGAGGAGGTGCGGTGTTTCAGGTAGGTGATCATGGAGAGGAGGCGGGGGTCTTCATGGTGAGGGCTGAGTTTCTGGACGAGCTTGTCAAGAGGGGGTACTTTCTTGTAGGTGACATAGTTGGAGATGGGGCGTTGGAGGCTAGGGAGACGGAGTTGCTGGTGACGATGGG